>NW_026871986.1:0-334077 GCF_033458585.1 Syngnathus typhle | reverse complement strand
CGAGTTATTCACTGCGCATGAAGAAATGACCACCTCCAACGTTTGGTTTATGTTTAATATGCATTTTTAATTTTATTGCTTAAATCGCATTTTCTCGGCGAGCTGAGCACTTTTTCTGAATTGTGCCGCTCCCGTCACTCTGGTTAGGTTGGCATCGAAAAAAACGCTCTCGGGTGCTTTAGAGTGCCGAGTTTATTACTGCGCATTAAGAAATGACCACCTCCAACGTTTGGTTTATGTTTTATAAGCATTTTTAATTTTATTGCTTAAATCGCATTTTCTCGGCGAGCTGAGCGCTTTTTCTGAATTGTGCCGCTCCCGTCACTCTGGTTAGGTTGGCATCGAAAAAAACGCTCTCGGGTGCTTTAGAGTGCCGAGTTATTCACTGCGCATGAAGAAATGACCACCTCCAACGTTTGGTTTATGTTTAATAAGCATTTTTAATTTTATTGCTTAAATCGCATTTTCTCGGCGAGCTGAGCACTTTTTCTGAATTGTGCCGCTCCCGTCACTCTGGTTAGGTTGGCATCGAAAAAAACGCTCTCGGGTGCTTTAGAGTGCCGAGTTTATTACTGCGCATTAAGAAATGACCACCTCCAACGTTTGGTTTATGTTTTATAAGCATTTTTAATTTTATTGCTTAAATCGCATTTTCTCGGCGAGCTGAGCACTTTTTCTGAATTGTGCCGCTCCCGTCACTCTGGTTAGGTTGGCATCGAAAAAAACGCTCTCGGGTGCTTTAGAGTGCCGAGTTTATCACTGCGCATGAAGAAATGACCACCTCCAACGTTTGGTTTATGTTTAATAAGCATTTTTAATTTTATTGCTTAAATCGCATTTTCTCGGCGAGCTGAGCACTTTTTCTGAATTGTGCCGCTCCCGTCACTCTGGTTAGGTTGGCATCGAAAAAAACGCTCTCGGGTGCTTTAGAGTGCCGACTTTATCACTGCGCATGAAGAAATGACCACCTCCAACGTTTGGTTTATGTTTTATAAGCATTTTTAATTTTATTGCTTAAATCGCATTTTCTCGGCGAGCTGAGCACTTTTTCTGAATTGTGCCGCTCCCGTCACTCTGGTTAGGTTGGCATCGAAAAAAACGCTCACGGGTGCTTTAGAGTGCCGAGTTTATTACTGCGCATTAAGAAATGACCACCTCCAACGTTTGGTTTATGTTTTATAAGCATTTTTAATTTTATTGCTTAAATCGCATTTTCTCGGCGAGCTGAGCACTTTTTCTGAATTGTGCCGCTCCCGTCACTCTGGTTAGGTTGGCATCGAAAAAAACGCTCTCGGGTGCTTTAGAGTGCCGAGTTATTCACTGCGCATGAAGAAATGACCACCTCCAACGTTTGGTTCATGTTTTATAAGCATTTTTAATTTTATTGCTTAAATCGCATTTTCTCGGCGAGCTGAGCGCTTTTTCTGAATTGTGCCGCTCCCGTAACTCTGGTTAGGTTGGCATCGAAAAAAACGCTCTCGGGTGCTTTAGAGTGCCGAGTTTATTACTGCGCATTAAGAAATGACCACCTCCAACGTTTGGTTTATGTTTTATAAGCATTTTTAATTTTATTGCTTAAATCGCATTTTCTCGGCGAGCTGAGCACTTTTTCTGAATTGTGCCGCTCCCGTCACTCTGGTTAGGTTGGCATCGAAAAAAACGCTCTCGGGTTTTAGAGTGCCGAGTTTATTACTGCACATTAAGAAATGACCACCTCCAACGTTTGGTTTATGTTTTATAAGCATTTTTAATTTTATTGCTTAAATCGCATTTTCTCGGCGAGCTGAGCACTTTTTCTGAATTGTGCCGCTCCCGTCACTCTGGTTAGGTTGGCATCGAAAAAAACGCTATCGGGTGCTTTAGAGTGCCGAGTTATTCACTGCGCATGAAGAAATGACCACCTCCAACGTTTGGTTTATGTTTAATAAGCATTTTTAATTTTATTGCTTAAATCGCATTTTCTCGGCGAGCTGAGCACTTTTTCTGAATTGTGCCGCTCCCGTCACTCTGGTTAGGTTGGCATCGAAAAAAACGCTCACGGGTGCTTTAGAGTGCCGAGTTTATTACTGCGCATTAAGAAATGACCACCTCCAACGTTTGATTTATGTTTTATAAGCATTTTTAATTTTATTGCTTAAATCGCATTTTCTCGGCGAGCTGAGCACTTTTTCTGAATTGTGCCGCTCCCGTCACTCTGGTTAGGTTGGCATCGAAAAAAACGCTCTCGGGTGCTTTAGAGTGCCGAGTTATTCACTGCGCATGAAGAAATGACCACCTCCAACGTTTGGTTTATGTTTTATAAGCATTTTTAATTTTATTGCTTAAATCGCATTTTCTCGGCGAGCTGAGCGCTTTTTCTGAATTGTGCCGCTCCCGTAACTCTGGTTAGGTTGGCATCGAAAAAAACGCTCTCGGGTGCTTTAGAGTGCCGAGTTTATTACTGCGCATTAAGAAATGACCACCTCCAACGTTTGGTTTATGTTTTATAAGCATTTTTAATTTTATTGCTTAAATCGCATTTTCTCGGCGAGCTGAGCACTTTTTCTGAATTGTGCCGCTCCCGTCACTTGGCATCGAAAAAAACGCTCTCGGGTGCTTTAGAGTGCCGAGTTATTCACTGCGCATGAAGAAATGACCACCTCCAACGTTTGGTTTATGTTTTATAAGCATTTTTAATTTTATTGCTTAAATCGCATTTTCTCGGCGAGCTGAGCGCTTTTTCTGAATTGTGCCGCTCCCGTCACTCTGGTTAGGTTGGCATCGAAAAAAACGCTCTCGGGTGCTTTAGAGTGCCGAGTTTATTACTGCGCATTAAGAAATGACCACCTCCAACGTTTGGTTTATGTTTTATAAGCATTTTTAATTTTATTGCCTAAATCGCATTTTCTCGGCGAGCTGAGCACTTTTTCTGAATTGTGCCGCTCCCGTCACTCTGGTTAGGTTGGCATCGAAAAAAACGCTCTCGGGTGCTTTAGAGTGCCGAGTTTATTACTGCGCATTAAGAAATGACCACCTCCAACGTTTGGTTTATGTTTTATAAGCATTTTTAATTTTATTGCTTAAATCGCATTTTCTCGGCGAGCTGAGCACTTTTTCTGAATTGTGCCGCTCCCGTCACTCTGGTTAGGTTGGCATCGAAAAAAACGCTCTCGGGTGCTTTAGAGTGCCGAGTTATTCACTGCGCACGAAGAAATGACCACCTCCAACGTTTGGTTTATGTTTTATAAGCATTTTTAATTTTATTGCTTAAATCGCATTTTCTCGGCGAGCTGAGCGCTTTTTCTGAATTGTGCCGCTCCCGTCACTCTGGTTAGGTTGGCATCGAAAAAAACGCTCTCGGGTGCTTTAGAGTGCCGAGTTTATTACTGCGCATTAAGAAATGACCACCTCCAACGTTTGGTTTATGTTTTATAAGCATTTTTAATTTTATTGCTTAAATCGCATTTTCTCGGCGAGCTGAGCACTTTTTCTGAATTGTGCCGCTCCCGTCACTCTGGTTAGGTTGGCATCGAAAAAAACGCTCTCGGGTGCTTTAGAGTGCCGAGTTTATTACTGCGCATTAAGAAATGACCACCTCCAACGTTTGGTTTATGTTTTATAAGCATTTTTAATTTTATTGCTTAAATCGCATTTTCTCGGCGAGCTGAGCACTTTTTCTGAATTGTGCCGCTCCCGTCACTCTGGTTAGGTTGGCATCGAAAAAAACGCTATCGGGTGCTTTAGAGTGCCGAGTTATTCACTGCGCATGAAGAAATGACCACCTCCAACGTTTGGTTTATGTTTAATAAGCATTTTTAATTTTATTGCTTAAATCGCATTTTCTCGGCGAGCTGAGCACTTTTTCTGAATTGTGCCGCTCCCGTCACTCTGGTTAGGTTGGCATCGAAAAAAACGCTCTCGGGTGCTTTAGAGTGCCGAGTTTATTACTGCGCATTAAGAAATGACCACCTCCAACGTTTGGTTTATGTTTTATAAGCATTTTTAATTTTATTGCTTAAATCGCATTTTCTCGGCGAGCTGAGCACTTTTTCTGAAGTGTGCCGCTCCCGTCACTCTGGTTAGGTTGGCATCGAAAAAAACGCTCTCGGGTGCTTTAGAGTGCCGAGTTTATTACTGCGCATTAAGAAATGACCACCTCCAACGTTTGGTTTATGTTTTATAAGCATTTTTAATTTTATTGCTTAAATCGCATTTTCTCGGCGAGCTGAGCACTTTTTCTGAATTGTGCCGCTCCCGTCACTCTGGTTAGGTTGGCATCGAAAAAAACGCTCTCGGGTGCTTTAGAGTGCCGAGTTATTCACTGCGCATGAAGAAATGACCACCTCCAACGTTTGGTTTATGTTTTATAAGCATTTTTAATTTTATTGCTTAAATCGCATTTTCTCGGCGAGCTGAGCACTTTTTCTGAATTGTGCCGCTCCCGTCACTTGGCATCGAAAAAAACGCTCTCGGGTGCTTTAGAGTGCCGAGTTATTCACTGCGCATGAAGAAATGACCACCTCCAACGTTTGGTTTATGTTTTATAAGCATTTTTAATTTTATTGCTTAAATCGCATTTTCTCGGCGAGCTGAGCGCTTTTTCTGAATTGTGCCGCTCCCGTCACTCTGGTTAGGTTGGCATCGAAAAAAACGCTCTCGGGTGCTTTAGAGTGCCGAGTTTATTACTGCGCATTAAGAAATGACCACCTCCAACGTTTGGTTTATGTTTTATAAGCATTTTTAATTTTATTGCCTAAATCGCATTTTCTCGGCGAGCTGAGCACTTTTTCTGAATTGTGCCGCTCCCGTCACTCTGGTTAGGTTGGCATCGAAAAAAACGCTCTCGGGTGCTTTAGAGTGCCGAGTTTATTACTGCGCATTAAGAAATGACCACCTCCAACGTTTGGTTTATGTTTTATAAGCATTTTTAATTTTATTGCTTAAATCGCATTTTCTCGGCGAGCTGAGCACTTTTTCTGAATTGTGCCGCTCCCGTCACTCTGGTTAGGTTGGCATCGAAAAAAACGCTCTCGGGTGCTTTAGAGTGCCGAGTTATTCACTGCGCACGAAGAAATGACCACCTCCAACGTTTGGTTTATGTTTTATAAGCATTTTTAATTTTATTGCTTAAATCGCATTTTCTCGGCGAGCTGAGCGCTTTTTCTGAATTGTGCCGCTCCCGTCACTCTGGTTAGGTTGGCATCGAAAAAAACGCTCTCGGGTGCTTTAGAGTGCCGAGTTTATTACTGCGCATTAAGAAATGACCACCTCCAACGTTTGGTTTATGTTTTATAAGCATTTTTAATTTTATTGCTTAAATCGCATTTTCTCGGCGAGCTGAGCACTTTTTCTGAATTGTGCCGCTCCCGTCACTCTGGTTAGGTTGGCATCGAAAAAAACGCTCTCGGGTGCTTTAGAGTGCCGAGTTTATTACTGCGCATTAAGAAATGACCACCTCCAACGTTTGGTTTATGTTTTATAAGCATTTTTAATTTTATTGCTTAAATCGCATTTTCTCGGCGAGCTGAGCACTTTTTCTGAATTGTGCCGCTCCCGTCACTCTGGTTAGGTTGGCATCGAAAAAAACGCTATCGGGTGCTTTAGAGTGCCGAGTTATTCACTGCGCATGAAGAAATGACCACCTCCAACGTTTGGTTTATGTTTAATAAGCATTTTTAATTTTATTGCTTAAATCGCATTTTCTCGGCGAGCTGAGCACTTTTTCTGAATTGTGCCGCTCCCGTCACTCTGGTTAGGTTGGCATCGAAAAAAACGCTCTCGGGTGCTTTAGAGTGCCGAGTTTATTACTGCGCATTAAGAAATGACCACCTCCAACGTTTGGTTTATGTTTTATAAGCATTTTTAATTTTATTGCTTAAATCGCATTTTCTCGGCGAGCTGAGCACTTTTTCTGAATTGTGCCGCTCCCGTCACTCTGGTTAGGTTGGCATCGAAAAAAACGCTCTCGGGTGCTTTAGAGTGCCGAGTTTATTACTGCGCATTAAGAAATGACCACCTCCAACGTTTGGTTTATGTTTTATAAGCATTTTTAATTTTATTGCTTAAATCGCATTTTCTCGGCGAGCTGAGCACTTTTTCTGAATTGTGCCGCTCCCGTCACTCTGGTTAGGTTGGCATCGAAAAAAACGCTATCGGGTGCTTTAGAGTGCCGAGTTATTCACTGCGCATGAAGAAATGACCACCTCCAACGTTTGGTTTATGTTTTATAAGCATTTTTAATTTTATTGCTTAAATCGCATTTTCTCGGCGAGCTGAGCACTTTTTCTGAATTGTGCCGCTCCCGTCACTCTGGTTAGGTTGGCATCGAAAAAAACGCTCTCGGGTGCTTTAGAGTGCCGAGTTATTCACTGCGCATGAAGAAATGACCACCTCCAACGTTTGGTTTATGTTTAATAAGCATTTTTAATTTTATTGCTTAAATCGCATTTTCTCGGCGAGCTGAGCACTTTTTCTGAATTGTGCCGCTCCCGTCACTCTGGTTAGGTTGGCATCGAAAAAAACGCTCTCGGGTGCTTTAGAGTGCCGAGTTTATCACTGCGCATGAAGAAATGACCACCTCCAACGTTTGGTTTATGTTTTATAAGCATTTTTAATTTTATTGCTTAAATCGCATTTTCTCGGCGAGCTGAGCACTTTTTCTGAATTGTGCCGCTCCCGTCACTCTGGTTAGGTTGGCATCGAAAAAAACGCTCTCGGGTGCTTTAGAGTGCCGAGTTATTCACTGCGCATGAAGAAATGACCACCTCCAACGTTTGGTTTATGTTTAATAAGCATTTTTAATTTTATTGCTTAAATCGCATTTTCTCGGCGAGCTGAGCGCTTTTTCTGAATTGTGCCGCTCCCGTAACTCTGGTTAGGTTGGCATCGAAAAAAACGCTCTCGGGTGCTTTAGAGTGCCGAGTTTATCACTGCGCATGAAGAAATGACCACTTCCAACGTTTGGTTTATGTTTTATAAGCATTTTTAATTTTATTGCTTAAATCGCATTTTCTCGGCGAGCTGAGCGCTTTTTCTGAATTGTGCCGCTCCCGTAACTCTGGTTAGGTTGGCATCGAAAAAAACGCTCTCGGGTGCTTTAGAGTGCCGAGTTACCACTGCGCATGAAGAAATGACCACTTCCAACGTTTGGTTTATGTTTTATAAGCATTTTTAATTTTATTGCTTAAATCGCATTTTCTCGGCGAGCTGAGCACTTTTTCTGAATTGTGCCGCTCCCGTCACTCTGGTTAGGTTGGCATCGAAAAAAACGCTCTCGGGTGCTCTAGAGTGCCGAGTTTATTACTGCGCATGAAGAAATGACCACCTCCACCGTTTGGTTTATGTTTAATAAGCATTTTTAATTTTATTGCTTAAATCGCATTTTCTCGGCGAGCTGAGCACTTTTTCTGAATTGTGCCGCTCCCGTCACTCTGGTTAGGTTGGCATCGAAAAAAACGCTCTCGGGTGCTTTAGAGTGCCGAGTTTATCACTGCGCATGAAGAAATGACCACCTCCAACGTTTGGTTCATGTTTTATAAGCATTTTTAATTTTATTGCTTAAATCGCATTTTCTCGGCGAGCTGAGCACTTTTTCTGAATTGTGCCGCTCCCGTCACTCTGGTTAGGTTGGCATCGAAAAAAACGCTCTCGGGTGCTTTAGAGTGCCGAGTTATTCACTGCGCACGAAGAAATGACCACCTCCAACGTTTGGTTTATGTTTTATAAGCATTTTTAATTTTATTGCTTAAATCGCATTTTCTCGGCGAGCTGAGCGCTTTTTCTGAATTGTGCCGCTCCCGTCACTCTGGTTAGGTTGGCATCGAAAAAAACGCTCTCGGGTGCTTTAGAGTGCCGAGTTTATTACTGCGCATTAAGAAATGACCACCTCCAACGTTTGGTTTATGTTTTATAAGCATTTTTAATTTTATTGCTTAAATCGCATTTTCTCGGCGAGCTGAGCACTTTTTCTGAATTGTGCCGCTCCCGTCACTCTGGTTAGGTTGGCATCGAAAAAAACGCTCTCGGGTGCTTTAGAGTGCCGAGTTTATTACTGCGCATTAAGAAATGACCACCTCCAACGTTTGGTTTATGTTTTATAAGCATTTTTAATTTTATTGCTTAAATCGCATTTTCTCGGCGAGCTGAGCACTTTTTCTGAATTGTGCCGCTCCCGTCACTCTGGTTAGGTTGGCATCGAAAAAAAACGCTATCGGGTGCTTTAGAGTGCCGAGTTATTCACTGCGCATGAAGAAATGACCACCTCCAACGTTTGGTTTATGTTTAATAAGCATTTTTAATTTTATTGCTTAAATCGCATTTTCTCGGCGAGCTGAGCACTTTTTCTGAATTGTGCCGCTCCCGTCACTCTGGTTAGGTTGGCATCGAAAAAAACGCTCTCGGGTGCTTTAGAGTGCCGAGTTTATTACTGCGCATTAAGAAATGACCACCTCCAACGTTTGGTTTATGTTTTATAAGCATTTTTAATTTTATTGCTTAAATCGCATTTTCTCGGCGAGCTGAGCACTTTTTCTGAATTGTGCCGCTCCCGTCACTCTGGTTAGGTTGGCATCGAAAAAAACGCTCTCGGGTGCTTTAGAGTGCCGAGTTTATTACTGCGCATTAAGAAATGACCACCTCCAACGTTTGGTTTATGTTTTATAAGCATTTTTAATTTTATTGCTTAAATCGCATTTTCTCGGCGAGCTGAGCGCTTTTTCTGAATTGTGCCGCTCCCGTCACTCTGGTTAGGTTGGCATCGAAAAAAACGCTCTCGGGTGCTTTAGAGTGCCGAGTTATTCACTGCGCATGAAGAAATGACCACCTCCAACGTTTGGTTTATGTTTAATATGCATTTTTAATTTTATTGCTTAAATCGCATTTTCTCGGCGAGCTGAGCACTTTTTCTGAATTGTGCCGCTCCCGTCACTCTGGTTAGGTTGGCATCGAAAAAAACGCTCTCGGGTGCTTTAGAGTGCCGAGTTTATTACTGCGCATTAAGAAATGACCACCTCCAACGTTTGGTTTATGTTTTATAAGCATTTTTAATTTTATTGCTTAAATCGCATTTTCTCGGCGAGCTGAGCGCTTTTTCTGAATTGTGCCGCTCCCGTCACTCTGGTTAGGTTGGCATCGAAAAAAACGCTCTCGGGTGCTTTAGAGTGCCGAGTTATTCACTGCGCATGAAGAAATGACCACCTCCAACGTTTGGTTTATGTTTAATAAGCATTTTTAATTTTATTGCTTAAATCGCATTTTCTCGGCGAGCTGAGCACTTTTTCTGAATTGTGCCGCTCCCGTCACTCTGGTTAGGTTGGCATCGAAAAAAACGCTCTCGGGTGCTTTAGAGTGCCGAGTTTATTACTGCGCATTAAGAAATGACCACCTCCAACGTTTGGTTCATGTTTTATAAGCATTTTTAATTTTATTGCTTAAATCGCATTTTCTCGGCGAGCTGAGCACTTTTTCTGAATTGTGCCGCTCCCGTCACTTGGCATCGAAAAAAACGCTCTCGGGTGCTTTAGAGTGCCGAGTTATTCACTGCGCATGAAGAAATGACCACCTCCAACGTTTGGTTTATGTTTTATAAGCATTTTTAATTTTATTGCTTAAATCGCATTTTCTCGGCGAGCTGAGCGCTTTTTCTGAATTGTGCCGCTCCCGTCACTCTGGTTAGGTTGGCATCGAAAAAAACGCTCTCGGGTGCTTTAGAGTGCCGAGTTTATTACTGCGCATTAAGAAATGACCACCTCCAACGTTTGGTTTATGTTTTATAAGCATTTTTAATTTTATTGCCTAAATCGCATTTTCTCGGCGAGCTGAGCACTTTTTCTGAATTGTGCCGCTCCCGTCACTCTGGTTAGGTTGGCATCGAAAAAAACGCTCTCGGGTGCTTTAGAGTGCCGAGTTTATTACTGCGCATTAAGAAATGACCACCTCCAACGTTTGGTTTATGTTTTATAAGCATTTTTAATTTTATTGCTTAAATCGCATTTTCTCGGCGAGCTGAGCACTTTTTCTGAATTGTGCCGCTCCCGTCACTCTGGTTAGGTTGGCATCGAAAAAAACGCTCTCGGGTGCTTTAGAGTGCCGAGTTATTCACTGCGCACGAAGAAATGACCACCTCCAACGTTTGGTTTATGTTTTATAAGCATTTTTAATTTTATTGCTTAAATCGCATTTTCTCGGCGAGCTGAGCGCTTTTTCTGAATTGTGCCGCTCCCGTCACTCTGGTTAGGTTGGCATCGAAAAAAACGCTCTCGGGTGCTTTAGAGTGCCGAGTTTATTACTGCGCATTAAGAAATGACCACCTCCAACGTTTGGTTTATGTTTTATAAGCATTTTTAATTTTATTGCTTAAATCGCATTTTCTCGGCGAGCTGAGCACTTTTTCTGAATTGTGCCGCTCCCGTCACTCTGGTTAGGTTGGCATCGAAAAAAACGCTCTCGGGTGCTTTAGAGTGCCGAGTTTATTACTGCGCATTAAGAAATGACCACCTCCAACGTTTGGTTTATGTTTTATAAGCATTTTTAATTTTATTGCTTAAATCGCATTTTCTCGGCGAGCTGAGCACTTTTTCTGAATTGTGCCGCTCCCGTCACTCTGGTTAGGTTGGCATCGAAAAAAACGCTATCGGGTGCTTTAGAGTGCCGAGTTATTCACTGCGCATGAAGAAATGACCACCTCCAACGTTTGGTTTATGTTTAATAAGCATTTTTAATTTTATTGCTTAAATCGCATTTTCTCGGCGAGCTGAGCACTTTTTCTGAATTGTGCCGCTCCCGTCACTCTGGTTAGGTTGGCATCGAAAAAAACGCTCTCGGGTGCTTTAGAGTGCCGAGTTTATTACTGCGCATTAAGAAATGACCACCTCCAACGTTTGGTTTATGTTTTATAAGCATTTTTAATTTTATTGCTTAAATCGCATTTTCTCGGCGAGCTGAGCACTTTTTCTGAATTGTGCCGCTCCCGTCACTCTGGTTAGGTTGGCATCGAAAAAAACGCTCTCGGGTGCTTTAGAGTGCCGAGTTTATTACTGCGCATTAAGAAATGACCACCTCCAACGTTTGGTTTATGTTTTATAAGCATTTTTAATTTTATTGCTTAAATCGCATTTTCTCGGCGAGCTGAGCACTTTTTCTGAATTGTGCCGCTCCCGTCACTCTGGTTAGGTTGGCATCGAAAAAAACGCTATCGGGTGCTTTAGAGTGCCGAGTTATTCACTGCGCATGAAGAAATGACCACCTCCAACGTTTGGTTTATGTTTAATAATGATTTTTAATTTTATTGCTTAAATCGCATTTTCTCGGCGAGCTGAGCACTTTTTCTGAATTGTGCCGCTCCCGTCACTCTGGTTAGGTTGGCATCGAAAAAAACGCTCTCGGGTGCTTTAGAGTGCCGAGTTTATTACTGCGCATTAAGAAATGACCACCTCCAACGTTTGGTTTATGTTTAATAAGCATTTTTAATTTTATTGCTTAAATCGCATTTTCTCGGCGAGCTGAGCACTTTTTCTGAATTGTGCCGCTCCCGTCACTCTGGTTAGGTTGGCATCGAAAAAAACGCTCTCGGGTGCTTTAGAGTCCCGAGTTTATTACTGCGCATTAAGAAATGACCACCTCCAACGTTTGGTTTATGTTTAATAAGCATTTTTAATTTTATTGCTTAAATCGCATTTTCTCGGCGAGCTGAGCGCTTTTTCTGAATTGTGCCGCTCCCGTCACTCTGGTTAGGTTGGCATCGAAAAAAACGCTCTCGGGTGCTTTAGAGTGCCGAGTTATTCACTGCGCATGAAGAAATGACCACCTCCAACGTTTGGTTTATGTTTAATAAGCATTTTTAATTTTATTGCTTAAATCGCATTTTCTCGGCGAGCTGAGCACTTTTTCTGAATTGTGCCGCTCCCGTCACTCTGGTTAGGTTGGCATCGAAAAAAACGCTCTCGGGTGCTTTAGAGTGCCGAGTTTATTACTGCGCATTAGGAAATGACCACCTCCAACGTTTGGTTTATGTTTTATAAGCATTTTTAATTTTATTGCTTAAATCGCATTTTCTCGGCGAGCTGAGCGCTTTTTCTGAATTGTGCCGCTCCCGTCACTCTGGTTAGGTTGGCATCGAAAAAAACGCTCTCGGGTGCTCTAGAGTGCCGAGTTTATTACTGCGCATTAAGAAATGACCACCTCCAACGTTTGGTTTATGTTTTATAAGCATTTTTAATTTTATTGCTTAAATCGCATTTTCTCGGCGAGCTGAGCACTTTTTCTGAATTGTGCCGCTCCCGTCACTCTGGTTAGGTTGGCATCGAAAAAAACGCTCTCGGGTGCTTTAGAGTGCCGAGTTTATTACTGCGCATTAAGAAATGACCACCTCCAACGTTTGGTTTATGTTTTATAAGCATTTTTAATTTTATTGCTTAAATCGCATTTTCTCGGCGAGCTGAGCACTTTTTCTGAATTGTGCCGCTCCCGTCACTCTGGTTAGGTTGGCATCGAAAAAAACGCTCTCGGGTGCTTTAGAGTGCCGAGTTATTCACTGCGCATGAAGAAATGACCACCTCCAACGTTTGGTTTATGTTTTATAAGCATTTTTAATTTTATTGCTTAAATCGCATTTTCTCGGCGAGCTGAGCACTTTTTCTGAATTGTGCCGCTCCCGTCACTCTGGTTAGGTTGGCATCGAAAAAAACGCTCTCGGGTGCTTTAGAGTGCCGAGTTTATCACTGCGCATGAAGAAATGACCACCTCCAACGTTTGGTTTATGTTTTATAAGCATTTTTAATTTTATTGCTTAAATCGCATTTTCTCGGCGAGCTGAGCGCTTTTTCTGAATTGTGCCGCTCCCGTCACTCTGGTTAGGTTGGCATCGAAAAAAACGCTCTCGGGTGCTTTAGAGTGCCGAGTTAT
The DNA here is from genome assembly GCF_033458585.1 of Syngnathus typhle. Classification (NCBI taxonomy): domain Eukaryota; kingdom Metazoa; phylum Chordata; class Actinopteri; order Syngnathiformes; family Syngnathidae; genus Syngnathus; species Syngnathus typhle. The sequence goes on along the minus strand of NW_026871986.1, from coordinate 321,198 downwards.
TCACTGCGCATGAAGAAATGACCACCTCCAATGTTTGGTTTATGTTTAATAAGCATTTTTAATTTTATTGCTTAAATCGCATTTTCTCGGCGAGCTGAGCGCTTTTTCTGAATTGTGCCGCTCCCGTCACTCTGGTTAGGTTGGCATCGAAAAAAACGCTCTCGGGTGCTTTAGAGTGCCGAGTTATTCACTGCGCATGAAGAAATGACCACCTCCAATGTTTGGTTTATGTTTAATAAGCATTTTTAATTTTATTGCTTAAATCGCATTTTCTCGGCGAGCTGAGCGCTTTTTCTGAATTGTGCCGCTCCCGTCACTCTGGTTAGGTTGGCATCGAAAAAAACGCTCTCGGGTGCTTTAGAGTGCCGAGTTATTCACTGCGCATGAAGAAATGACCACCTCCAACGTTTGGTTTATGTTTAATAAGCATTTTTAATTTTATTGCTTAAATCGCATTTTCTCGGCGAGCTGAGCACTTTTTCTGAATTGTGCCGCTCCCGTCACTCTGGTTAGGTTGGCATCGAAAAAAACGCTCTCGGGTGCTTTAGAGTAACGAGTTTATTACTGCGCATTAAGAAATGACCACCTCCAACGTTTGGTTTATGTTTTATAAGCATTTTTAATTTTATTGCTTAAATCGCATTTTCTCGGCGAGCTGAGCACTTTTTCTGAATTGTGCCGCTCCCGTCACTCTGGTTAGGTTGGCATCGAAAAAAACGCTCTCGGGTGCTTTAGAGTGCCCAGTTTATTACTGCGCATTAAGAAATGACCACCTCCAACGTTTGGTTTATGTTTTATAAGCATTTTTAATTTTATTGCTTAAATCGCATTTTCTCGGCGAGCTGAGCACTTTTTCTGAATTGTGCCGCTCCCGTCACTCTGGTTAGGTTGGCATCGAAAAATACGCTCTCGGGTGCTTTAGAGTGCTGAGTTTATTACTGCGCATTAAGAAATGACCACCTCCAACGTTTGGTTTATGTTTTATAAGCATTTTTAATTTTATTGCTTAAATCGCATTTTCTCGGCGAGCTGAGCACTTTTTCTGAATTGTGCCGCTCCCGTCACTCTGGTTAGGTTGGCATCGAAAAAAACGCTCTCGGGTGCTTTAGAGTGCCGAGTTATTCACTGCGCATGAAGAAATGACCACCTCCAACGTTTGGTTTATGTTTAATAAGCATTTTTAATTTTATTGCTTGAATCGCATTTTCTCGGCGAGCTGAGCACTTTTTCTGAATTGTGCCGCTCCCGTCACTCTGGTTAGGTTGGCATCGAAAAAAACGCTCTCGGGTGCTTTAGAGTGCCGAGTTTATCACTGCGCATGAAGAAATGACCACCTCCAACGTTTGGTTTATGTTTTATAAGCATTTTTAATTTTATTGCTTAAATCGCATTTTCTCGGCGAGCTGAGCACTTTTTCTGAATTGTGCCGCTCCCGTCACTCTGGTTAGGTTGGCATCGAAAAAAACGCTCTCGGGTGCTTTAGAGTGCCGAGTTTATCACTGCGCATGAAGAAATGACCACCTCCAACGTTTGGTTTATGTTTTATAAGCATTTTTAATTTTATTGCTTAAATCGCATTTTCTCGGCGAGCTGAGCGCTTTTTCTGAATTGTGCCGCTCCCGTCACTCTGGTTAGGTTGGCATCGAAAAAAACGCTCTCGGGTGCTTTAGAGTGCCGAGTTTATTACTGCGCATTAAGAAATGACCACCTCCAACGTTTGGTTTATGTTTTATAAGCATTTTTAATTTTATTGCTTAAATCGCATTTTCTCGGCGAGCTGAGCACTTTTTCTGAATTGTGCCGCTCCCGTCACTCTGGTTAGGTTGGCATCGAAAAAAACGCTCTCGGGTGCTTTAGAGTGCCGAGTTTATTACTGCGCATTAAGAAATGACCACCTCCAACGTTTGGTTTATGTTTTATAAGCATTTTTAATTTTATTGCTTAAATCGCATTTTCTCGGCGAGCTGAGCGCTTTTTCTGAATTGTGCCGCTCCCGTCACTCTGGTTAGGTTGGCATCGAAAAAAACGCTCTCGGGTGCTTTAGAGTGCCGAGTTATTCACTGCGCATGAAGAAATGACCACCTCCAACGTTTGGTTTATGTTTAATAAGCATTTTTAATTTTATTGCTTAAATCGCATTTTCTCGGCGAGCTGAGCACTTTTTCTGAATTGTGCCGCTCCCGTCACTCTGGTTAGGTTGGCATCGAAAAAAACGCTCTCGGGTGCTTTAGAGTGCCGAGTTTATTACTGCGCATTAAGAAATGACCACCTCCAACGTTTGGTTTATGTTTTATAAGCATTTTTAATTTTATTGCTTAAATCGCATTTTCTCGGCGAGCTGAGCGCTTTTTCTGAATTGTGCCGCTCCCGTCACTCTGGTTAGGTTGGCATCGAAAAAAACGCTTTCGGGTGCTTTAGAGTGCCGAGTTATTCACTGCGCATGAAGAAATGACCACCTCCAACGTTTGGTTTATGTTTAATAAGCATTTTTAATTGTATTGCTTAAATCGCATTTTCTCGGCGAGCTGAGCACTTTTTCTGAATTGTGCCGCTCCCGTCACTCTGGTTAGGTTGGCATCGAAAAAAACGCTCTCGGGTGCTTTAGAGTGCCGAGTTTATTACTGCGCATTAAGAAATGACCACCTCCAACGTTTGGTTTATGTTTTATAAGCATTTTTAATTTTATTGCTTAAATCGCATTTTCTCGGCGAGCTGAGCGCTTTTTCTGAATTGTGCCGCTCCCGTCACTCTGGTTAGGTTGGCATCGAAAAAAACGCTTTCGGGTGCTTTAGAGTGCCGAGTTATTCACTGCGCATGAAGAAATGACCACCTCCAACGTTTGGTTTATGTTTAATAAGCATTTTTAATTGTATTGCTTAAATTGCATTTTCTCGGCGAGCTGAGCACTTTTTCTGAATTGTGCCGCTCCCGTCACTCTGGTTAGGTTGGCATCGAAAAAAACGCTCTCGGGTGCTTTAGAGTGCCGAGTTTATTACTGCGCATTAAGAAATGACCACCTCCAACGTTTGGTTTATGTTTTATAAGCATTTTTAATTTTATTGCTTAAATCGCATTTTCTCGGCGAGCTGAGCACTTTTTCTGAATTGTGCCGCTCCCGTCACTCTGGTTAGGTTGGCATCGAAAAAAACGCTCTCGGGTGCTTTAGAGTGCCGAGTTTATCACTGCGCATGAAGAAATGACCACCTCCAACGTTTGGTTTATGTTTAATAAGCATTTTTAATTTTATTGCTTAAATCGCATTTTCTCGGCGAGCTGAGCACTTTTTCTGAATTGTGCCGCTCCCGTCACTCTGGTTAGGTTGGCATCGAAAAAAACGCTCTCGGGTGCTTTAGAGTGCCGACTTTATCACTGCGCATGAAGAAATGACCACCTCCAACGTTTGGTTTATGTTTTATAAGCATTTTTAATTTTATTGCTTAAATCGCATTTTCTCGGCGAGCTGAGCACTTTTTCTGAATTGTGCCGCTCCCGTCACTGTGGTTAGGTTGGCATCGAAAAAAACGCTCACGGGTGCTTTAGAGTGCCGAGTTTATTACTGCGCATTAAGAAATGACCACCTCCAACGTTTGGTTTATGTTTTATAAGCATTTTTAATTTTATTGCTTAAATCGCATTTTCTCGGCGAGCTGAGCTTTTTTTCTGAATTGTGCCGCTCCCGTCACTCTGGTTAGGTTGGCATCGAAAAAAACGCTCTCGGGTGCTTTAGAGTGCCGAGTTTATCACTGCGCATGAAGAAATGACCACCTCCAACGTTTGGTTTATGTTTAATAAGCATTTTTAATTTTATTGCTTAAATCGCATTTTCTCGGCGAGCTGAGCACTTTTTCTGAATTGTGCCGCTCCCGTCACTCTGGTTAGGTTGGCATCGAAAAAAACGCTCTCGGGTGCTTTAGAGTGCCGAGTTTATTACTGCGCATGAAGAAATGACCACCTCCAATGTTTGGTTTATGTTTAATAAGCATTTTTAATTTTATTGCTTAAATCGCATTTTCTCGGCGAGCTGAGCGCTTTTTCTGAATTGTGCCGCTCCCGTCACTCTGGTTAGGTTGGCATCGAAAAAAACGCTCTCGGGTGCTTTAGAGTGCCGAGTTATTCACTGCGCATGAAGAAATGACCACCCCCAACGTTTGGTTTATGTTTGATAAGCATTTTTAATTTTATTGCTTAAATCGCATTTTCTCGGCGAGCTGAGCACTTTTTCTGAATTGTGCCGCTCCCGTCACTCTGGTTAGGTTGGCATCGAAAAAAACGCTCTCGGGTGCTTTAGAGTGCCGAGTTTATTACTGCGCATTAGGAAATGACCACCTCCAACGTTTGGTGTATGTTTTATAAGCATTTTTAATTTTATTGCTTAAATCGCATTTTCTCGGCGAGCTGAGCGCTTTTTCTGAATTGTGCCGCTCCCGTCACTCTGGTTAGGTTGGCATCGAAAAAAACGCTCTCGGGTGCTTTAGAGTGCCGAGTTTATTACTGCGCATTAAGAAATGACCACCTCCAACGTTTGGTTTATGTTTTATAAGCATTTTTAATTTTATTGCTTAAATCGCATTTTCTCGGCGAGCTGAGCACTTTTTCTGAATTGTGCCGCTCCCGTCACTCTGGTTAGGTTGGCATCGAAAAAAACGCTCTCGGGTGCTTTAGAGTGCCGAGTTTATTACTGCGCATTGAGAAATGACCACCTCCAACGTTTGGTTTATGTTTTATAAGCATTTTTAATTTTATTGCTTAAATCGCATTTTCTCGGCGAGCTGAGCACTTTTTCTGAATTGTGCCGCTCCCGTCACTCTGGTTAGGTTGGCATCGAAAAAAACGCTCTCGGGTGCTTTAGAGTGCCGAGTTTATTACTGCGCATTAAGAAATGACCACCTCCAACGTTTGGTTTATGTTTTATAAGCATTTTTAATTTTATTGCTTAAATCGCATTTTCTCGGCGAGCTGAGCGCTTTTTCTGAATTGTGCCGCTCCCGTCACTCTGGTTAGGTTGGCATCGAAAAAAACGCTCTCGGGTGCTTTAGAGTGCCGAGTTTATCACTGCGCATGAAGAAATGACCACCTCCAACGTTTGGTTTATGTTTTATAAGCATTTTTAATTTTATTGCTTAAATCGCATTTTCTCGGCGAGCTGAGCGCTTTTTCTGAATTGTGCCGCTCCCGTCACTCTGGTTAGGTTGGCATCGAAAAAAACGCTCTCGGGTGCTTTAGAGTGCCGAGTTTATTACTGCGCATTAAGAAATGACCACCTCCAACGTTTGGTTTATGTTTTATAAGCATTTTTAATTTTATTGCTTAAATCGCATTTTCTCGGCGAGCTGAGCACTTTTTCTGAATTGTGCCGCTCCCGTCACTCTGGTTAGGTTGGCATCGAAAAAAACGCTCTCGGGTGCTTTAGAGTGCCGAGTTATTCACTGCGCATGAAGAAATGACCACCTCCAACGTTTGGTTTATGTTTTATAAGCATTTTTAATTTTATTGCTTAAATCACATTTTCTCGGCGAGCTGAGCACTTTTTCTGAATTGTGCCGCTCCCGTCACTCTGGTTAGGTTGGCATCGAAAAAAACGCTCTCGGGTGCTTTAGAGTGCCGAGTTTATCACTGCGCATGAAGAAATGACCACCTCCAACGTTTGGTTTATGTTTTATAAGCATTTTTAATTTTATTGCTTAAATCGCATTTTCTCGGCGAGCTGAGCGCTTTTTCTGAATTGTGCCGCTCCCGTCACTCTGGTTAGGTTGGCATCGAAAAAAACGCTCTCGGGTGCTTTAGAGTGCCGAGTTATTCACTGCGCATGAAGAAATGACCACCTCCAATGTTTGGTTTATGTTTAATAAGCATTTTTAATTTTATTGCTTAAATCGCATTTTCTCGGCGAGCTGAGCGCTTTTTCTGAATTGTGCCGCTCCCGTCACTCTGGTTAGGTTGGCATCGAAAAAAACGCTCTCGGGTGCTTTAGAGTGCCGAGTTATTCACTGCGCATGAAGAAATGACCACCTCCAACGTTTGGTTTATGTTTAATAAGCATTTTTAATTTTATTGCTTAAATCGCATTTTCTCGGCGAGCTGAGCACTTTTTCTGAATTGTGCCGCTCCCGTCACTCTGGTTAGGTTGGCATAAAAAAAAAACGCTCTCGGGTGCTTTAGAGTGCCGAGTTTATTACTGCGCATTAGGAAATGACCACCTCCAACGTTTGGTTTATGTTTTATAAGCATTTTTAATTTTATTGCTTAAATCGCATTTTCTCGGCGAGCTGAGCGCTTTTTCTGAATTGTGCCGCTCCCGTCACTCTGGTTAGGTTGGCATCGAAAAAAACGCTCTCGGGTGCTTTAGAGTGCCGAGTTTATTACTGCGCATTAAGAAATGACCACCTCCAACGTTTGGTTTATGTTTTATAAGCATTTTTAATTTTATTGCTTAAATCGCATTTTCTCGGCGAGCTGAGCACTTTTTCTGAATTGTGCCGCTCCCGTCACTCTGGTTAGGTTGGCATCGAAAAAAACGCTCTCGGGTGCTTTAGAGTGCCGAGTTTATTACTGCGCATTAAGAAATTACCACCTCCAACGTTTGGTTTATGTTTTATAAGCATTTTTAATTTTATTGCTTAAATCGCATTTTCTCGGCGAGCTGAGCACTTTTTCTGAATTGTGCCGCTCCCGTCACTCTGGTTAGGTTGGCATCGAAAAAAACGCTCTCGGGTGCTTTAGAGTGCCGAGTTTATTACTGCGCATTAAGAAATGACCACCTCCAACGTTTGGTTTATGTTTTATAAGCATTTTTAATTTTATTGCTTAAATCGCATTTTCTCGGCGAGCTGAGCACTTTTTCTGAATTGTGCCGCTCCCGTCACTCTGGTTAGGTTGGCAACGAAAAAAACGCTCTCGGGTGCTTTAGAGTGCCGAGTTATTCACTGCGCATGAAGAAATGACCACCTCCAACGTTTGGTTTATGTTTAATAAGCATTTTTAATTTTATTGCTTGAATCGCATTTTCTCGGCGAGCTGAGCACTTTTTCTGAATTGTGCCGCTCCCGTCACTCTGGTTAGGTTGGCATCGAAAAAAACGCTCTCGGGTGCTTTAGAGTGCCGAGTTTATCACTGTGCATGAAGAAATGACCACCTCCAACGTTTGGTTTATGTTTTATAAGCATTTTTAATTTTATTGCTTAAATCGCATTTTCTCGGCGAGCTGAGCGCTTTTTCTGAATTGTGCCGCTCCCGTAACTCTGGTTAGGTTGGCATCGAAAAAAACGCTCTCGGGTGCTTTAGAGTGCCGAGTTTATCACTGCGCATGAAGAAATGACCACTTCCAACGTTTGGTTTATGTTTTATAAGCATTTTTAATTTTATTGCTTAAATCGCATTTTCTCGGCGAGCTGAGCACTTTTTCTGAATTGTGCCGCTCCCGTCACTCTGGTTAGGTTGGCATCGAAAAAAACGCTCTCGGGTGCTTTAGAGTGCCGACTTTATCACTGCGCATGAAGAAATGACCACCTCCAACGTTTGGTTTATGTTTTATAAGCATTTTTAATTTTATTGCTTAAATCGCATTTTCTCGGCGAGCTGAGCACTTTTTCTGAATTGTGCCGCTCCCGTCACTCTGGTTAGGTTGGCATCGAAAAAAACGCTCTCGGGTGCTTTAGAGTGCCGAGTTTATCACTGCGCATGAAGAAATGACCACCTCCAACGTTTGGTTTATGTTTTATAAGCATTTTTAATTTTATTGCTTAAATCGCATTTTCTCGGCGAGCTGAGCGCTTTTTCTGAATTGTGCCTGTCCCGTCACTCTGGTTAGGTTGGCATCGAAAAAAACGCTCTCGGGTGCTTTAGAGTGCCGAGTTATTCACTGCGCATGAAGAAATGACCACCTCCAACGTTGGGTTTATGTTTAATAAGCATTTTTAATTTTATTGCTTAAATCGCATTTTCTCGGCGAGCTGAGCGCTTTTTCTGAATTGTGCCGCTCCCGTCACTCTGGTTAGGTTGGCATCGAAAAAAACGCTCTCGGGTGCTTTAGAGTGCCGAGTTATTCACTGCGCATGAAGAAATGACAACCTCCAACGTTTGGTTTATGTTTAATAAGCATTTTTAATTTTATTGCTTAAATCGCATTTTCTCGGCGAGCTGAGCACTTTTTCTGAATTGTGCCGCTCCCGTCACTCTGGTTAGGTTGGCATCGAAAAAAACGCTCTCGGGTGCTTTAGAGTGCCGAGTTTATTACTGCGCATTAAGAAATGACCACCTCCAACGTTTGGTTTATGTTTTATAAGCATTTTTAATTTTATTGCTTAAATCGCATTTTCTCGGCGAGCTGAGCACTTTTTCTGAATTGTGCCGTCCCGTCACTCTGGTTAGGTTGGCATCGAAAAAAACGCTCACGGGTGCTTTAGAGTGCCGAGTTTATTACTGCGCATTAAGAAATGACCACCTCCAACGTTTGGTTTATGTTTTATAAGCATTTTTAATTTTATTGCTTAAATCGCATTTTCTCGGTGAGCTGAGCACTTTTTCTGAATTGTGCCGCTCCCGTCACTCTGGTTAGGTTGGCATCGAAAAAAACGCTCTCGGGTGCTTTAGAGTGCCGAGTTATTCACTGCGCATGGAGAAATGACCACCTCCAACGTTTGGTTTATGTTTTATAAGCATTTTTAATTTTATTGCTTAAATCGCATTTTCTCGGCGAGCTGAGCACTTTTTCTGAATTGTGCCGCTCCCGTCACTCTGGTTAGGTTGGCATCGAAAAAAACGCTCTCGGGTGCTTTAGAGTGCCGAGTTTATCACTGCGCATGAAGAAATGACCACCTCCAACGTTTGGTTTATGTTTTATAAGCATTTTTAATTTTATTGCTTAAATCGCATTTTCTCGGCGAGCTGAGCGCTTTTTCTGAATTGTGCCGCTCCCGTAACTCTGGTTAGGTTGGCATCGAAAAAAACGCTCTCGGGTGCTTTAGAGTGCCGAGTTTATTACAGCGCATTAGGAAATGACCACCTCCAACGTTTGGCTTATGTTTTATAAGCATTTTTAATTTTATTGCTTAAATCGCATTTTCTCGGCGAGCTGAGCGCTTTTTCTGAATTGTGCCGCTCCCGTCACTCTGGTTAGGTTGGCATCGAAAAAAACGCTCTCGGGTGCTTTAGAGTGCCGAGTTTATTACTGCGCATTAAGAAATGACCACCTCCAACGTTTGGTTTATGTTTTATAAGCATTTTTAATTTTATTGCTTAAATCGCATTTTCTCGGCGAGCTGAGCACTTTTTCTGAATTGTGCCGCTCCCGTCACTCTGGTTAGGTTGGCATCGAAAAAAACGCTCTCGGGTGCTTTAGAGTGCCGAGTTTCTTACTGCGCATTAAGAAATGACCACCTCCAACGTTTGGTTTATGTTTTATAAGCATTTTTAATTTTATTGCTTAAATCGCATTTTCTCAGCGAGCTGAGCACTTTTTCTGAATTGTGCCGCTCCCGTCACTCTGGTTAGGTTGGCATCGAAAAAAACGCTCTCGGGTGCTTTAGAGTGCCGAGTTTATTACTGCGCATTAAGAAATGAACACCTCCAACGTTTGGTTTATGTTTAAGCATTTTTAATTTTATTGCTTAAATCGCATTTTCTCGGCGAGCTGAGCACTTTTTCTGAATTGTGCCGCTCCCGTCACTCTGGTTAGGTTGGCATCGAAAAAAACGCTCTCGGGTGCTTTAGAGTGCCGAGTTATTCACTGCGCATGAAGAAATGACCACCTCCATAGTTTGGTTTATGTTTAATAAGCATTTTTAATTTTATTGCTTGAATCGCATTTTCTCGGCGAGCTGAGCACTTTTTCTGAATTGTGCCGCTCCCGTCACTCTGGTTAGGTTGGCATCGAAAAAAACGCTCTCGGGTGCTTTAGAGTGCCGAGTTTATCACTGCGCATGAAGAAATGACCACCTCCAACGTTTGGTTTATGTTTTATAAGCATTTTTAATTTTATTGCTTAAATCGCATTTTCTCGGCGAGCTGAGCGCTTTTTCTGAATTGTGCCGCTCCCGTCACTCTGGTTAGGTTGGCATCGAAAAAAACGCTCTCGGGTGCTTTAGAGTGCCGAGTTTATCACTGCGCATGAAGAAATGACCACCTCCAACGTTTGGTTTATGTTTTATAAGCATTTTTAATTTTATTTCTTAAATCGCATTTTCTCGGCGAGCTGAGCACTTTTTCTGAATTGTGCCGCTCCCGTCACTCTGGTTAGGTTGGCATCGAAAAAAACGCTCTCGGGTGCTTTAGAGTGCCGAGTTTATCACTGCGCATGAAGAAATGACCACCTCCAACGTTTGGTTTATGTTTTATAAGCATTTTTAATTTTATTGCTTAAATCGCATTTTCTCGGCGAGCTGAGCGCTTTTTCTGAATTGTGCCGCTCCCGTCACTCTGGTTAGGTTGGCATCGAAAAAAACGCTCTCGGGTGCTTAAGAGTGCCGAGTTATTCACTGCGCATGAAGAAATGACAACCTCCAACGTTTGGTTTATGTTTAATAAGCATTTTTAATTTTATTGCTTAAATCGCATTTTCTCGGCGAGCTGAGCACTTTTTCTGAATTGTGCCGCTCCCGTCACTCTGGTTAGGTTGGCATCGAAAAAAACGCTCTCGGGTGCTTTAGAGTGCCGAGTTTATTACTGCGCATTAAGAAATGACCACCTCCAACGTTTGGTTTATGTTTTATAAGCATTTTTAATTTTATTGCTTAAATCGCATTTTCTCGGCGAGCTGAGCGCTTTTTCTGAATTGTGCCGCTCCCGTCACTCTGGTTAGGTTGGCATCGAAAAAAACGCTCTCGGGTGCTTTAGAGTGCCGAGTTTATTACTGCGCATTAAGAAATGACCACCTCCAACGTTTGGTTTATGTTTTATAAGCATTTTTAATTTTATTGCTTAAATCGCATTTTCTCGGCGAGCTGAGCACTTTTTCTGAATTGTGCCGTCCCGTCACTCTGGTTAGGTTGGCATCGAAAAAAACGCTCACGGGTGCTTTAGAGTGCCGAGTTTATTACTGCGCATTAAGAAATGACCACCTCCAACGTTTGGTTTATGTTTTATAAGCATTTTTAATTTTATTGCTTAAATCGCATTTTCTCGGCGAGCTGAGCGCTTTTTCTGAATTGTGCCGCTCCCGTAACTCTGGTTAGGTTGGCATCGAAAAAAACGCTCTCGGGTGCTTTAGAGTGCCGAGTTTATCACTGCGCATGAAGAAATGACCACTTCCAACGTTTGGTTTATGTTTTATAAGCATTTTTAATTTTATTGCTTAAATCGCATTTTCTCGGCGAGCTGAGCGCTTTTTCTGAATTGTGCCGCTCCCGTAACTCTGGTTAGGTTGGCATCGAAAAAAACGCTCTCGGGTGCTTTAGAGTGCCGAGTTACCACTGCGCATGAAGAAATGACCACTTCCAACGTTTGGTTTATGTTTTATAAGCATTTTTAATTTTATTGCTTAAATCGCATTTTCTCGGCGAGCTGAGCACTTTTTCTGAATTGTGCCGCTCCCGTCACTCTGGTTAGGTTGGCATCGAAAAAAACGCTCTCGGGTGCTCTAGAGTGCCGAGTTTATTACTGCGCATGAAGAAATGACCACCTCCACCGTTTGGTTTATGTTTAATAAGCATTTTTAATTTTATTGCTTAAATCGCATTTTCTCGGCGAGCTGAGCACTTTTTCTGAATTGTGCCGCTCCCGTCACTCTGGTTAGGTTGGCATCGAAAAAAACGCTCTCGGGTGCTTTAGAGTGCCGAGTTTATCACTGCGCATGAAGAAATGACCACCTCCAACGTTTGGTTCATGTTTTATAAGCATTTTTAATTTTATTGCTTAAATCGCATTTTCTCGGCGAGCTGAGCACTTTTTCTGAATTGTGCCGCTCCCGTCACTCTGGTTAGGTTGGCATCGAAAAAAACGCTCTCGGGTGCTTTAGAGTGCCGAGTTATTCACTGCGCACGAAGAAATGACCACCTCCAACGTTTGGTTTATGTTTTATAAGCATTTTTAATTTTATTGCTTAAATCGCATTTTCTCGGCGAGCTGAGCGCTTTTTCTGAATTGTGCCGCTCCCGTCACTCTGGTTAGGTTGGCATCGAAAAAAACGCTCTCGGGTGCTTTAGAGTGCCGAGTTTATTACTGCGCATTAAGAAATGACCACCTCCAACGTTTGGTTTATGTTTTATAAGCATTTTTAATTTTATTGCTTAAATCGCATTTTCTCGGCGAGCTGAGCACTTTTTCTGAATTGTGCCGCTCCCGTCACTCTGGTTAGGTTGGCATCGAAAAAAACGCTCTCGGGTGCTTTAGAGTGCCGAGTTTATTACTGCGCATTAAGAAATGACCACCTCCAACGTTTGGTTTATGTTTTATAAGCATTTTTAATTTTATTGCTTAAATCGCATTTTCTCGGCGAGCTGAGCACTTTTTCTGAATTGTGCCGCTCCCGTCACTCTGGTTAGGTTGGCATCGAAAAAAACGCTCTCGGGTGCTTTAGAGTGCCGAGTTTATCACTGCGCATTAAGAAATGACCACCTCCAACGTTTGGTTTATGTTTTATAAGCATTTTTAATTTTATTGCTTAAATCGCATTTTCTCGGCGAGCTGAGCGCTTTTTCTGAATTGTGCCGCTCCCGTCACTCTGGTTAGGTTGGCATCGAAAAAAACGCTCTCGGGTGCTTTAGAGTGCCGAGTTATTCACTGCGCATGAAGAAATGACCACCTCCAACGTTTGGTTTATGTTTAATATGCATTTTTAATTTTATTGCTTAAATCGCATTTTCTCGGCGAGCTGAGCACTTTTTCTGAATTGTGCCGCTCCCGTCACTCTGGTTAGGTTGGCATCGAAAAAAACGCTCTCGGGTGCTTTAGAGTGCCGAGTTTATTACTGCGCATTAAGAAATGACCACCTCCAACGTTTGGTTTATGTTTTATAAGCATTTTTAATTTTATTGCTTAAATCGCATTTTCTCAGCGAGCTGAGCGCTTTTTCTGAATTGTGCCGCTCCCGTCACTCTGGTTAGGTTGGCATCGAAAAAAACGCTCTCGGGTGCTTTAGAGTGCCGAGTTATTCACTGCGCATGAAGAAATGACCACCTCCAACGTTTGGTTTATGTTTAATAAGCATTTTTACTTTTATTGCTTAAATCGCATTTTCTCGGCGAGCTGAGCACTTTTTCTGAATTGTGCCGCTCCCGTCACTCTGGTTAGGTTGGCATCGAAAAAAACGCTCTCGGGTGCTTTAGAGTGCCGAGTTTATTACTGCGCATTAAGAAATGACCACCTCCAACGTTTGGTTTATGTTTTATAAGCATTTTTAATTTTATTGCTTAAATCGCATTTTCTCGGCGAGCTGAGCACTTTTTCTGAATTGTGCCGCTCCCGTCACTCTGGTTAGGTTGGCATCGAAAAAAACGCTCTCGGGTGCTTTAGAGTGCCGAGTTTATCACTGCGCATGAAGAAATGACCACCTCCAACGTTTGGTTTATGTTTAATAAGCATTTTTAATTTTATTGCTTAAATCGCATTTTCTCGGCGAGCTGAGCACTTTTTCTGAATTGTGCCGCTCCCGTCACTCTGGTTAGGTTGGCATCGAAAAAAACGCTCTCGGGTGCTTTAGAGTGCCGACTTTATCACTGCGCATGAAGAAATGACCACCTCCAACGTTTGGTTTATGTTTTATAAGCATTTTTAATTTTATTGCTTAAATCGCATTTTCTCGGCGAGCTGAGCACATTTTCTGAATTGTGCCGCTCCCGTCACTCTGGTTAGGTTGGCATCGAAAAAAACGCTCACGGGTGCTTTAGAGTGCCGAGTTTATTACTGCGCATTAAGAAATGACCACCTCCAACGTTTGGTTTATGTTTTATAAGCATTTTTAATTTTATTGCTTAAATCGCATTTTCTCGGCGAGCTGAGCACTTTTTCTGAATTGTGCCGCTCCCGTCACTCTGGTTAGGTTGGCATCGAAAAAAACGCTCTCGGGTGCTTTAGAGTGCCGAGTTATTCACTGCGCATGAAGAAATGACCACCTCCAACGTTTGGTTTATGTTTTATAAGCATTTTTAATTTTATTGCTTAAATCGCATTTTCTCGGCGAGCTGAGCGCTTTTTCTGAATTGTGCCGCTCCCGTAACTCTGGTTAGGTTGGCATCGAAAAAAACGCTCTCGGGTGCTTTAGAGTGCCGAGTTTATTACTGCGCATTAAGAAATGACCACCTCCAACGTTTGGTTTATGTTTTATAAGCATTTTTAATTTTATTGCTTAAATCGCATTTTCTCGGCGAGCTGAGCACTTTTTCTGAATTGTGCCGCTCCCGTCACTCTGGTTAGGTTGGCATCGAAAAAAACGCTCTCGGGTTTTAGAGTGCCGAGTTTATTACTGCGCATTAAGAAATGACCACCTCCAACGTTTGGTTTATGTTTTATAAGCATTTTTAATTTTATTGCTTAAATCGCATTTTCTCGGCGAGCTGAGCACTTTTTCTGAATTGTGCCGCTCCCGTCACTCTGGTTAGGTTGGCATCGAAAAAAACGCTATCGGGTGCTTTAGAGTGCCGAGTTATTCACTGCGCATGAAGAAATGACCACCTCCAACGTTTGGTTTATGTTTAATAAGCATTTTTAATTTTATTGCTTAAATCGCATTTTCTCGGCGAGCTGAGCACTTTTTCTGAATTGTGCCGCTCCCGTCACTCTGGTTAGGTTGGCATCGAAAAAAACGCTCACGGGTGCTTTAGAGTGCCGAGTTTATTACTGCGCATTAAGAAATGACCACCTCCAACGTTTGATTTATGTTTTATAAGCATTTTTAATTTTATTGCTTAAATCGCATTTTCTCGGCGAGCTGAGCACATTTTCTGAATTGTGCCGCTCCCGTCACTCTGGTTAGGTTGGCATCGAAAAAAACGCTCTCGGGTGCTTTAGAGTGCCGAGTTATTCACTGCGCATGAAGAAATGACCACCTCCAACGTTTGGTTTATGTTTTATAAGCATTTTTAATTTTATTGCTTAAATCGCATTTTCTCGGCGAGCTGAGCGCTTTTTCTGAATTGTGCCGCTCCCGTAACTCTGGTTAGGTTGGCATCGAAAAAAACGCTCTCGGGTGCTTTAGAGTGCCGAGTTTATTACTGCGCATTAAGAAATGACCACCTCCAACGTTTGGTTTATGTTTTATAAGCATTTTTAATTTTATTGCTTAAATCGCATTTTCTCGGCGAGCTGAGCACTTTTTCTGAATTGTGCCGCTCCCGTCACTTGGCATAAAAAAAAACGCTCTCGGGTGCTTTAGAGTGCCGAGTTATTCACTGCGCATGAAGAAATGACCACCTCCAACGTTTGGTTTATGTTTTATAAGCATTTTTAATTTTATTGCTTAAATCGCATTTTCTCGGCGAGCTGAGCGCTTTTTCTGAATTGTGCCGCTCCCGTCACTCTGGTTAGGTTGGCATCGAAAAAAACGCTCTCGGGTGCTTTAGAGTGCCGAGTTTATTACTGCGCATTAAGAAATGACCACCTCCAACGTTTGGTTTATGTTTTATAAGCATTTTTAATTTTATTGCCTAAATCGCATTTTCTCGGCGAGCTGAGCACTTTTTCTGAATTGTGCCGCTCCCGTCACTCTGGTTAGGTTGGCATCGAAAAAAACGCTCTCGGGTGCTTTAGAGTGCCGAGTTTATTACTGCGCATTAAGAAATGACCACCTCCAACGTTTGGTTTATGTTTTATAAGCATTTTTAATTTTATTGCTTAAATCGCATTTTCTCGGCGAGCTGAGCACTTTTTCTGAATTGTGCCGCTCCCGTCACTCTGGTTAGGTTGGCATCGAAAAAAACGCTCTCGGGTGCTTTAGAGTGCCGAGTTATTCACTGCGCACGAAGAAATGACCACCTCCAACGTTTGGTTTATGTTTTATAAGCATTTTTAATTTTATTGCTTAAATCGCATTTTCTCGGCGAGCTGAGCGCTTTTTCTGAATTGTGCCGCTCCCGTCACTCTGGTTAGGTTGGCATCGAAAAAAACGCTCTCGGGTGCTTTAGAGTGCCGAGTTTATTACTGCGCATTAAGAAATGACCACCTCCAACGTTTGGTTTATGTTTTATAAGCATTTTTAATTTTATTGCTTAAATCGCATTTTCTCGGCGAGCTGAGCACTTTTTCTGAATTGTGCCGCTCCCGTCACTCTGGTTAGGTTGGCATCGAAAAAAACGCTCTCGGGTGCTTTAGAGTGCCGAGTTTATTACTGCGCATTAAGAAATGACCACCTCCAACGTTTGGTTTATGTTTTATAAGCATTTTTAATTTTATTGCTTAAATCGCATTTTCTCGGCGAGCTGAGCACTTTTTCTGAATTGTGCCGCTCCCGTCACTCTGGTTAGGTTGGCATCGAAAAAAACGCTATCGGGTGCTTTAGAGTGCCGAGTTATTCACTGCGCATGAAGAAATGACCACCTCCAACGTTTGGTTTATGTTTAATAAGCATTTTTAATTTTATTGCTTAAATCGCATTTTCTCGGCGAGCTGAGCACTTTTTCTGAATTGTGCCGCTCCCGTCACTCTGGTTAGGTTGGCATCGAAAAAAACGCTCTCGGGTGCTTTAGAGTGCCGAGTTTATTACTGCGCATTAAGAAATGACCACCTCCAACGTTTGGTTTATGTTTTATAAGCATTTTTAATTTTATTGCTTAAATCGCATTTTCTCGGCGAGCTGAGCACTTTTTCTGAATTGTGCCGCTCCCGTCACTCTGGTTAGGTTGGCATCGAAAAAAACGCTCTCGGGTGCTTTAGAGTGCCGAGTTTATTACTGCGCATTAAGAAATGACCACCTCCAACGTTTGGTTTATGTTTTATAAGCATTTTTAATTTTATTGCTTAAATCGCATTTTCTCGGCGAGCTGAGCACTTTTTCTGAATTGTGCCGCTCCCGTCACTCTGGTTAGGTTGGCATCGAAAAAAACGCTATCGGGTGCTTTAGAGTGCCGAGTTATTCACTGCGCATGAAGAAATGACCACCTCCAACGTTTGGTTTATGTTTAATAATGATTTTTAATTTTATTGCTTAAATCGCATTTTCTCGGCGAGCTGAGCACTTTTTCTGAATTGTGCCGCTCCCGTCACTCTGGTTAGGTTGGCATCGAAAAAAACGCTCTCGGGTGCTTTAGAGTGCCGAGTTTATTACTGCGCATTAAGAAATGACCACCTCCAACGTTTGGTTTATGTTTAATAAGCATTTTTAATTTTATTGCTTAAATCGCATTTTCTCGGCGAGCTGAGCACTTTTTCTGAATTGTGCCGCTCCCGTCACTCTGGTTAGGTTGGCATCGAAAAAAACGCTCTCGGGTGCTTTAGAGTCCCGAGTTTATTACTGCGCATTAAGAAATGACCACCTCCAACGTTTGGTTTATGTTTAATAAGCATTTTTAATTTTATTGCTTAAATCGCATTTTCTCGGCGAGCTGAGCGCTTTTTCTGAATTGTGCCGCTCCCGTCACTCTGGTTAGGTTGGCATCGAAAAAAACGCTCTCGGGTGCTTTAGAGTGCCGAGTTATTCACTGCGCATGAAGAAATGACCACCTCCAACGTTTGGTTTATGTTTAATAAGCATTTTTAATTTTATTGCTTAAATCGCATTTTCTCGGCGAGCTGAGCACTTTTTCTGAATTGTGCCGCTCCCGTCACTCTGGTTAGGTTGGCATCGAAAAAAACGCTCTCGGGTGCTTTAGAGTGCCGAGTTTATTACTGCGCATTAGGAAATGACCACCTCCAACGTTTGGTTTATGTTTTATAAGCATTTTTAATTTTATTGCTTAAATCGCATTTTCTCGGCGAGCTGAGCGCTTTTTCTGAATTGTGCCGCTCCCGTCACTCTGGTTAGGTTGGCATCGAAAAAAACGCTCTCGGGTGCTCTAGAGTGCCGAGTTTATTACTGCGCATTAAGAAATGACCACCTCCAACGTTTGGTTTATGTTTTATAAGCATTTTTAATTTTATTGCTTAAATCGCATTTTCTCGGCGAGCTGAGCACTTTTTCTGAATTGTGCCGCTCCCGTCACTCTGGTTAGGTTGGCATCGAAAAAAACGCTCTCGGGTGCTTTAGAGTGCCGAGTTTATTACTGCGCATTAAGAAATGACCACCTCCAACGTTTGGTTTATGTTTTATAAGCATTTTTAATTTTATTGCTTAAATCGCATTTTCTCGGCGAGCTGAGCACTTTTTCTGAATTGTGCCGCTCCCGTCACTCTGGTTAGGTTGGCATCGAAAAAAACGCTCTCGGGTGCTTTAGAGTGCCGAGTTATTCACTGCGCATGAAGAAATGACCACCTCCAACGTTTGGTTTATGTTTTATAAGCATTTTTAATTTTATTGCTTAAATCGCATTTTCTCGGCGAGCTGAGCACTTTTTCTGAATTGTGCCGCTCCCGTCACTCTGGTTAGGTTGGCATCGAAAAAAACGCTCTCGGGTGCTTTAGAGTGCCGAGTTTATCACTGCGCATGAAGAAATGACCACCTCCAACGTTTGGTTTATGTTTTATAAGCATTTTTAATTTTATTGCTTAAATCGCATTTTCTCGGCGAGCTGAGCGCTTTTTCTGAATTGTGCCGCTCCCGTCACTCTGGTTAGGTTGGCATCGAAAAAAACGCTCTCGGGTGCTTTAGAGTGCCGAGTTATTCACTGCGCATGAAGAAATGACCACCTCCAATGTTTGGTTTATGTTTAATAAGCATTTTTAATTTTATTGCTTAAATCGCATTTTCTCGGCGAGCTGAGCGCTTTTTCTGAATTGTGCCGCTCCCGTCACTCTGGTTAGGTTGGCATCGAAAAAAACGCTCTCGGGTGCTTTAGAGTGCCGAGTTATTCACTGCGCATGAAGAAATGACCACCTCCAATGTTTGGTTTATGTTTAATAAGCATTTTTAATTTTATTGCTTAAATCGCATTTTCTCGGCGAGCTGAGCGCTTTTTCTGAATTGTGCCGCTCCCGTCACTCTGGTTAGGTTGGCATCGAAAAAAACGCTCTCGGGTGCTTTAGAGTGCCGAGTTATTCACTGCGCATGAAGAAATGACCACCTCCAACGTTTGGTTTATGTTTAATAAGCATTTTTAATTTTATTGCTTAAATCGCATTTTCTCGGCGAGCTGAGCACTTTTTCTGAATTGTGCCGCTCCCGTCACTCTGGTTAGGTTGGCATCGAAAAAAACGCTCTCGGGTGCTTTAGAGTAACGAGTTTATTACTGCGCATTAAGAAATGACCACCTCCAACGTTTGGTTTATGTTTTATAAGCATTTTTAATTTTATTGCTTAAATCGCATTTTCTCGGCGAGCTGAGCACTTTTTCTGAATTGTGCCGCTCCCGTCACTCTGGTTAGGTTGGCATCGAAAAAAACGCTCTCGGGTGCTTTAGAGTGCCCAGTTTATTACTGCGCATTAAGAAATGACCACCTCCAACGTTTGGTTTATGTTTTATAAGCATTTTTAATTTTATTGCTTAAATCGCATTTTCTCGGCGAGCTGAGCACTTTTTCTGAATTGTGCCGCTCCCGTCACTCTGGTTAGGTTGGCATCGAAAAAAACGCTCTCGGGTGCTTTAGAGTGCTGAGTTTATTACTGCGCATTAAGAAATGACCACCTCCAACGTTTGGTTTATGTTTTATAAGCATTTTTAATTTTATTGCTTAAATCGCATTTTCTCGGCGAGCTGAGCACTTTTTCTGAATTGTGCCGCTCCCGTCACTCTGGTTAGGTTGGCATCGAAAAAAACGCTCTCGGGTGCTTTAGAGTGCCGAGTTATTCACTGCGCATGAAGAAATGACCACCTCCAACGTTTGGTTTATGTTTAATAAGCATTTTTAATTTTATTGCTTGAATCGCATTTTCTCGGCGAGCTGAGCACTTTTTCTGAATTGTGCCGCTCCCGTCACTCTGGTTAGGTTGGCATCGAAAAAAACGCTCTCGGGTGCTTTAGAGTGCCGAGTTTATCACTGCGCATGAAGAAATGACCACCTCCAACGTTTGGTTTATGTTTTATAAGCATTTTTAATTTTATTGCTTAAATCGCATTTTCTCGGCGAGCTGAGCACTTTTTCTGAATTGTGCCGCTCCCGTCACTCTGGTTAGGTTGGCATCGAAAAAAACGCTCTCGGGTGCTTTAGAGTGCCGAGTTTATCACTGCGCATGAAGAAATGACCACCTCCAACGTTTGGTTTATGTTTTATAAGCATTTTTAATTTTATTGCTTAAATCGCATTTTCTCGGCGAGCTGAGCGCTTTTTCTGAATTGTGCCGCTCCCGTCACTCTGGTTAGGTTGGCATCGAAAAAAACGCTCTCGGGTGCTTTAGAGTGCCGAGTTTATTACTGCGCATTAAGAAATGACCACCTCCAACGTTTGGTTTATGTTTTATAAGCATTTTTAATTTTATTGCTTAAATCGCATTTTCTCGGCGAGCTGAGCACTTTTTCTGAATTGTGCCGCTCCCGTCACTCTGGTTAGGTTGGCATCGAAAAAAACGCTCTCGGGTGCTTTAGAGTGCCGAGTTTATTACTGCGCATTAAGAAATGACCACCTCCAACGTTTGGTTTATGTTTTATAAGCATTTTTAATTTTATTGCTTAAATCGCATTTTCTCGGCGAGCTGAGCGCTTTTTCTGAATTGTGCCGCTCCCGTCACTCTGGTTAGGTTGGCATCGAAAAAAACGCTCTCGGGTGCTTTAGAGTGCCGAGTTATTCACTGCGCATGAAGAAATGACCACCTCCAACGTTTGGTTTATGTTTAATAAGCATTTTTAATTTTATTGCTTAAATCGCATTTTCTCGGCGAGCTGAGCACTTTTTCTGAATTGTGCCGCTCCCGTCACTCTGGTTAGGTTGGCATCGAAAAAAACGCTCTCGGGTGCTTTAGAGTGCCGAGTTTATTACTGCGCATTAAGAAATGACCACCTCCAACGTTTGGTTTATGTTTTATAAGCATTTTTAATTTTATTGCTTAAATCGCATTTTCTCGGCGAGCTGAGCGCTTTTTCTGAATTGTGCCGCTCCCGTCACTCTGGTTAGGTTGGCATCGAAAAAAACGCTTTCGGGTGCTTTAGAGTGCCGAGTTATTCACTGCGCATGAAGAAATGACCACCTCCAACGTTTGGTTTATGTTTAATAAGCATTTTTAATTGTATTGCTTAAATCGCATTTTCTCGGCGAGCTGAGCACTTTTTCTGAATTGTGCCGCTCCCGTCACTCTGGTTAGGTTGGCATCGAAAAAAACGCTCTCGGGTGCTTTAGAGTGCCGAGTTTATTACTGCGCATTAAGAAATGACCACCTCCAACGTTTGGTTTATGTTTTATAAGCATTTTTAATTTTATTGCTTAAATCGCATTTTCTCGGCGAGCTGAGCACTTTTTCTGAATTGTGCCGCTCCCGTCACTCTGGTTAGGTTGGCATCGAAAAAAACGCTCTCGGGTGCTTTAGAGTGCCGAGTTTATCACTGCGCATGAAGAAATGACCACCTCCAACGTTTGGTTTATGTTTAATAAGCATTTTTAATTTTATTGCTTAAATCGCATTTTCTCGGCGAGCTGAGCACTTTTTCTGAATTGTGCCGCTCCCGTCACTCTGGTTAGGTTGGCATCGAAAAAAACGCTCTCGGGTGCTTTAGAGTGCCGACTTTATCACTGCGCATGAAGAAATGACCACCTCCAACGTTTGGTTTATGTTTTATAAGCATTTTTAATTTTATTGCTTAAATCGCATTTTCTCGGCGAGCTGAGCACTTTTTCTGAATTGTGCCGCTCCCGTCACTGTGGTTAGGTTGGCATCGAAAAAAACGCTCACGGGTGCTTTAGAGTGCCGAGTTTATTACTGCGCATTAAGAAATGACCACCTCCAACGTTTGGTTTATGTTTTATAAGCATTTTTAATTTTATTGCTTAAATCGCATTTTCTCGGCGAGCTGAGCACTTTTTCTGAATTGTGCCGCTCCCGTCACTCTGGTTAGGTTGGCATCGAAAAAAACGCTCTCGGGTGCTTTAGAGTGCCGAGTTTATCACTGCGCATGAAGAAATGACCACCTCCAACGTTTGGTTTATGTTTAATAAGCATTTTTAATTTTATTGCTTAAATCGCATTTTCTCGGCGAGCTGAGCACTTTTTCTGAATTGTGCCGCTCCCGTCACTCTGGTTAGGTTGGCATCGAAAAAAACGCTCTCGGGTGCTTTAGAGTGCCGAGTTTATTACTGCGCATGAAGAAATGACCACCTCCAATGTTTGGTTTATGTTTAATAAGCATTTTTAATTTTATTGCTTAAATCGCATTTTCTCGGCGAGCTGAGCGCTTTTTCTGAATTGTGCCGCTCCCGTCACTCTGGTTAGGTTGGCATCGAAAAAAACGCTCTCGGGTGCTTTAGAGTGCCGAGTTATTCACTGCGCATGAAGAAATGACCACCCCCAACGTTTGGTTTATGTTTGATAAGCATTTTTAATTTTATTGCTTAAATCGCATTTTCTCGGCGAGCTGAGCACTTTTTCTGAATTGTGCCGCTCCCGTCACTCTGGTTAGGTTGGCATCGAAAAAAACGCTCTCGGGTGCTTTAGAGTGCCGAGTTTATTACTGCGCATTAGGAAATGACCACCTCCAACGTTTGGTGTATGTTTTATAAGCATTTTTAATTTTATTGCTTAAATCGCATTTTCTCGGCGAGCTGAGCGCTTTTTCTGAATTGTGCCGCTCCCGTCACTCTGGTTAGGTTGGCATCGAAAAAAACGCTCTCGGGTGCTTTAGAGTGCCGAGTTTATTACTGCGCATTAAGAAATGACCACCTCCAACGTTTGGTTTATGTTTTATAAGCATTTTTAATTTTATTGCTTAAATCGCATTTTCTCGGCGAGCTGAGCACTTTTTCTGAATTGTGCCGCTCCCGTCACTCTGGTTAGGTTGGCATCGAAAAAAACGCTCTCGGGTGCTTTAGAGTGCCGAGTTTATTACTGCGCATTGAGAAATGACCACCTCCAACGTTTGGTTTATGTTTTATAAGCATTTTTAATTTTATTGCTTAAATCGCATTTTCTCGGCGAGCTGAGCACTTTTTCTGAATTGTGCCGCTCCCGTCACTCTGGTTAGGTTGGCATCGAAAAAAACGCTCTCGGGTGCTTTAGAGTGCCGAGTTTATTACTGCGCATTAAGAAATGACCACCTCCAACGTTTGGTTTATGTTTTATAAGCATTTTTAATTTTATTGCTTAAATCGCATTTTCTCGGCGAGCTGAGCGCTTTTTCTGAATTGTGCCGCTCCCGTCACTCTGGTTAGGTTGGCATCGAAAAAAACGCTCTCGGGTGCTTTAGAGTGCCGAGTTTATCACTGCGCATGAAGAAATGACCACCTCCAACGTTTGGTTTATGTTTTATAAGCATTTTTAATTTTATTGCTTAAATCGCATTTTCTCGGCGAGCTGAGCGCTTTTTCTGAATTGTGCCGCTCCCGTCACTCTGGTTAGGTTGGCATCGAAAAAAACGCTCTCGGGTGCTTTAGAGTGCCGAGTTTATTACTGCGCATTAAGAAATGACCACCTCCAACGTTTGGTTTATGTTTTATAAGCATTTTTAATTTTATTGCTTAAATCGCATTTTCTCGGCGAGCTGAGCGCTTTTTCTGAATTGTGCCGCTCCCGTCACTCTGGTTAGGTTGGCATCGAAAAAAACGCTCTCGGGTGCTTTAGAGTGCCGAGTTATTCACTGCGCATGAAGAAATGACCACCTCCAATGTTTGGTTTATGTTTAATAAGCATTTTTAATTTTATTGCTTAAATCGCATTTTCTCGGCGAGCTGAGCGCTTTTTCTGAATTGTGCCGCTCCCGTCACTCTGGTTAGGTTGGCATCGAAAAAAACGCTCTCGGGTGCTTTAGAGTGCCGAGTTATTCACTGCGCATGAAGAAATGACCACCTCCAACGTTTGGTTTATGTTTAATAAGCATTTTTAATTTTATTGCTTAAATCGCATTTTCTCGGCGAGCTGAGCACTTTTTCTGAATTGTGCCGCTCCCGTCACTCTGGTTAGGTTGGCATAAAAAAAAAACGCTCTCGGGTGCTTTAGAGTGCCGAGTTTATTACTGCGCATTAGGAAATGACCACCTCCAACGTTTGGTTTATGTTTTATAAGCATTTTTAATTTTATTGCTTAAATCGCATTTTCTCGGCGAGCTGAGCGCTTTTTCTGAATTGTGCCGCTCCCGTCACTCTGGTTAGGTTGGCATCGAAAAAAACGCTCTCGGGTGCTTTAGAGTGCCGAGTTTATTACTGCGCATTAAGAAATGACCACCTCCAACGTTTGGTTTATGTTTTATAAGCATTTTTAATTTTATTGCTTAAATCGCATTTTCTCGGCGAGCTGAGCACTTTTTCTGAATTGTGCCGCTCCCGTCACTCTGGTTAGGTTGGCATCGAAAAAAACGCTCTCGGGTGCTTTAGAGTGCCGAGTTTATTACTGCGCATTAAGAAATTACCACCTCCAACGTTTGGTTTATGTTTTATAAGCATTTTTAATTTTATTGCTTAAATCGCATTTTCTCGGCGAGCTGAGCACTTTTTCTGAATTGTGCCGCTCCCGTCACTCTGGTTAGGTTGGCATCGAAAAAAACGCTCTCGGGTGCTTTAGAGTGCCGAGTTTATTACTGCGCATTAAGAAATGACCACCTCCAACGTTTGGTTTATGTTTTATAAGCATTTTTAATTTTATTGCTTAAATCGCATTTTCTCGGCGAGCTGAGCACTTTTTCTGAATTGTGCCGCTCCCGTCACTCTGGTTAGGTTGGCAACGAAAAAAACGCTCTCGGGTGCTTTAGAGTGCCGAGTTATTCACTGCGCATGAAGAAATGACCACCTCCAACGTTTGGTTTATGTTTAATAAGCATTTTTAATTTTATTGCTTGAATCGCATTTTCTCGGCGAGCTGAGCACTTTTTCTGAATTGTGCCGCTCCCGTCACTCTGGTTAGGTTGGCATCGAAAAAAACGCTCTCGGGTGCTTTAGAGTGCCGAGTTTATCACTGTGCATGAAGAAATGACCACCTCCAACGTTTGGTTTATGTTTTATAAGCATTTTTAATTTTATTGCTTAAATCGCATTTTCTCGGCGAGCTGAGCGCTTTTTCTGAATTGTGCCGCTCCCGTAACTCTGGTTAGGTTGGCATCGAAAAAAACGCTCTCGGGTGCTTTAGAGTGCCGAGTTTATCACTGCGCATGAAGAAATGACCACTTCCAACGTTTGGTTTATGTTTTATAAGCATTTTTAATTTTATTGCTTAAATCGCATTTTCTCGGCGAGCTGAGCACTTTTTCTGAATTGTGCCGCTCCCGTCACTCTGGTTAGGTTGGCATCGAAAAAAACGCTCTCGGGTGCTTTAGAGTGCCGACTTTATCACTGCGCATGAAGAAATGACCACCTCCAACGTTTGGTTTATGTTTTATAAGCATTTTTAATTTTATTGCTTAAATCGCATTTTCTCGGCGAGCTGAGCACTTTTTCTGAATTGTGCCGCTCCCGTCACTCTGGTTAGGTTGGCATCGAAAAAAACGCTCTCGGGTGCTTTAGAGTGCCGAGTTTATCACTGCGCATGAAGAAATGACCACCTCCAACGTTTGGTTTATGTTTTATAAGCATTTTTAATTTTATTGCTTAAATCGCATTTTCTCGGCGAGCTGAGCGCTTTTTCTGAATTGTGCCTGTCCCGTCACTCTGGTTAGGTTGGCATCGAAAAAAACGCTCTCGGGTGCTTTAGAGTGCCGAGTTATTCACTGCGCATGAAGAAATGACCACCTCCAACGTTGGGTTTATGTTTAATAAGCATTTTTAATTTTATTGCTTAAATCGCATTTTCTCGGCGAGCTGAGCGCTTTTTCTGAATTGTGCCGCTCCCGTCACTCTGGTTAGGTTGGCATCGAAAAAAACGCTCTCGGGTGCTTTAGAGTGCCGAGTTATTCACTGCGCATGAAGAAATGACAACCTCCAACGTTTGGTTTATGTTTAATAAGCATTTTTAATTTTATTGCTTAAATCGCATTTTCTCGGCGAGCTGAGCACTTTTTCTGAATTGTGCCGCTCCCGTCACTCTGGTTAGGTTGGCATCGAAAAAAACGCTCTCGGGTGCTTTAGAGTGCCGAGTTTATTACTGCGCATTAAGAAATGACCACCTCCAACGTTTGGTTTATGTTTTATAAGCATTTTTAATTTTATTGCTTAAATCGCATTTTCTCGGCGAGCTGAGCACTTTTTCTGAATTGTGCCGTCCCGTCACTCTGGTTAGGTTGGCATCGAAAAAAACGCTCACGGGTGCTTTAGAGTGCCGAGTTTATTACTGCGCATTAAGAAATGACCACCTCCATAGTTTGGTTTATGTTTAATAAGCATTTTTAATTTTATTGCTTGAATCGCATTTTCTCGGCGAGCTGAGCACTTTTTCTGAATTGTGCCGCTCCCGTCACTCTGGTTAGGTTGGCATCGAAAAAAACGCTCTCGGGTGCTTTAGAGTGCCGAGTTTATCACTGCGCATGAAGAAATGACCACCTCCAACGTTTGGTTTATGTTTTATAAGCATTTTTAATTTTATTGCTTAAATCGCATTTTCTCGGCGAGCTGAGCGCTTTTTCTGAATTGTGCCGCTCCCGTCACTCTGGTTAGGTTGGCATCGAAAAAAACGCTCTCGGGTGCTTTAGAGTGCCGAGTTTATCACTGCGCATGAAGAAATGACCACCTCCAACGTTTGGTTTATGTTTTATAAGCATTTTTAATTTTATTTCTTAAATCGCATTTTCTCGGCGAGCTGAGCACTTTTTCTGAATTGTGCCGCTCCCGTCACTCTGGTTAGGTTGGCATCGAAAAAAACGCTCTCGGGTGCTTTAGAGTGCCGAGTTTATCACTGCGCATGAAGAAATGACCACCTCCAACGTTTGGTTTATGTTTTATAAGCATTTTTAATTTTATTGCTTAAATCGCATTTTCTCGGCGAGCTGAGCGCTTTTTCTGAATTGTGCCTGTCCCGTCACTCTGGTTAGGTTGGCATCGAAAAAAACGCTCTCGGGTGCTTTAGAGTGCCGAGTTATTCACTGCGCATGAAGAAATGACCACCTCCAACGTTTGGTTTATGTTTAATAAGCATTTTTAATTGTATTGCTTAAATCGCATTTTCTCGGCGAGCTGAGCGCTTTTTCTGAATTGTGCCGCTCCCGTCACTCTGGTTAGGTTGGCATCGAAAAAAACGCTCTCGGGTGCTTAAGAGTGCCGAGTTATTCACTGCGCATGAAGAAATGACAACCTCCAACGTTTGGTTTATGTTTAATAAGCATTTTTAATTTTATTGCTTAAATCGCATTTTCTCGGCGAGCTGAGCACTTTTTCTGAATTGTGCCGCTCCCGTCACTCTGGTTAGGTTGGCATCGAAAAAAAACGCTCTCGGGTGCTTTAGAGTGCCGAGTTTATTACTGCGCATTAAGAAATGACCACCTCCAACGTTTGGTTTATGTTTAATAAGCATTTTTAATTTTATTGCTTAAATCGCATTTTCTCGGCGAGCTGAGCGCTTTTTCTGAATTGTGCCGCTCCCGTCACTCTGGTTAGGTTGGCATCGAAAAAAACGCTCTCGGGTGCTTTAGAGTGCCGAGTTATTCACTGCGCATGAAGAAATGACCACCTCCACCGTTTGGTTTATGTTTAATAAGCATTTTTAATTTTATTGCTTAAATCGCATTTTCTCGGCGAGCTGAGCACTTTTTCTGAATTGTGCCGCTCCCGTCACTCTGGTTAGGTTGGCATCGAAAAAACGCTCTCGGGTGCTTTAGAGTGCCGAGTTTATTACTGCGCATTAAGAAATGACCACCTCCAACGTTTGGTTTATGTTTTATAAGCATTTTTAATTTTATTGCTTAAATCGCATTTTCTCGGCGAGCTGAGCACTTTTTCTGAATTGTGCCGCTCCCGTCACTCTGGTTAGGTTGGCATCGAAAAAAACGCTCTCGGGTGCTTTAGAGTGTCGAGTTTATTACTGCGCATTAAGAAATGACCACCTCCAACGTTTGGTTTATGTTTTATAAGCATTTTTAATTTTATTGCTTAAATCGCATTTTCTCGGCGAGCTGAGCGCTTTTTCTGAATTGTGCCGCTCCCGTCACTCTGGTTAGGTTGGCATCGAAAAAAACGCTCTCGGGTGCTTTAGAGTGCCGAGTTATTCACTGCGCATGAAGAAATGACCACCTCCAACGTTTGGTTTATGTTTTATAAGCATTTTTAATTTTATTGCTTAAATCGCATTTTCTCGGCGAGCTGAGCGCTTTTCCTGAATTGTGCCGCTCCCGTAACTCTGGTTAGGTTGGCATCGAAAAAAACGCTCTCGGGTGCTTTAGAGTGCCGAGTTTATTACTGCGCATTAAGAAATGACCACCTCCAACGTTTGGTTTATGTTTTATAAGCATTTTAAATTTTATTGCTTAAATCGCATTTTCTCGGCGAGCTGAGCACTTTTTCTGAATTGTGCCGCTCCCGTCACTCTGGTTAGGTTGGCATCGAAAAAAACGCTCTCGGGTGCTTTAGAGTGCCGAGTTTATTACTGCGCATTAAGAAATGACCACCTCCAACGTTTGGTTTATGTTTTATAAGCATTTTTAATTTTATTGCTTAAATCGCATTTTCTCGGCGAGCTGAGCACTTTTTCTGAATTGTGCCGCTCCCGTCACTCTGGTTAGGTTGGCATCGAAAAAAACGCTATCGGGTGCTTTAGAGTGCCGAGTTATTCACTGCGCATGAAGAAATGACCACATCCAACGTTTGGTTTATGTTTAATAAGCATTTTTAATTTTATTGCTTAAATCGCATTTTCTCGGCGAGCTGAGCACTTTTTCTGAATTGTGCCGCTCCCGTCACTCTGGTTAGGTTGGCATCGAAAAAAACGCTCTCGGGTGCTTTAGAGTGCCGAGTTTATTACTGCGCATTAAGAAATGACCACCTCCAACGTTTGGTTTATGTTTTATAAGCATTTTTAATTTTATTGCTTAAATCGCATTTTCTCGGCGAGCTGAGCGCTTTTTCTGAATTGTGCCGCTCCCGTCACTCTGGTTAGGTTGGCATCGAAAAAAACGCTCTCGGGTGCTTTAGAGTGCCGAGTTTATTACTGCGCATTAAGAAATGACCACCTCCAACGTTTGGTTTATGTTTTATAAGCATTTTTAATTTTATTGCCTAAATCGCATTTTCTCGGCGAGCTGAGCACTTTTTCTGAATTGTGCCGCTCCCGTCACTCTGGTTAGGTTGGCATCGAAAAAAACGCTCTCGGGTGCTTTAGAGTGCCGAGTTTATTACTGCGCATTAAGAAATGACCACCTCCAACGTTTGGTTTATGTTTTATAAGCATTTTTAATTTTATTGCTTAAATCGCATTTTCTCGGCGAGCTGAGCACTTTTTCTGAATTGTGCCGCTCCCGTCACTCTGGTTAGGTTGGCATCGAAAAAAACGCTCTCGGGTGCTTTAGAGTGCCGAGTTATTCACTGCGCACGAAGAAATGACCACCTCCAACGTTTGGTTTATGTTTTATAAGCATTTTTAATTTTATTGCTTAAATCGCATTTTCTCGGCGAGCTGAGCGCTTTTTCTGAATTGTGCCGCTCCCGTCACTCTGGTTAGGTTGGCATCGAAAAAAACGCTCTCGGGTGCTTTAGAGTGCCGAGTTTATTACTGCGCATTAAGAAATGACCACCTCCAACGTTTCGTTTATGTTTTATAAGCATTTTTAATTACATTGCTTAAATCGCATTTTCTCGTTGAGCTGAGCACTTTTTCTGAATTGTGCCGCTCCCGTCACTCTGGTTAGGTTGGCATCGAAAAAAACGCTCTCGGGTGCTTTAGAGTGCCGAGTTTATTACTGCGCATTAAGAAATGACCACCTCCAACGTTTGGTTTATGTTTTATAAGCATTTTTAATTTTATTGCTTAAATCGCATTTTCTCGGCGAGCTGAGCACTTTTTCTGAATTGTGCCGCTCCCGTCACTCTGGTTAGGTTGGCATCGAAAAAAACGCTATCGGGTGCTTTAGAGTGCCGAGTTATTCACTGCGCATGAAGAAATGACCACCTCCAACGTTTGGTTTATGTTTAATAAGCATTTTTAATTTTATTGCTTAAATCGCATTTTCTCGGCGAGCTGAGCACTTTTTCTGAATTGTGCCGCTCCCGTCACTCTGGTTAGGTTGGCATCGAAAAAAACGCTCTCGGGTGCTTTAGAGTGCCGAGTTTATTACTGCGCATTAAGAAATGACCACCTCCAACGTTTGGTTTATGTTTTATAAGCATTTTTAATTTTATTGCTTAAATCGCATTTTCTCGGCGAGCTGAGCACTTTTTCTGAATTGTGCCGCTCCCGTCACTCTGGTTAGGTTGGCATCGAAAAAAACGCTCTCGGGTGCTTTAGAGTGCCGAGTTTATTACTGCGCATTAAGAAATGACCACCTCCAACGTTTGGTTTATGTTTTATAAGCATTTTTAATTTTATTGCTTAAATCGCATTTTCTCGGCGAGCTGAGCGCTTTTTCTGAATTGTGCCGCTCCCGTCACTCTGGTTAGGTTGGCATCGAAAAAAACGCTCTCGGGTGCTTTAGAGTGCCGAGTTATTCACTGCGCATGAAGAAATGACCAGCTCCAACGTTTGGTTTATGTTTAATAAGCATTTTTAATTTTATTGCTTAAATCGCATTTTCTCGGCGAGCTGAGCACTTTTTCTGAATTGTGCCGCTCCCGTCACTCTGGTTAGGTTGGCATCGAAAAAAACGCTCTCGGGTGCTTTAGAGTGCCGAGTTTATTACTGCGCATTAAGAAATGACCACCTCCAACGTTTGGTTTATGTTTTATAAGCATTTTTAATTTTATTGCTTAAATCGCATTTTCTCGGCGAGCTGAGAGCTTTTTCTGAATTGTGCCGCTCCCGTCACTCTGGTTAGGTTGGCATCGAAAAAAACGCTCTCGGGTGCTTTAGAGTGCCGAGTTATTCACTGCGCATGAAGAAATGACCACCTCCAACGTTTGGTTTATGTTTAATAAGCATTTTTAATTTTATTGCTTAAATCGCATTTTCTCGGCGAGCTGAGCACTTTTTCTGAATTGTGCCGCTCCCGTCACTCTGGTTAGGTTGGCATCGAAAAAAACGCTCTCGGGTGCTTTAGAGTGCCGAGTTTATTACTGCGCATTAAGAAATGACCACCTCCAACGTTTGGTTTATGTTTTATAAGCATTTTTAATTTTATTGCTTAAATCGCATTTTCTCGGCGAGCTGAGCACTTTTTCTGAATTGTGCCGCTCCCGTCACTCTGGTTAGGTTGGCATCGAAAAAAACGCTCTCGGGTGCTTTAGAGTGCCGAGTTTATTACTGCGCATTAAGAAATGACCACCTCCAACGTTTGGTTTATGTTTTATAAGCATTTTTAATTTTATTGCTTAAATCGCATTTTCTCGGCGAGCTGAGCACTTTTTCTGAATTGTGCCGCTCCCGTCACTCTGGTTAGGTTGGCATCGAAAAAAACGCTATCGGGTGCTTTAGAGTGCCGAGTTATTCACTGCGCATGAAGAAATGACCACCTCCAACGTTTGGTTTATGTTTAATAAGCATTTTTAATTTTATTGCTTAAATCGCATTTTCTCGGCGAGCTGAGCACTTTTTCTGAATTGTGCCGCTCCCGTCACTCTGGTTAGGTTGGCATCGAAAAAAACGCTCTCGGGTGCTTTAGAGTGCCGAGTTTATTACTGCGCATTAAGAAATGACCACCTCCAACGTTTGGTTTATGTTTTATAAGCATTTTTAATTTTATTGCTTAAATCGCATTTTCTCGGCGAGCTGAGCACTTTTTCTGAATTGTGCCGCTCCCGTCACTCTGGTTAGGTTGGCATCGAAAAAAACGCTCTCGGGTGCTTTAGAGTGCCGAGTTTATTACTGCGCATTAAGAAATGACCACCTCCAACGTTTGGTTTATGTTTTATAAGCATTTTTAATTTTATTGCTTAAATCGCATTTTCTCGGCGAGCTGAGCGCTTTTTCTGAATTGTGCCGCTCCCGTCACTCTGGTTAGGTTGGCATCGAAAAAAACGCTCTCGGGTGCTTTAGAGTGCCGAGTTATTCACTGCGCATGAAGAAATGACCACCTCCAACGTTTGGTTTATGTTTAATAAGCATTTTTAATTTTATTGCTTAAATCGCATTTTCTCGGCGAGCTGAGCACTTTTTCTGAATTGTGCCGCTCCCGTCACTCTGGTTAGGTTGGCATCGAAAAAAACGCTCTCGGGTGCTTTAGAGTGCCGAGTTTATTACTGCGCATTAAGAAATGACCACCTCCAACGTTTGGTTTATGTTTTATAAGCATTTTTAATTTTATTGCTTAAATCGCATTTTCTCGGCGAGCTGAGCACTTTTTCTGAATTGTGCCGCTCCCGTCACTCTGGTTAGGTTGGCATCGAAAAAAACGCTCTCGGGTGCTTTAGAGTGCCGAGTTTATTACTGCGCATTAAGAAATGACCACCTCCAACGTTTGGTTTATGTTTTATAAGCATTTTTAATTTTATTGCTTAAATCGCATTTTCTCGGCGAGCTGAGCACTTTTTCTGAATTGTGCCGCTCCCGTCACTTGGCATCGATAAAAACGCTCTCGGGTGCTTTAGAGTGCCGAGTTATTCACTGCGCATGAAGAAATGACCACCTCCAACGTTTGGTTTATGTTTTATAAGCATTTTTAATTTTATTGCTTAAATCGCATTTTCTCGGCGAGCTGAGCGCTTTTTCTGAATTGTGCCGCTCCCGTCACTCTGGTTAGGTTGGCATCGAAAAAAACGTTATCGGGTGCTTTAGAGTGCCGAGTTATTCACTGCGCATGAAGAAATGACCACCTCCAACGTTTGGTTTATGTTTAATAAGCATTTTTAATTTTATTGCTTAAATCGCATTTTCTCGGCGAGCTGAGCACTTTTTCTGAATTGTGCCGCTCCCGTCACTCTGGTTAGGTTGGCATCGAAAAAAACGCTCTCGGGTGCTTTAGAGTGCCGAGTTTATTACTGCGCATTAAGAAATGACCACCTCCAACGTTTGGTTTATGTTTTATAAGCATTTTTAATTTTATTGCTTAAATCGCATTTTCTCGGCGAGCTGAGCACTTTTCTGAATTGTGCCGCTCCCGTCACTCTGGTTAGGTTGGCATCGAAAAAAACGCTCTCGGGTGCTTTAGAGTGCCGAGTTTATTACTGCGCATTAAGAAATGACCACCTCCAACGTTTGGTTTATGTTTTATAAGCATTTTTAATTTTATTGCTTAAATCGCATTTTCTCGGCGAGCTGAGCACTTTTTCTGAATTGTGCCGCTCCCGTCACTTGGCATCGAAAAAAACGCTCTCGGGTGCTTTAGAGTGCCGAGTTATTCACTGCGCATGAAGAAATTACCACCTCCAACGTTTGGTTTATGTTTTATAAGCATTTTTAATTTTATTGCTTAAATCGCATTTTCTCGGCGAGCTGAGCGCTTTTTCTGAATTGTGCCGCTCCCGTCACTCTGGTTAGGTTGGCATCGAAAAAAACGCTCTCGGGTGCTTTAGAGTGCCGAGTTTATTACTGCGCAATAAGAAATGACCACCTCCAACGTTTGGTTTATGTTTTATAAGCATTTTTAATTTTATTGCCTAAATCGCATTTTCTCGGCGAGCTGAGCACTTTTTCTGAATTGTGCCGCTCCCGTCACTCTGGTTAGGTTGGCATCGAAAAAAACGCTCACGGGTGCTTTAGAGTGCCGAGTTTATTACTGCGCATTAAGAAATGACCACCTCCAACGTTTGGTTTATGTTTTATAAGCATTTTTAATTTTATTGCTTAAATCGCATTTTCTCGGCGAGCTGAGCACTTTTTCTGAATTGTGCCGCTCCCGTCACTCTGGTTAGGTTGGCATCGAAAAAAACGCTCTCGGGTGCTTTAGAGTGCCGAGTTATTCACTGCGCATGAAGAAATGACCACCTCCAACGTTTGGTTTATGTTTTATAAGCATTTTTAATTTTATTGCTTAAATCGCATTTTCTCGGCGAGCTGAGCGCTTTTCCTGAATTGTGCCGCTCCCGTAACTCTGGTTAGGTTGGCATCGAAAAAAACGCTCTCGGGTGCTTTAGAGTGCCGAGTTTATTACTGCGCATTAAGAAATGACCACCTCCAACGTTTGGTTTATGTTTTATAAGCATTTTTAATTTTATTGCTTAAATCGCATTTTCTCGGCGAGCTGAGCACTTTTTCTGAATTGTGCCGCTCCCGTCACTCTGGTTAGGTTGGCATCGAAAAAAAACGCTCTCGGGTGCTTTAGAGTGCCGAGTTTATTACTGCGCATTAAGAAATGACCACCTCCAACGTTTGGTTTATGTTTTATAAGCATTTTTAATTTTATTGCTTAAATCGCATTTTCTCGGCGAGCTGAGCACTTTTTCTGAATTGTGCCGCTCCCGTCACTCTGGTTAGGTTGGCATCGAAAAAAACGCTATCGGGTGCTTTAGAGTGCCGAGTTATTCACTGCGCATGAAGAAATGACCACCTCCAACGTTTGGTTTATGTTTAATAAGCATTTTTTAATTTTATTGCTTAAATCGCATTTTCTCGGCGAGCTGAGCACTTTTTCTGAATTGTGCCGCTCCCGTCACTCTGGTTAGGTTGGCATCGAAAAAAACGCTCTCGGGTGCTTTAGAGTGCCGAGTTTATTACTGCGCATTAAGAAATGACCACCTCCAACGTTTGGTTTATGTTTTATAAGCATTTTTAATTTTATTGCTTAAATCGCATTTTCTCGGCGAGCTGAGCGCTTTTTCTGAATTGTGCCGCTCCCGTCACTTGGCATCGAAAAAAACGCTCTCGGGTGCTTTAGAGTGCCGAGTTATTCACTGCGCATGAAGAAATGACCACCTCCAACGTTTGGTTTATGTTTTATAAGCATTTTTAATTTTATTGCTTAAATCGCATTTTCTCGGCGAGCTGAGCGCTTTTTCTGAATTGTGCCGCTCCCGTCACTCTGGTTAGGTTGGCATCGAAAAAAACGCTCTCGGGTGCTTTAGAGTGCCGAGTTTATTACTGCGCATTAAGAAATGGCCACCTCCAACGTTTGGTTTATGTTTTATAAGCATTTTTAATTTTATTGCCTAAATCGCATTTTCTCGGCGAGCTGAGCACTTTTTCTGAATTGTGCCGCTCCCGTCACTCTGATTAGGTTGGCATCGAAAAAAACGCTCTCGGGTGCTTTAGAGTGCCGAGTTTATTACTGCGCATTAAGAAATGACCACCTCCAACGTTTGGTTTATGTTTTATAAGCATTTTTAATTTTATTGCTTAAATCGCATTTTCTCGGCGAGCTGAGCACTTTTTCTGAATTGTGCCGCTCCCGTCACTCTGGTTAGGTTGGCATCGAAAAAAACGCTCTCGGGTGCTTTAGAGTGCCGAGTTATTCACTGCGCACGAAGAAATGACCACCTCCAACGTTTGGTTTATGTTTTATAAGCATTTTTAATTTTATTGCTTAAATCGCATTTTCTCGGCGAGCTGAGCGCTTTTTCTGAATTGTGCCGCTCCCGTCACTCTGGTTAGGTTGGCATCGAAAAAAACGCTCTCGGGTGCTTTAGAGTGCCGAGTTTATTACTGCGCATTAAGAAATGACCACCTCCAACGTTTGGTTTATGTTTTATAAGCATTTTTAATTTTATTGCTTAAATCGCATTTTCTCGGCGAGCTGAGCACTTTTTCTGAATTGTGCCGCTCCCGTCACTCTGGTTAGGTTGGCATCGAAAAAAACGCTCTCGGGTGCTTTAGAGTGCCGAGTTTATTACTGCGCATTAAGAAATGACCACCTCCAACGTTTGGTTTATGTTTTATAAGCATTTTTAATTTTATTGCTTAAATCGCATTTTCTCGGCGAGCTGAGCACTTTTTCTGAATTGTGCCGCTCCCGTCACTCTGGTTAGGTTGGCATCGAAAAAAACGCTATCGGGTGCTTTAGAGTGCCGAGTTATTCACTGCGCATGAAGAAATGACCACCTCCAACGTTTGGTTTATGTTTAATAAGCATTTTTAATTTTATTGCTTAAATCGCATTTTCTCGGCGAGCTGAGCACTTTTTCTGAATTGTGCCGCTCCCGTCACTCTGGTTAGGTTGGCATCGAAAAAAACGCTCTCGGGTGCTTTAGAGTGCCGAGTTTATTACTGCGCATTAAGAAATGACCACCTCCAACGTTTGGTTTATGTTTTATAAGCATTTTTAATTTTATTGCTTAAATCGCATTTTCTCGGCGAGCTGAGCACTTTTTCTGAATTGTGCCGCTCCCGTCACTCTGGTTAGGTTGGCATCGAAAAAAACGCTCTCGGGTGCTTTAGAGTGCCGAGTTTATTACTGCGCATTAAGAAATGACCACCTCCAACGTTTGGTTTATGTTTTATAAGCATTTTTAATTTTATTGCTTAAATCGCATTTTCTCGGCGAGCTGAGCGCTTTTTCTGAATTGTGCCGCTCCCGTCACTCTGGTTAGGTTGGCATCGAAAAAAACGCTCTCGGGTGCTTTAGTGCCGAGTTATTCACTGCGCATGAAGAAATGACCACCTCCAACGTTTGGTTTGCATTTTTAATTTTATTGCTTAAATCGCATTTTCTCGGCGAGCTGAGCACTTTTTTCTGAATTGTGCCGCTCCCGTCACTCTGGTTAGGTTGGCATCGAAAAAAACGCTCTCGGGTGCTTTAGAGTGCCGAGTTTATTACTGCGCATTAAGAAATGACCACCTCCAACGTTTGGTTTATGTTTTATAAGCATTTTTAATTTTATTGCTTAAATCGCATTTTCTCGGCGAGCTGAGCGCTTTTTCTGAATTGTGCCGCTCCCGTCACTCTGGTTAGGTTGGCATCGAAAAAAACGCTCTCGGGTGCTTTAGAGTGCCGAGTTATTCACTGCGCATGAAGAAATGACCACCTCCAACGTTTGGTTTATGTTTAATAAGCATTTTTAATTTTATTGCTTAAATCGCATTTTCTCGGCGAGCTGAGCACTTTTTCTGAATTGTGCCGCTCCCGTCACTCTGGTTAGGTTGGCATCGAAAAAAACGCTCTCGGGTGCTTTAGAGTTCCGAGTTTATTACTGCGCATTAAGAAATGACCACCTCCAACGTTTGGTTTATGTTTTATAAGCATTTTTAATTTTATTGCTTAAATCGCATTTTCTCGGCGAGCTGAGCACTTTTTCTGAATTGTGCCGCTCCCGTCACTCTGGTTAGGTTGGCATCGAAAAAAACGCTCTCGGGTGCTTTAGAGTGCCGAGTTTATCACTGCGCATGAAGAAATGACCACCTCCAACGTTTGGTTTATGTTTAATAAACATTTTTAATTTTATTGCTTAAATCGCATTTTCTCGGCGAGCTGAGCACTTTTTCTGAATTGTGCCGCTCCCGTCACTCTGGTTAGGTTGGCATCGAAAAAAAACGCTCTCGGGTGCTTTAGAGTGCCGACTTTATCACTGCGCATGAAGAAATGACCACCTCCAACGTTTGGTTTATGTTTTATAAGCATTTTTAATTTTATTGCTTAAATCGCATTTTCTCGGCGAGCTGAGCACTTTTTCTGAATTGTGCCGCTCCCGTCACTCTGGTTAGGTTGGCATCGAAAAAAACGCTCACGGGTGCTTTAGAGTGCCGAGTTTATTACTGCGCATTAAGAAATGACCACCTCCAACGTTTGGTTTATGTTTTATAAGCATTTTTAATTTTATTGCTTAAATCGCATTTTCTCGGCGAGCTGAGCACTTTTTCTGAATTGTGCCGCTCCCGTCACTCTGGTTAGGTTGGCATCGAAAAAAACGCTCTCGGGTGCTTTAAAGTGCCGAGTTATTCACTGCGCATGAAGAAATGACCACCTCCAACGTTTGGTTTATGTTTTATAAGCATTTTTAATTTTATTGCTTAAATCGCATTTTCTCGGCGAGCTGAGCGCTTTTTCTGAATTGTGCCGCTCCCGTAACTCTGGTTAGGTTGGCATCGAAAAAAACGCTCTCGGGTGCTTTAGAGTGCCGAGTTTATTACTGCGCATTAAGAAATGACCACCTCCAACGTTTGGTTTATGTTTAATAAGCATTTTTAATTTTATTGCTTAAATCGCATTTTCTCGGCGAGCTGAGCACTTTTTCTGAATTGTGCCGCTCCCGTCACTCTGGTTAGGTTGGCATCGAAAAAAACGCTCTCGGGTGCTTTAGAGTGCAGAGTTTATTACTGCGCATTAAGAAATGACCACCTCCAACGTTTGGTTTATGTTTTATAAGCATTTTTAATTTTATTGCTTAAATCGCATTTTCTCGGCGAGCTGAGCACTTTTTCTGAATTGTGCCGCTCCCGTCACTCTGGTTAGGTTGGCATCGAAAAAAACGCTCTCGGGTGCTTTAGAGTGCCGAGTTTATTACTGCGCATTAAGAAATGACCACCTCCAACGTTTGGTTTATGTTTTAAAAGCATTTTTAATTTTATTGCTTAAATCGCATTTTCTCGGCGAGCTGAGCACTTTTTCTGAATTGTGCCGCTCCCGTCACTCTGGTTAGGTTGGCATCGAAAAAAACGCTATCGGGTGCTTTAGAGTGCCGAGTTATTCACTGCGCACGAAGAAATGACCACCTCCAACGTTTGGTTTATGTTTTATAAGCATTTTTAATTTTATTTCTTAAATCGCATTTTCTCGGCGAGCTGAGCGCTTTTTCTGAATTGTGCCGCTCCCGTCACTCTGGTTAGGTTGGCATCGAAAAAAACGCTCTCGGGTGCTTTAGAGTGCCGAGTTTATTACTGCGCATTAAGAAATGACCACCTCCAACGTTTGGTTTATGTTTTATAAGCATTTTTAATTTTATTGCTTAAATCGCATTTTCTCGGCGAGCTGAGCACTTTTTCTGAATTGTGCCGCTCCCGTCACTCTGGTTAGGTTGGCATCGAAAAAAACGCTCTCGGGTGCTTTAGAGTGCCGAGTTTATTACTGCGCATTAAGAAATGACCACCTCCAACGTTTGGTTTATGTTTTATAAGCATTTTTAATTTTATTGCTTAAATCGCATTTTCTCGGCGAGCTGAGCACTTTTTCTGAATTGTGCCGCTCCCGTCACTCTGGTTAGGTTGGCATCGAAAAAAACGCTATCGGGTGCTTTAGAGTGCCGAGTTATTCACTGCGCATGAAGAAATGACCACCTCCAACGTTTGGTTTATGTTTAATAAGCATTTTTAATTTTATTGCTTAAATCGCATTTTCTCGGCGAGCTGAGCACTTTTTCTGAATTGTGCCGCTCCCGTCACTCTGGTTAGGTTGGCATCGAAAAAAACGCTCTCGGGTGCTTTAGAGTGCCGAGTTTATTACTGCGCATTAAGAAATGACCACCTCCAACGTTTGGTTTATGTTTTATAAGCATTTTTAATTTTATTGCTTAAATCGCATTTTCTCGGCGAGCTGAGCGCTTTTTCTGAATTGTGCCGCTCCCGTAACTCTGGTTAGGTTGGCATCGAAAAAAACGCTCTCGGGTGCTTTAGAGTGCCGAGTTTATCACTGCGCATGAAGAAATGACCACTTCCAACGTTTGGTTTATGTTTTATAAGCATTTTTAATTTTATTGCTTAAATCGCATTTTCTCGGCGAGCTGAGCACTTTTTCTGAATTGTGCCGCTCCCGTCACTCTGGTTAGGTTGGCATCGAAAAAAACGCTCTCGGGTGCTCTAGAGTGCCGAGTTTATTACTGCGCATTAAGAAATGACCACCTCCAACGTTTGGTTTATGTTTTATAAGCATTTTTAATTTTATTGCTTAAATCGCATTTTCTCGGCGAGCTGAGCACTTTTTCTGAATTGTGCCGCTCCCGTCACTCTGGTTAGGTTGGCATCGAAAAAAACGCTCTCGGGTGCTTTAGAGTGCCGAGTTATTCACTGCGCATGAAGAAATGACCACCTCCAACGTTTGG
Source organism: Syngnathus typhle (assembly GCF_033458585.1). Lineage (NCBI taxonomy): Eukaryota > Metazoa > Chordata > Actinopteri > Syngnathiformes > Syngnathidae > Syngnathus > Syngnathus typhle. The sequence goes on along the minus strand of NW_026871986.1, from coordinate 281,199 downwards.
TTTATGTTTTATAAGCATTTTTAATTTTATTGCTTAAATCGCATTTTCTCGGCGAGCTGAGCACTTTTTCTGAATTGTGCCGCTCCCGTCACTCTGGTTAGGTTGGCATCGAAAAAAACGCTCTCGGGTGCTCTAGAGTGCCGAGTTTATTACTGCGCATTAAGAAATGACCACCTCCAACGTTTGGTTTATGTTTTATAAGCATTTTTAATTTTATTGCTTAAATCGCATTTTCTCGGCGAGCTGAGCACTTTTTCTGAATTGTGCCGCTCCCGTCACTCTGGTTAGGTTGGCATCGAAAAAAACGCTCTCGGGTGCTTTAGAGTGCCGAGTTATTCACTGCGCATGAAGAAATGACCACCTCCAACGTTTGGTTTATGTTTTATAAGCATTTTTAATTTTATTGCTTAAATCGCATTTTCTCGGCGAGCTGAGCACTTTTTCTGAATTGTGCCGCTCCCGTCACTCTGGTTAGGTTGGCATCGAAAAAAACGCTCTCGGGTGCTTTAGAGTGCCGAGTTTATCACTGCGCATGAAGAAATGACCACCTCCAACGTTTGGTTTATGTTTTATAAGCATTTTTAATTTTATTGCTTAAATCGCATTTTCTCGGCGAGCTGAGCGCTTTTTCTGAATTGTGCCGCTCCCGTCACTCTGGTTAGGTTGGCATCGAAAAAAACGCTCTCGGGTGCTTTAGAGTGCCGAGTTATTCACTGCGCATGAAGAAATGACCACCTCCAACGTTTGGTTTATGTTTAATAAGCATTTTTAATTTTATTGCTTAAATCGCATTTTCTCGGCGAGCTGAGCGCTTTTTCTGAATTGTGCCGCTCCCGTCACTCTGGTTAGGTTGGCATCGAAAAAAACGCTCTCGGGTGCTTTAGAGTGCCGAGTTATTCACTGCGCATGAAGAAATGACCACCTCCACCGTTTGGTTTATGTTTAATAAGCATTTTTAATTTTATTGCTTAAATCGCATTTTCTCGGCGAGCTGAGCACTTTTTCTGAATTGTGCCGCTCCCGTCACTCTGGTTAGGTTGGCATCGAAAAAAACGCTCTCGGGTGCTTTAGAGTGCCGAGTTTATTACTGCGCATTAAGAAATGACCACCTCCAACGTTTGGTTTATGTTTTATAAGCATTTTTAATTTTATTGCTTAAATCGCATTTTCTCGGCGAGCTGAGCACTTTTTCTGAATTGTGCCGCTCCCGTCACTCTGGTTCGGTTGGCATCGAAAAAAACGCTCTCGGGTGCTTTAGAGTGCCGAGTTATTCACTGCGCACGAAGAAATGACCACCTCCAACGTTTGGTTTATGTTTTATAAGCATTTTTAATTTTATTGCTTAAATCGCATTTTCTCGGCGAGCTGAGCGCTTTTTCTGAGTTGTGCCGCTCCCGTCACTCTGGTTAGGTTGGCATCGAAAAAAACGCTCTCGGGTGCTTTAGAGTGCCGAGTTTATTACTGCGCATTAAGAAATGACCACCTCCAACGTTTGGTTTATGTTTTATAAGCATTTTTAATTTTATTGCTTAAATCGCATTTTCTCGGCGAGCTGAGCACTTTTTCTGAATTGTGCCGCTCCCGTCACTCTGGTTAGGTTGGCATCGAAAAAAACGCTCTCGGGTGCTTTAGAGTGCCGAGTTTATTACTGCGCATTAAGAAATGACCACCTCCAACGTTTGGTTTATGTTTTATAAGCATTTTTAATTTTATTGCTTAAATCGCATTTTCTCGGCGAGCTGAGCACTTTTTCTGAATTGTGCCGCTCCCGTCACTCTGGTTAGGTTGGCATCGAAAAAAACGCTATCGGGTGCTTTAGAGTGCCGAGTTATTCACTGCGCATGAAGAAATGACCACCTCCAACGTTTGGTTTATGTTTAATAAGAATGTTTAATTTTATTGCTTAAATCGCATTTTCTCGGCGAGCTGAGCACTTTTTCTGAATTGTGCCGCTCCCGTCACTCTGGTTAGGTTGGCATCGAAAAAAACGCTCTCGGGTGCTTTAGAGTGCCGAGTTTATTACTGCGCATTAAGAAATGACCACCTCCAACGTTTGGTTTATGTTTTATAAGCATTTTTAATTTTATTGCTTAAATCGCATTTTCTCGGCGAGCTGAGCACTTTTTCTGAATTGTGCCGCTCCCGTCACTCTGGTTAGGTTGGCATCGAAAAAAACGCTTTCGGGTGCTTTAGAGTGCCGAGTTTATTACTGCGCATTAAGAAATGACCACCTCCAACGTTTGGTTTATGTTTTATAAGCATTTTTAATTTTATTGCTTAAATCGCATTTTCTCGGCGAGCTGAGCGCTTTTTCTGAATTGTGCCGCTCCCGTCACTCTGGTTAGGTTGGCATCGAAAAAAACGCTCTCGGGTGCTTTAGAGTGCCGAGTTATTCACTGCGCATGAAGAAATGACCACCTCCAACGTTTGGTTTATGTTTAATAAGCATTTTTAATTTTATTGCTTAAATCGCATTTTCTCGGCGAGCTGAGCACTTTTTCTGAATTGTGCCGCTCCCGTCACTCTGGTTAGGTTGGCATCGAAAAAAACGCTCTCGGGTGCTTTAGAGTGCCGAGTTTATTACTGCGCATTAAGAAATGACCACCTCCAACGTTTGGTTTATGTTTTATAAGCATTTTTAATTTTATTGCTTAAATCGCATTTTCTCGGCGAGCTGAGCGCTTTTTCTGAATTGTGCCGCTCCCGTCACTCTGGTTAGGTTGGCATCGAAAAAAACGCTCTCGGGTGCTTTAGAGTGCCGAGTTATTCACTGCGCATTAAGAAATTACCACCTCCAACGTTTGGTTTATGTTTTATAAGCATTTTTAATTTTATTGCTTAAATCGCATTTTCTCGGCGAGCTGAGCACTTTTTCTGAATTGTGCCGCTCCCGTCACTCTGGTTAGGTTGGCATCGAAAAAAACGCTCTCGGGTGCTTTAGAGTGCCGAGTTTATCACTGCGCATGAAGAAATGACCACCTCCAACGTTTGGTTTATGTTTAATAAGCATTTTTAATTTTATTGCTTAAATCGCATTTTCTCGGCGAGCTGAGCACTTTTTCTGAATTGTGCCGCTCCCGTCACTCTGGTTAGGTTGGCATCGAAAAAAACGCTCTCGGGTGCTTTAGAGTGCCGACTTTATCACTGCGCATGAAGAAATGACCACCTCCAACGTTTGGTTTATGTTTTATAAGCATTTTTAATTTTATTGCTTAAATCGCATTTTCTCGGCGAGCTGAGCACTTTTTCTGAATTGTGCCGCTCCCGTCACTCTGGTTAGGTTGGCATCGAAAAAAACGCTATCGGGTGCTTTAGAGTGCCGAGTTATTCACTGCGCATGAAGAAATGACCACCTCCAAAGTTTGGTTTATGTTTAATAAGCATTTTTAATTTTATTGCTTAAATCGCATTTTCTCGGCGAGCTGAGCACTTTTTCTGAATTGTGCCGCTCCCGTCACTCTGGTTAGGTTGGCATCGAAAAAAACGCTCTCGGGTGCTTTAGAGTGCCGAGTTTATTACTGCGCATTAAGAAATGACCACCTCCAACGTTTGGTTTATGTTTTATAAGCATTTTTAATTTTATTGCTTAAATCGCATTTTCTCGGCGAGCTGAGCACTTTTTCTGAATTGTGCCGCTCCCGTCACTCTGGTTAGGTTGGCATCGAAAAAAACGCTCTCGGGTGCTTTAGAGTGCCGAGTTTATTACTGCGCATTAAGAAATGACCACCTCCAACGTTTGGTTTATGTTTTATAAGCATTTTTAATTTTATTGCTTAAATCGCATTTTCTCGGCGAGCTGAGCACTTTTTCTGAATTGTGCCGCTCCCGTCACTCTGGTTAGGTTGGCATCGAAAAAAACGCTATCGGGTGCTTTAGAGTGCCGAGTTATTCACTGCGCATGAAGAAATGACCACCTCCAACGTTTGGTTTATGTTAAATAAGCATTTTTAATTTTATTGCTTAAATCGCATTTTCTCGGCGAGCTGAGCACTTTTTCTGAATTGTGCCGCTCCCGTCACTCTGGTTAGGTTGGCATCGAAAAAAACGCTCTCGGGTGCTTTAGAGTGCCGAGTTTATTACTGCGCATTAAGAAATGACCACCTCCAACGTTTGGTTTATGTTTTATAAGCATTTTTAATTTTATTGCTTAAATCGCATTTTCTCGGCGAGCTGAGCACTTTTTCTGAATTGTGCCGCTCCCGTCACTCTGGTTAGGTTGGCATCGAAAAAAACGCTCTCGGGTGCTTTAGAGTGCCGAGTTTATTACTGCGCATTAAGAAATGACCACCTCCAACGTTTGGTTTATGTTTTATAAGCATTTTTAATTTTATTGCTTAAATCGCATTTTCTCGGCGAGATGAGCGCTTTTTCTGAATTGTGCCGCTCCCGTCACTCTGGTTAGGTTGGCATCGAAAAAAACGCTCTCGGGTGCTTTAGAGTGCCGAGTTATTCACTGCGCATGAAGAAATGACCACCTCCAACGTTTGGTTTATGTTTAATAAGCATTTTTAATTTTATTGCTTAAATCGCATTTTCTCGGCGAGCTGAGCACTTTTTCTGAATTGTGCCGCTCCCGTCACTCTGGTTAGGTTTGCATCGAAAAAAACGCTCTCGGGTGCTTTAGAGTGCCGAGTTTATTACTGCGCATTAAGAAATGACCACCTCCAACGTTTGGTTTATGTTTTATAAGCATTTTTAATTTTATTGCTTAAATCGCATTTTCTCGGCGAGCTGAGCGCTTTTTCTGAATTGTGCCGCTCCCGTCACTCTGGTTAGGTTGGCATCGAAAAAAACGCTTTCGGGTGCTTTAGAGTGCCGAGTTATTCACTGCGCATGAAGAAATGCACCTCCAACGTTTGGTTTATGTTTAATAAGCATTTTTAATTTTATTGCTTAAATCGCATTTTCTCGGCGAGCTGAGCACTTTTTCTGAATTGTGCCGCTCCCGTCACTCTGGTTAGGTTGGCATCGAAAAAAACGCTCTCGGGTGCTTTAGAGTGCCGAGTTTATTACTGCGCATTAAGAAATGACCACCTCCAACGTTTGGTTTATGTTTTATAAGCATTTTTAATTTTATTGCTTAAATCGCATTTTCTCGGCGAGCTGAGCACTTTTTCTGAATTGTGCCGCTCCCGTCACTCTGGTTAGGTTGGCATCGAAAAAAACACTCTCGGGTGCTTTAGAGTGCCGAGTTTATCACTGCGCATGAAGAAATGACCACCTCCAACGTTTGGTTTATGTTTAATAAGCATTTTTAATTTTATTGCTTAAATCGCATTTTCTCGGCGAGCTGAGCACTTTTTCTGAATTGTGCCGCTCCCGTCACTCTGGTTAGGTTGGCATCGAAAAAAACGCTCTCGGGTGCTTTAGAGTGCCGACTTTATCACTGCGCATGAAGAAATGACCACCTCCAACGTTTGGTTTATGTTTTATAAGCATTTTTAATTTTATTGCTTAAATCGCATTTTCTCGGCGAGCTGAGCACTTTTTCTGAATTGTGCCGCTCCCGTCACTGTGGTAAGGTTGGCATCGAAAAAAACGCTCACGGGTGCTTTAGAGTGCCGAGTTTATTACTGCGCATTAAGAAATGACCACCTCCAACGTTTGGTTTATGTTTTATAAGCATTTTTAATTTTATTGCTTAAATCGCATTTTCTCGGCGAGCTGAGCACTTTTTCTGAATTGTGCCGCTCCCGTCACTCTGGTTAGGTTGGCATCGAAAAAAACGCTCTCGGGTGCTTTAGAGTGCCGAGTTATTCACTGCGCATGAAGAAATGACCACCTCCAACGTTTGGTTTATGTTTTATAAGCATTTTTAATTTTATTGCTTAAATCGCATTTTCTCGGCGAGCTGAGCACTTTTTCTGAATTGTGCCGCTCCCGTCACTCTGGTTAGGTTGGCATCGAAAAAAACGCTCTCGGGTGCTTTAGAGTGCCGAGTTTATCACTGCGCATGAAGAAATGACCACCTCCAACGTTTGGTTTATATTTTATAAGCATTTTTAATTTTATTGCTTAAATCGCATTTTCTCGGCGAGCTGAGCGCTTTTTCTGAATTGTGCCGCTCCCGTCACTCTGGTTAGGTTGGCATCGAAAAAAACGCTCTCGGGTGCTTTAGAGTGCCGAGTTTATCACTGCGCATGAAGAAATGACCACCTCCAACGTTTGGTTTATGTTTTATAAGCATTTTTAATTTTATTGCTTAAATCGCATTTTCTCGGCGAGCTGAGCGCTTTTTCTGAATTGTGTCGCTCCCGTAACTCTGGTTAGGTTGGCATCGAAAAAAACGCTCTCGGGTGCTTTAGAGTGCCGAGTTTATCACTGCGCATGAAGAAATGACCACTTCCAACGTTTGGTTTATGTTTTATAAGCATTTTTAATTTTATTGCTTAAATCGCATTTTCTCGGCGAGCTGAGCACTTTTTCTGAATTGTGCCGCTCCCGTCACTCTGGTTAGGTTGGCATCGAAAAAAACGCTCTCGGGTGCTCTAGAGTGCCGAGTTTATTACTGCGCATTAAGAAATGACCACCTCCAACGTTTGGTTTATGTTTTATAAGCATTTTTAATTTTATTGCTTAAATTGCATTTTCTCGGCGAGCTGAGCACTTTTTCTGAATTGTGCCGCTCCCGTCACTCTGGTTAGGTTGGCATCGAAAAAAACGCTCTCGGGTGCTTTAGAGTGCCGAGTTTATTACTGCGCATGAAGAAATGACCACCTCCAATGTTTGGTTTATGTTTAATAAGCATTTTTAATTTTATTGCTTAAATCGCATTTTCTCGGCGAGCTGAGCGCTTTTTCTGAATTGTGCCGCTCCCGTCACTCTGGTTAGGTTGGCATCGAAAAAAACGCTCTCGGGTGCTTTAGAGTGCCGAGTTTATTACTGCGCATTAAGAAATGACCACCTCCAACGTTTGGTTTATGTTTTATAAGCATTTTTAATTTTATTGCTTAAATCGCATTTTCTCGGCGAGCTGAGCACTTTTTCTGAATTGTGCCGCTCCCGTCACTCTGGTTAGGTTGGCATCGAAAAAAACGCTCTCGGGTGCTTTAGAGTGCCGAGTTTATTACTGCGCATTAAGAAATGACCACCTCCAACGTTTGGTTTATGTTTTATAAGCATTTTTAATTTTATTGCTTAAATCGCATTTTCTCGGCGAGCTGAGCACTTTTTCTGAATTGTGCCGCTCCCGTCACTCTGGTTAGGTTGGCATCGAAAAAAACGCTCTCGGGTGCTTTAGAGTGCCGAGTTTATTACTGCGCATTAAGAAATGACCACCTCCAACGTTTGGTTTATGTTTTATAAGCATTTTTAATTTTATTGCTTAAATCGCATTTTCTCGGCGAGCTGAGCACTTTTTCTGAATTGTGCCGCTCCCGTCACTCTGGTTAGGTTGGCATCGAAAAAAACGCTCTCGGGTGCTTTAGAGTGCCGAGTTATTCACTGCGCATGAAGAAATGACCACCTCCAACGTTTGGTTTATGTTTAATAAGCATTTTTAATTTTATTGCTTGAATCGCATTTTCTCGGCGAGCTGAGCACTTTTTCTGAATTGTGCCGCTCCCGTCACTCTGGTTAGGTTGGCATCGAAAAAAACGCTCTCGGGTGCTTTAGAGTGCAGAGTTTTTCACTGCGCATGAAGAAATGACCACCTCCAACGTTTGGTTTATGTTTTATAACCATTTTTAATTTTATTGCTTAAATCGCATTTTCTCGGCGAGCTGAGCGCTTTTTCTGAATTGTGCCGCTCCCGTCACTCTGGTTAGGTTGGCATCGAAAAAAACGCTCTCGGGTGCTTTAGAGTGCCGAGTTATTCACTGCGCATGAAGAAATGACAACCTCCAACGTTTGGTTTATGTTTAATAAGCATTTTTAATTTTATTGCTTAAATCGCATTTTCTCGGCGAGCTGAGCACTTTTTCTGAATTGTGCCGCTCCCGTCACTCTGGTTAGGTTGGCATCGAAAAAAACGCTCTCGGGTGCTTTAGAGTGCCGAGTTTATTACTGCGCATTAAGAAATGACCACCTCCAACGTTTGGTTTATGTTTTATAAGCATTTTTAATTTTATTGCTTAAATCGCATTTTCTCGGCGAGCTGAGCGCTTTTTCTGAATTGTGCCGCTCCCGTCACTCTGGTTAGGTTGGCATCGAAAAAAACGCTCTCGGGTGCTTTAGAGTGCCGAGTTTATTACTGCGCATTAAGAAATGACCACCTCCAACGTTTGGTTTATGTTTTATAAGCATTTTTAATTTTATTGCTTAAATCGCATTTTCTCGGCGAGCTGAGCACTTTTTCTGAATTGTGCCGTCCCGTCACTCTGGTTAGGTTGGCATCGAAAAAAACGCTCACGGGTGCTTTAGAGTGCCGAGTTTATTACTGCGCATTAAGAAATGACCACCTCCAACGTTTGGTTTATGTTTTATAAGCATTTTTAATTTTATTGCTTAAATCGCATTTTCTCGGCGAGCTGAGCACTTTTTCTGAATTGTGCCGCTCCCGTCACTCTGGTTAGGTTGGCATCGAAAAAAACGCTCTCGGGTGCTTTAGAGTGCCGAGTTATTCACTGCGCATGGAGAAATGACCACCTCCAACGTTTGGTTTATGTTTTATAAGCATTTTTAATTTTATTGCTTAAATCGCATTTTCTCGGCGAGCTGAGCACTTTTTCTGAATTGTGCCGCTCCCGTCACTCTGGTTAGGTTGGCATCGAAAAAAACGCTCTCGGGTGCTTTAGAGTGCCGAGTTTATCACTGCGCATGAAGAAATGACCACCTCCAACGTTTGGTTTATGTTTTATAAGCATTTTTAATTTTATTGCTTAAATCGCATTTTCTCGGCGAGCTGAGCGCTTTTTCTGAATTGTGCCGCTCCCGTAACTCTGGTTAGGTTGGCATCGAAAAAAACGCTCTCGGGTGCTTTAGAGTGCCGAGTTTATTACTGCGCATTAGGAAATGACCACCTCCAACGTTTGGTTTATGTTTTATAAGCATTTTTAATTTTATTGCTTAAATCGCATTTTCTCGGCGAGCTGAGCGCTTTTTCTGAATTGTGCCGCTCCCGTCACTCTGGTTAGGTTGGCATTGAAAAAAACGCTCTCGGGTGCTTTAGAGTGCCGAGTTTATTACTGCGCATTAAGAAATGACCACCTCACACGTTTGGTTTATGTTTTATAAGCATTTTTAATTTTATTGCTTAAATCGCATTTTCTCGGCGAGCTGAGCACTTTTTCTGAATTGTGCCGCTCCCGTCACTCTGGTTAGGTTGGCATCGAAAAAAACGCTCTCGGGTGCTTTAGAGTGCCGAGTTTATTACTGCGCATTAAGAAATGACCACCTCCAACGTTTGGTTTATGTTTTATAAGCATTTTTAATTTTATTGCTTAAATCGCATTTTCTCAGCGAGCTGAGCACTTTTTCTGAATTGTGCCGCTCCCGTCACTCTGGTTAGGTTGGCATCGAAAAAAACGCTCTCGGGTGCTTTAGAGTGCCGAGTTTATTACTGCGCATTAAGAAATGACCACCTCCAACGTTTGGTTTATGTTTTATAAGCATTTTTAATTTTATTGCTTAAATCGCATTTTCTCGGCGAGCTGAGCACTTTTTCTGAATTGTGCCGCTCCCGTCACTCTGGCTAGGTTGGCATCGAAAAAAACGCTCTCGGGTGCTTTAGAGTGCCGAGTTATTCACTGCGCATGAAGAAATGACCACCTCCAACGTTTGGTTTATGTTTAATAAGCATTTTTAATTTTATTGCTTGAATCGCATTTTCTCGGCGAGCTGAGCACTTTTTCTGAATTGTGCCGCTCCCGTCACTCTGGTTAGGTTGGCATCGAAAAAAACGCTCTCGGGTGCTTTAGAGTGCCGAGTTTATCACTGCGCATGAAGAAATGACCACCTCCAACGTTTGGTTTATGTTTTATAAGCATTTTTAATTTTATTGCTTAAATCGCATTTTCTCGGCGAGCTGAGCGCTTTTTCTGAATTGTGCCGCTCCCGTCACTCTGGTTAGGTTGGCATCGAAAAAAACGCTCTCGGGTGCTTTAGAGTGCCGAGTTTATCACTGCGCATGAAGAAATGACCACCTCCAACTTTTGGTTTATGTTTTATAAGCATTTTTAATTTTATTTCTTAAATCGCATTTTCTCGGCGAGCTGAGCACTTTTTCTGAATTGTGCCGCTCCCGTCACTCTGGTTAGGTTGGCATCGAAAAAAACGCTCTCGGGTGCTTTAGAGGGCCGAGTTTATCACTGCGCATGAAGAAATGACCACCTCCAACGTTTGGTTTATGTTTTATAAGCATTTTTAATTTTATTGCTTAAATCGCATTTTCTCGGCGAGCTGAGCGCTTTTTCTGAAATGTGCCTGTCCCGTCACTCTGGTTAGGTTGGCATCGAAAAAAACGCTCTCGGGTGCTTTAGAGTGCCGAGTTATTCACTGCGCATGAAGAAATGACCACCTCCAACGTTTGGTTTATGTTTAATAAGCATTTTTAATTTTATTGCTTAAATCGCATTTTCTCGGCGAGCTGAGCGCTTTTTCTGAATTGTGCCGCTCCCGTCACTCTGGTTAGGTTGGCATCGAAAAAAACGCTCTCGGGTGCTTTAGAGTGCCGAGTTATTCACTGCGCATGAAGAAATGACAACCTCCAACGTTTGGTTTATGTTTAATAAGCATTTTTAATTTTATTGCTTAAATCGCATTTTCTCGGCGAGCTGAGCACTTTTTCTGAATTGTGCCGCTCCCGTCACTCTGGTTAGGTTGGCATCGAAAAAAACGCTCTCGGGTGCTTTAGAGTGCCGAGTTTATTACTGCGCATTAAGAAATGACCACCTCCAACGTTTGGTTTATGTTTTATAAGCATTTTTAATTTTATTGCTTAAATCGCATTTTCTCGGCGAGCTGAGCGCTTTTTCTGAATTGTGCCGCTCCCGTCACTCTGGTTAGGTTGGCATCGAAAAAAACGCTCTCGGGTGCTTTAGAGTGCCGAGTTTATTACTGCGCATTAAGAAATGACCACCTCCAACGTTTGGTTTATGTTTTATAAGCATTTTTAATTTTATTGCTTAAATCGCATTTTCTCGGCGAGCTGAGCACTTTTTCTGAATTGTGCCGTCCCGTCACTCTGGTTAGGTTGGCATCGAAAAAAACGCTCTCGGGTGCTTTAGAGTGCCGAGTTTATCACTGCGCATGAAGAAATGACCACTTCCAACGTTTGGTTTATGTTTTATAAGCATTTTTAATTTTATTGCTTAAATCGCATTTTCTCGGCGAGCTGAGCGCTTTTTCTGAATTGTGCCGCTTCCGTAACTCTGGTTAGGTTGGCATCGAAAAAAACGCTCTCGGGTGCTTTAGAGTGCCGAGTTTATCACTGCGCATGAAGAAAAGACCACTTCCAACGTTTGGTTTATGTTTTATAAGCATTTTTAATTTTATTGCTTAAATCGCATTTTCTCGGCGAGCTGAGCACTTTTTCTGAATGGTGCCGCTCCCGTCACTCTGGTTAGGTTGGCATCGAAAAAAACGCTCTCGGGTGCTCTAGAATGCCGAGTTTATTACTGCGCATTAAGAAATGACCACCTCCAACGTTTGGTTTATGTTTTATAAGCATTTTTAATTTTATTGCTTAAATCGCATTTTCTCGGCGAGCTGAGCACTTTTTCTGAATTGTGCCGCTCCCGTCACTCTGGTTAGGTTGGCATCGAAAAAAACGCTCTCGGGTGCTCTAGAGTGCCGAGTTTATTACTGCGCATTAAGAAATGACCACCTCCAACGTTTGGTTTATGTTTTATAAGCATTTTTAATTTTATTGCTTAAATCGCATTTTCTGGGCGAGCTGAGCGCTTTTTCTGAATTGTGCCGCTCCCGTAACTCTGGTTAGGTTGGCATCGAAAAAAACGCTCTCGGGTGCTTTAGAGTGCCGAGTTTATCACTGCGCATGAAGAAATGACCACCTCCAACGTTTGGTTTATGTTTTATAAGCATTTTTAATTTTATTGCTTAAATCGCATTTTCTCGGCGAGCTGAGCGCTTTTTCTGAATTGTGCCTGTCCCGTCACTCTGGTTAGGTTGGCATCGAAAAAAACGCTCTCGGGTGCTTTAGAGTGCCGAGTTATTCACTGCGCATGAAGAAATGACCACCTCCAACGTTTGGTTTATGTTTAATAAGCATTTTTAATTTTATTGCTTAAATCGCATTTTCTCGGCGAGCTGAGCGCTTTTTCTGAATTGTGCCGCTCCCGTCACTCTGGTTAGGTTGGCATCGAAAAAAACGCTCTCGGGTGCTTTAGAGTGCCGAGTTATTCACTGCGCATGAAGAAATGACAACCTCCAACGTTTGGTTTATGTTTAATAAGCATTTTTAATTTTATTGCTTAAATCGCATTTTCTCGGCGAGCTGAGCACTTTTTCTGAATTGTGCCGCTCCCGTCACTCTGGTTAGGTTGGCATCGAAAAAGACGCTCTCGGGTGCTTTAGAGTGCCGAGTTTATTACTGCGCATTAAGAAATGACCACCTCCAACGTTTGGTTTATGTTTTATAAGCATTTTTAATTTTATTGCTTAAATCGCATTTTCTCGGCGAGCTGAGCGCTTTTTCTGAATTGTGCCGCTCCCGTCACTCTGGTTAGGTTGGCATCGAAAAAAACGCTCTCGGGTGCTTTAGAGTGCCGAGTTTATTACTGCGCATTAAGAAATGACCACCTCCAACGTTTGGTTTATGTTTTATAAGCATTTTTAATTTTATTGCTTAAATCGCATTTTCTCGGCGAGCTGAGCACTTTTTCTGAATTGTGCCGTCCCGTCACTCTGGTTAGGTTGGCATCGAAAAAAACGCTCACGGGTGCTTTAGAGTGCCGAGTTTATTACTGCGCATTAAGAAATGACCACCTCCAACGTTTGGTTTATGTTTTATAAGCATTTTTAATTTTATTGCTTAAATCGCATTTTCTCGGCGAGCTGAGCACTTTTTCTGAATTGTGCCGCTCCCGTCACTCTGGTTAGGTTGGCATCGAAAAAAACGCTCTCGGGTGCTTTAGAGTGCCGAGTTATTCACTGCGCATGGAGAAATGACCACCTCCAACGTTTGGTTTATGTTTTATAAGCATTTTTAATTTTATTGCTTAAATCGCATTTTCTCGGCGAGCTGAGCACTTTTTCTGAATTGTGCCGCTCCCGTCACTCTGGTTAGGTTGGCATCGAAAAAAACGCTCTCGGGTGCTTTAGAGTGCCGAGTTTATCACTGCGCATGAAGAAATGACCACCTCCAACGTTTGGTTTATGTTTTATAAGCATTTTTAATTTTATTGCTTAAATCGCATTTTCTCGGCGAGCTGAGCGCTTTTTCTGAATTGTGCCGCTCCCGTAACTCTGGTTAGGTTGGCATCGAAAAAAACGCTCTCGGGTGCTTTAGAGTGCCGAGTTTATTACTGCGCATTAGGAAATGACCACCTCCAACGTTTGGTTTATGTTTTATAAGCATTTTTAATTTTATTGCTTAAATCGCATTTTCTCGGCGAGCTGAGCGCTTTTTCTGAATTGTGCCGCTCCCGTCACTCTGGTTAGGTTGGCATCGAAAAAAACGCTCTCGGGTGCTTTAGAGTGCCGAGTTTATTACTGCGCATTAAGAAATGACTACCTCCAACGTTTGGTTTATGTTTTATAAGCATTTTTAATTTTATTGCTTAAATCGCATTTTCTCGGCGAGCTGAGCACTTTTTCTGAATTGTGCCGCTCCCGTCACTCTGGTTAGGTTGGCATCGAAAAAAACGCTCTCGGGTGCTTTAGAGTGCCGAGTTTATTACTGCGCATTAAGAAATGACCACCTCCAACGTTTGGTTTATGTTTTATAAGCATTTTTAATTTTATTGCTTAAATCGCATTTTCTCAGCGAGCTGAGCACTTTTTCTGAATTGTGCCGCTCCCGTCACTCTGGTTAGGTTGGCATCGAAAAAAACGCTCTCGGGTGCTTTAGAGTGCCGAGTTTATTACTGCGCATTAAGAAATGACCACCTCCAACGTTTGGTTTATGTTTTATAAGCATTTTTAATTGTATTGCTTAAATCGCATTTTCTCGGCGAGCTGAGCACTTTTTCTGAATTGTGCCGCTCCCGTCACTCTGGTTAGGTTGGCATCGAAAAAAACGCTCTCGGGTGCTTTAGAGTGCCGAGTTATTCACTGCGCATGAAGAAATGACCACCTCCAACGTTTGGTTTATGTTTAATAAGCATTTTTAATTTTATTGCTTGAATCGCATTTTCTCGGCGAGCTGAGCACTTTTTCTGAATTGTGCCGCTCCCGTCACTCTGGTTAGGTTGGCATCGAAAAAAACGCTCTCGGGTGCTTTAGAGTGCCGAGTTTATCACTGCGCATGAAGAAATGACCACCTCCAACGTTTGGTTTATGTTTTATAAGCATTTTTAATTTTATTGCTTAAATCGCATTTTCTCGGCGAGCTGAGCGCTTTTTCTGAATTGTGCCGCTCCCGTCACTCTGGTTAGGTTGGCATCGAAAAAAACGCTCTCGGGTGCTTTAGAGTGCCGAGTTTATCACTGCGCATGAAGAAATGACCACCTCCAACGTTTGGTTTATGTTTTATAAGCATTTTAAATTTTATTTCTTAAATCGCATTTTCTCGGCGAGCTGAGCACTTTTTCTGAATTGTGCCGCTCCCGTCACTCTGGTTAGGTTGGCATCGAAAAAAACGCTCTCGGGTGCTTAAGAGTGCCGAGTTTATCACTGCGCATGAAGAAATGACCACCTCCAACGTTTGGTTTATGTTTTATAAGCATTTTTAATTTTATTGCTTAAATCGCATTTTCTCGGCGAGCTGAGCGCTTTTTCTGAATTGTGCCTGTCCCGTCACTCTGGTTAGGTTGGCATCGAAAAAAACGCTCTCGGGTGCTTTAGAGTGCCGAGTTTATCACTGCGCATGAAGAAATGACCACTTCCAACGTTTGGTTTATGTTTTATAAGCATTTTTAATTTTATTGCTTAAATCGCATTTTCTCGGCGAGCTGAGCGCTTTTTCTGAATTGTGCCGCTCCCGTAACTCTGGTTAGGTTGGCATCGAAAAAAACGCTCTCGGGTGCTTTAGAGTGCCGAGTTTATCACTGCGCATGAAGAAATGACCACTTCCAACGTTTGGTTTATGTTTTATAAGCATTTTTAATTTTATTGCTTAAATCGCATTTTCTCGGCGAGCTGAGCACTTTTTCTGAATTGTGCCGCTCCCGTCACTCTGGTTAGGTTGGCATCGAAAAAAACGCTCTCGGGTGCTCTAGAGTGCCGAGTTTATTACTGCGCATTAAGAAATGACCACCTCCAACGTTTGGTTTATGTTTTATAAGCATTTTTAATTTTATTGCTTAAATCGCATTTTCTCGGCGAGCTGAGCACTTTTTCTGAATTGTGCCGCTCCCGTCACTCTGGTTAGGTTGGCATCGAAAAAAACGCTCTCGGGTGCTTTAGAGTGCCGAGTTATTCACTGCGCATGAAGAAATGACCACCTCCAACGTTTGGTTTATGTTTTATAAGCATTTTTAATTTTATTGCTTAAATCGCATTTTCTCGGCGAGCTGAGCACTTTTTCTGAATTGTGCCGCTCCCGTCACTCTGGTTAGGTTGGCATCGAAAAAAACGCTCTCGGGTGCTTTAGAGTGCCGAGTTTATCACTGCGCATGAAGAAATGACCACCTCCAACGTTTGGTTTATGTTTTATAAGCATTTTTAATTTTATTGCTTAAATCGCATTTTCTCGGCGAGCTGAGCGCTTTTTCTGAATTGTGCCGCTCCCGTCACTCTGGTTAGGTTGGCATAAAAAAAAACGCTCTCGGGTGCTTTAGAGTGCCGAGTTATTCACTGCGCATGAAGAAATGACCACCTCCAACGTTTGGTTTATGTTTAATAAGCATTTTTAATTTTATTGCTTAAATCGCATTTTCTCGGCGAGCTGAGCGCTTTTTCTGAATTGTGCCGCTCCCGTCACTCTGGTTAGGTTGGCATCGAAAAAAACGCTCTCGGGTGCTTTAGAGTGCCGAGTTATTCACTGCGCATGAAGAAATGACCACCTCCACCGTTTGGTTTATGTTTAATAAGCATTTTTAATTTTATTGCTTAAATCGCATTTTCTCGGCGAGCTGAGCACTTTTTCTGAATTGTGCCGCTCCCGTCACTCTGGTTAGGTTGGCATCGAAAAAAACGCTCTCGGGTGCTTTAGAGTGCCGAGTTTATTACTGCGCATTAAGAAATGACCACCTCCAACGTTTGGTTTATGTTTTATAAGCATTTTTAATTTTATTGCTTAAATCGCATTTTCTCGGCGAGCTGAGCACTTTTTCTGAATTGTGCCGCTCCCGTCACTCTGGTTAGGTTGGCATCGAAAAAAACGCTCTCGGGTGCTTTAGAGTGTCGAGTTTATTACTGCGCATTAAGAAATGACCACCTCCAACGTTTGGTTTATGTTTTATAAGCATTTTTAATTTTATTGCTTAAATCGCATTTTCTCGGCGAGCTGAGCGCTTTTTCTGAATTGTGCCGCTCCCGTCACTCTGGTTAGGTTGGCATCGAAAAAAACGCTCTCGGGTGCTTTAGAGTGCCGAGTTATTCACTGCGCATGAAGAAATGACCACCTCCAACGTTTGTTTTATGTTTAATAAGCATTTTTAATTTTATTGCTTAAATCGCATTTTCTCGGCGAGCTGAGCACTTTTTCTGAATTGTGCCGCTCCCGTCACTCTGGTTAGGTTGGCATCGAAAAAAACGCTCTCGGGTGCTTTAGAGTGCCGAGTTTATTACTGCGCATTAAGAAATGACCACCTCCAACGTTTGGTTTATGTTTTATAAGCATTTTTAATTTTATTGCTTAAATTGCATTTTCTCGGCGAGCTGAGCGCTTTTTCTGAATTGTTCCGCTCCCGTCACTCTGGTTAGGTTGGCATCGAAAAAAACGCTCTCGGGTGCTTTAGAGTGCCGAGTTATTCACTGCGCATGAAGAAATGACCACCTCCAACGTTTGGTTTATGTTTAATAAGCATTTTTAATTTTATTGCTTAAATCGCATTTTCTCGGCGAGCTGAGCACTTTTTCTGAATTGTGCCGCTCCCGTCACTCTGGTTAGGTTGGCATCGAAAAAAACGCTCTCGGGTGCTTTAGAGTGCCGAGTGTATCACTGCGCATGAAGAAATGACCACCTCCAACGTTTGGTTTATGTTTTATAAGCATTTTTAATTTTATTGCTTAAATCGCATTTTCTCGGCGAGCTGAGCGCTTTTTCTGAATTGTGCCGCTCCCGTCACTCTGGTTAGGTTGGCATAAAAAAAAACGCTCTCGGGTGCTTTAGAGTGCCGAGTTATTCACTGCGCATGAAGAAATGACCACCTCCAACGTTTGGTTTATGTTTAATAAGCATTTTTAATTTTATTGCTTAAATCGCATTTTCTCGGCGAGCTGAGCACTTTTTCTGAATTGTGCCGCTCCCGTCACTCTGGTTAGGTTGGCATCGAAAAAAACGCTCTCGGGTGCTTTAGAGTGCCGAGTTATTCACTGCGCATGAAGAAATGACCACCTCCACCGTTTGGTTTATGTTTAATAAGCATTTTTAATTTTATTGCTTAAATCGCATTTTCTCGGCGAGCTGAGCGCTTTTTCTGAATTGTGCCGCTCCCGTCACTCTGGTTAGGTTGGCATCGAAAAAAACGCTCTCGGGTGCTTTAGAGTGCCGAGTTATTCACTGCGCATGAAGAAATGACCACCTCCAACGTTTGTTTTATGTTTAATAAGCATTTTTAATTTTATTGCTTAAATCGCATTTTCTCGGCGAGCTGAGCACTTTTTCTGAATTGTGCCGCTCCCGTCACTCTGGTTAGGTTGGCATCGAAAAAAACGCTCTCGGGTGCTTTAGAGTGCCGAGTTTATTACTGCGCATTAAGAAATGACCACCTCCAACGTTTGGTTTATGTTTTATAAGCATTTTTAATTTTATTGCTTAAATCGCATTTTCTCGGCGAGCTGAGCGCTTTTTCTGAATTGTGCCGCTCCCGTCACTCTGGTTAGGTTGGCATCGAAAAAAACGCTCTCGGGTGCTTCAGAGTGCCGAGTTATTCACTGCGCATGAAGAAATGACCACCTCCAACGTTTGGTTTATGTTTAATAAGCATTTTTAATTTTATTGCTTAAATCGCATTTTCTCGGCGAGCTGAGCACTTTTTCTGAATTGTGCCGCTCCCGTCACTCTGGTTAGGTTGGCATCGAAAAAAACGCTCTCGGGTGCTTTAGAGTGCCGAGTTTATTACTGCGCATTAAGAAATGACCACCTCCAACGTTTGGTTTATGTTTTATAAGCATTTTTAATTTTATTGCTTAAATCGCATTTTCTCGGCGAGCTGAGCACTTTTTCTGAATTGTGCCGCTCCCGTCACTCTGGTTAGGTTGGCATCGAAAAAAACGCTCTCGGGTGCTTTAGAGTGCCGAGTTTATTACTGCGCATTAAGAAATGACCACCTCCAACGTTTGGTTTATGTTTTATAAGCATTTTTAATTTTATTGCTTAAATCGCATTTTCTCGGCGAGCTGAGCACTTTTTCTGAATTGTGCCGCTCCCGTCACTCTGGTTAGGTTGGCATCGAAAAAAACGCTCTCGGGTGCTTTAGAGTGCCGAGTTTATTACTGCGCATTAAGAAATGACCACCTCCAACGTTTGGTTTATGTTTTATAAGCATTTTTAATTTTATTGCTTAAATCGCATTTTCTCGGCGAGCTGAGCACTTTTTCTGAATTGTGCCGCTCCCGTCACTCTGGTTAGGTTGGCATCGAAAAAAACGCTATCGGGTGCTTTAGAGTGCCGAGTTATTCACTGCGCATGAAGAAATGACCACCTCCAACGTTTGGTTTATGTTTAATAAGCATTTTTAATTTTATTGCTTAAATCGCATTTTCTCGGCGAGCTGAGCACTTTTTCTGAATTGTGCCGCTCCCGTCACTCTGGTTAGGTTGGCATCGAAAAAAACGCTCTCGGGTGCTTTAGAGTGCCGAGTTTATTACTGCGCATTAATAAATGACCACCTCCAACGTTTGGTTTATGTTTTATAAGCATTTTTAATTTTATTGCTTAAATCGCATTTTCTCGGCGAGCTGAGCGCTTTTTCTGAATTGTGCCGCTCCCGTCACTCTGGTTAGGTTGGCATCGAAAAAAACGCTCTCGGGTGCTTTAGAGTGCCGAGTTTATTACTGCGCATTAAGAAATGACCACCTCCAACGTTTGGTTTATGTTTTATAAGCATTTTTAATTTTATTGCCTAAATCGCATTTTCTCGGCGAGCTGAGCACTTTTTCTGAATTGTGCCGCTCCCGTCACTCTGGTTAGGTTGGCATCGAAAAAAACGCTCTCGGGTGCTTTAGAGTGCCGAGTTTATTACTGCGCATTAAGAAATGACCACCTCCAACGTTTGGTTTATGTTTTATAAGCATTTTTAATTTTATTGCTTAAATCGCATTTTCTCGGCGAGCTGAGCACTTTTTCTGAATTGTGCCGCTCCCGTCACTCTGGTTAGGTTGGCATCGAAAAAAACGCTCTCGGGTGCTTTAGAGTGCCGAGTTATTCACTGCGCACGAAGAAATGACCACCTCCAACGTTTGGTTTATGTTTTATAAGCATTTTTAATTTTATTGCTTAAATCGCATTTTCTCTGCGAGCTGAGCGCTTTTTCTGAATTGTGCCGCTCCCGTCACTCTGGTTAGGTTGGCATCGAAAAAAACGCTCTCGGGTGCTTTAGAGTGCCGAGTTTATTACTGCGCATTAAGAAATGACCACCTCCAACGTTTGGTTTATGTTTTATAAGCATTTTTAATTTTATTGCTTAAATCGCATTTTCTCGGCGAGCTGAGCACTTTTTCTGAATTGTGCCGCTCCCGTCACTCTGGTTAGGTTGGCATCGAAAAAAACGCTCTCGGGTGCTTTAGAGTGCCGAGTTTATTACTGCGCATTAAGAAATGACCACCTCCAACGTTTGGTTTATGTTTTATAAGCATTTTTAATTTTATTGCTTAAATCGCATTTTCTCGGCGAGCTGAGCACTTTTTCTGAATTGTGCCGCTCCCGTCACTCTGGTTAGGTTGGCATCGAAAAAAACGCTATCGGGTGCTTTAGAGTGCCGAGTTATTCACTGCGCATGAAGAAATGACCACCTCCAACGTTTGGTTTATGTTTAATAAGCATTTTTAATTTTATTGCTTAAATCGCATTTTCTCGGCGAGCTGAGCACTTTTTCTGAATTGTGCCGCTCCCGTCACTCTGGTTAGGTTGGCATCGAAAAAAACGCTCTCGGGTGCTTTAGAGTGCCGAGTTTATTACTGCGCATTAAGAAATGACCACCTCCAACGTTTGGTTTATGTTTTATAAGCATTTTTAATTTTATTGCTTAAATCGCATTTTCTCGGCGAGCTGAGCACTTTTTCTGAATTGTGCCGCTCCCGTCACTCTGGTTAGGTTGGCATCGAAAAAAACGCTCTCGGGTGCTTTAGAGTGCCGAGTTATTCACTGCGCATGAAGAAATGACCACCTCCAACGTTTGGTTTATGTTTAATAAGCATTTTTAATTTTATTGCTTAAATCGCATTTTCTCGGCGAGCTGAGCACTTTTTCTGAATTGTGCCGCTCCCGTCACTCTGGTTATAGGTTGGCATCGAAAAAAACGCTCTCGGGTGCTTTAGAGTGCCGAGTTTATTACTGCGCATTAAGAAATGACCACCTCCAACGTTTGGTTTATGTTTTATAAGCATTTTTAATTTTATTGCTTAAATCGCATTTTCTCGGCGAGCTGAGCGCTTTTTCTGAATTGTGCCGCTCCCGTCACTCTGGTTAGGTTGGCATCGAAAAAAACGCTCTCGGGTGCTTTAGAGTGCCGAGTTATTCACTGCGCATGAAGAAATGACCACCTCCAACGTTTGGTTTATGTTTAATAAGCATTTTTAATTTTATTGCTTAAATCGCATTTTCTCGGCGAGCTGAGCACTTTTTCTGAATTGTGCCGCTCCCGTCACTCTGGTTAGGTTGGCATCGAAAAAAACGCTCTCGGGTGCTTTAGAGTGCCGAGTTTATTACTGCGCATTAAGAAATGACCACCTCCAACGTTTGGTTTATGTTTTATAAGCATTTTTAATTTTATTGCTTAAATCGCATTTTCTCGGCGAGCTGAGCACTTTTTCTGAATTGTGCCGCTCCCGTCACTCTGGTTAGGTTGGCATCGAAAAAAACGCTCTCGGGTGCTTTAGAGTGCCGAGTTTATTACTGCGCATTAAGAAATGACCACCTCCAACGTTTGGTTTATGTTTTATAAGCATTTTTAATTTTATTGCTTAAATCGCATTTTCTCGGCGAGCTGAGCACTTTTTCTGAATTGTGCCGCTCCCGTCACTTGGCATCGAAAAAAACGCTCTCGGGTGCTTTAGAGTGCCGAGTTATTCACTGCGCATGAAGAAATGACCACCTCCAACGTTTGGTTTATGTTTTATAAGCATTTTTAATTTTATTGCTTAAATCGCATTTTCTCAGCGAGCTGAGCGCTTTTTCTGAATTGTGCCGCTCCCGTCACTCTGGTTAGGTTGGCATCGAAAAAAACGCTATCGGGTGCTTTAGAGTGCCGAGTTATTCACTGCGCATGAAGAAATGACCACCTCCAACGTTTGGTTTATGTTTTATAAGCATTTTTAATTTTATTGCTTAAATCGCATTTTCTCGGCGAGCTGAGCACTTTTTCTGAATTGTGCCGCTCCCGTCACTCTGGTTAGGTTGGCATCGAAAAAAACGCTATCGGGTGCTTTAGAGTGCCGAGTTATTCACTGCGCATGAAGAAATGACCACCTCCAACGTTTGGTTTATGTTTAATAAGCATTTTTAATTTTATTGCTTAAATCGCATTTTCTCGGCGAGCTGAGCACTTTTTCTGAATTGTGCCGCTCCCGTCACTCTGGTTAGGTTGGCATCGAAAAAAACGCTCTCGGGTGCTTTAGAGTGCCGAGTTTATTACTGCGCATTAAGAAATGACCACCTCCAACGTTTGGTTTATGTTTTATAAGCATTTTTAATTTTATTGCTTAAATCGCATTTTCTCGGCGAGCTGAGCACTTTTTCTGAATTGTGCCGCTCCCGTCACTCTGGTTAGGTTGGCATCGAAAAAAACGCTCTCGGGTGCTTTAGAGTGCCGAGTTTATTACTGCGCATTAAGAAATGACCACCTCCAACGTTTGGTTTATGTTTTATAAGCATTTTTAATTTTATTGCTTAAATCGCATTTTCTCGGCGAGCTGAGCGCTTTTTCTGAATTGTGCCGCTCCCGTCACTCTGGTTAGGTTGGCATCGAAAAAAACGCTCTCGGGTGCTTTAGAGTGCCGAGTTATTCACTGCGCATGAAGAAATGACCACCTCCAACGTTTGGTTTATGTTTAATAAGCATTTTTAATTTTATTGCTTAAATCGCATTTTCTCGGCGAGCTGAGCACTTTTTCTGAATTGTGCCGCTCCCGTCACTCTGGTTATAGGTTGGCATCGAAAAAAACGCTCTCGGGTGCTTTACAGTGCCGAGTTTATTACTGCGCATTAAGAAATGACCACCTCCAACGTTTGGTTTATGTTTTATAAGCATTTTTAATTTTATTGCTTAAATCGCATTTTCTCGGCGAGCTGAGCGCTTTTTCTGAATTGTGCCGCTCCCGTCACTCTGGTTAGGTTGGCATCGAAAAAAACGCTCTCGGGTGCTTTAGAGTGCCGAGTTATTCACTGCGCATGATGAAATGACCACCTCCAACGTTTGGTTTATGTTTAATAAGCATTTTTAATTTTATTGCTTAAATCGCATTTTCTCGGCGAGCTGAGCACTTTTTCTGAATTGTGCCGCTCCCGTCACTCTGGTTAGGTTGGCATCGAAAAAAACGCTCTCGGGTGCTTTAGAGTGCCGAGTTTATTACTGCGCATTAAGAAATGACCACCTCCAACGTTTGGTTTATGTTTTATAAGCATTTTTAATTTTATTGCTTAAATCGCATTTTCTCGGCGAGCTGAGCACTTTTTCTGAATTGTGCCGCTCCCGTCACTCTGGTTAGGTTGGCATCGAAAAAAACGCTCTCGGGTGCTTTAGAGTGCCGAGTTTATTACTGCGCATTAAGAAATGACCACCTCCAACGTTTGGTTTATGTTTTATAAGCATTTTTAATTTTATTGCTTAAATCGCATTTTCTCGGCGAGCTGAGCACTTTTTCTGAATTGTGCCGCTCCCGTCACTTGGCATCGAAAAAAACGCTCTCGGGTGCTTTAGAGTGCCGAGTTATTCACTGTGCATTAAGAAATGACCACCTCCAACGTTTGGTTTATGTTTTATAAGCATTTTTAATTTTATTGCTTAAATCGCATTTTCTCGGCGAGCTGAGCACTTTTTCTGAATTGTGCCGCTCCCGTCACTCTGGTTAGGTTGGCATCGAAAAAAACGCTCTCGGGTGCTTTAGAGTGCCGAGTTTATCACTGCGCATGAAGAAATGACCACCTCCAACGTTTGGTTTATGTTTTATAAGCATTTTTAATTTTATTGCTTAAATCGCATTTTCTCGGCGAGCTGAGCACTTTTTCTGAATTGTGCCGCTCCCGTCACTCTGGTTAGGTTGGCATCGAAAAAAACGCTCTCGGGTGCTTTAGAGTGCCGAGTTTATCACTGCGCATGAAGAAATGATCACCTCCAACGTTTGGTTTATGTTTTATAAGCATTTTTAAATTTATTGCTTAAATCGCATTTTCTCGGCGAGCTGAGCGCTTTTTCTGAATTGTGCCGCTCCCGTCACTCTGGTTAGGTTGGCATCGAAAAAAACGCTCTCGGGTGCTTTAGAGTGCCGAGTTATTCACTGCGCATGAAGAAATGACCACCTCCAACGTTTGGTTTATGTTTTATAAGCATTTTTAGTTTTATTGCTTAAATCGCATTTTCTCGGCGAGCTGAGCACTTTTTCTGAATTGTGCCGCTCCCGTCACTCTGGTTAGGTTGGCATCGAAAAAAACGCTCTCGGGTGCTTTAGAGTGCCGAGTTTATTACTGCGCATTAAGAAATGACCACCTCCAACGTTTGGTTTATGTTTTATAAGCATTTTTAATTTTATTGCTTAAATCGCATTTTCTCGGCGAGCTGAGCGCTTTTTCTGAATTGTGCCGCTCCCGTCAGTCTGGTTAGGTTGGCATCGAAAAAAACGCTCTCGGGTGCTTTAGAGTGCCGAGTTATTCACTGCGCATGAAGAAATGACCACCTCCAACGTTTGGTTTATGTTTAATAAGCATTTTTAATTTTATTGCTTAAATCGCATTTTCTCGGCGAGCTGAGCACTTTTTCTGAATTGTGCCGCTCCCGTCACTCTGGTTAGGTTGGCATCGAAAAAAACGCTCTCGGGTGCTTTAGAGTGCCGAGTTTATTACTGCGCATTAAGAAATGACCACCTCCAACGTTTGGTTTATGTTTTATAAGCATTTTTAATTTTATTGCTTAAATCGCATTTTCTCGGCGAGCTGAGCACTTTTTCTGAATTGTGCCGCTCCCGTCACTCTGGTTAGGTTGGCATCGAAAAAAACGCTCTCGGGTGCTTTAGAGTGCCGAGTTTATTACTGCGCATTAAGAAATGACCACCTCCAACGTTTGGTTTATGTTTTATAAGCATTTTTAATTTTATTGCTTAAATCGCATTTTCTCGGCGAGCTGAGCACTTTTTCTGAATTGTGCCGCTCCCGTCACTTGGCATCGAAAAAAACGCTCTCGGGTGCTTTAGAGTGCCGAGTTATTCACTGCGCATGAAGAAATGACCACCTCCAACGTTTGGTTTATGTTTTATAAGCATTTTTAATTTTATTGCTTAAATCGCATTTTCTCGGCGAGCTGAGCGCTTTTTCTGAATTGTGCCGCTCCCGTCACTCTGGTTAGGTTGGCATCGAAAAAAACGCTCTCGGGTGCTTTAGAGTGCCGAGTTTATTACTGCGCATTAAGAAATGACCACCTCCAACGTTTGGTTTATGTTTTATAAGCATTTTTAATTTTATTGCCTAAATCGCATTTTCTCGGCGAGCTGAGCACTTTTTCTGAATTGTGCCGCTCCCGTCACTCTGGTTAGGTTGGCATCGAAAAAAACGCTCACGGGTGCTTTAGAGTGCCGAGTTTATTACTGCGC
Source organism: Syngnathus typhle (assembly GCF_033458585.1). Classification (NCBI taxonomy): domain Eukaryota; kingdom Metazoa; phylum Chordata; class Actinopteri; order Syngnathiformes; family Syngnathidae; genus Syngnathus; species Syngnathus typhle. The sequence continues at coordinate 256,014 of NW_026871986.1, read as the reverse complement.
ATTAAGAAATGACCACCTCCAACGTTTGGTTTATGTTTTATAAGCATTTTTAATTTTATTGCTTAAATCGCATTTTCTCGGCGAGCTGAGCACTTTTTCTGAATTGTGCCGCTCCCGTCACTCTGGTTAGGTTGGCATCGAAAAAAACGCTCTCGGGTGCTTTAGAGTGCCGAGTTATTCACTGCGCATGAAGAAATGACCACCTCCAACGTTTGGTTTATGTTTTATAAGCATTTTTAAATTTATTGCTTAAATCGCATTTTCTCGGCGAGCTGAGCGCTTTTCCTGAATTGTGCCGCTCCCGTAACTCTGGTTAGGTTGGCATCGAAAAAAACGCTCTCGGGTGCTTTAGAGTGCCGAGTTTATTACTGCGCATTAAGAAATGACCACCTCCAACGTTTGGTTTATGTTTTATAAGCATTTTTAATTTTATTGCTTAAATCGCATTTTCTCGGCGAGCTGAGCACTTTTTCTGAATTGTGCCGCTCCCGTCACTCTGGTTAGGTTGGCATCGAAAAAAACGCTCTCGGGTGCTTTAGAGTGCCGAGTTTATTACTGCGCATTAAGAAATGACCACCTCCAACGTTTGGTTTATGTTTTATAAGCATTTTTAATTTTATTGCTTAAATCGCATTTTCTCGGCGAGCTGAGCACTTTTTCTGAATTGTGCCGCTCCCGTCAGTCTGGTTAGGTTGGCATCGAAAAAAACGCTATCGGGTGCTTTAGAGTGCCGAGTTATTCACTGCGCATGAAGAAATGACCACCTCCAACGTTTGGTTTATGTTTAATAAGCATTTTTAATTTTATTGCTTAAATCGCATTTTCTCGGCGAGCTGAGCACTTTTTCTGAATTGTGCCGCTCCCGTCACTCTGGTTAGGTTGGCATCGAAAAAAACGCTCTCGGGTGCTTTAGAGTGCCGAGTTTATTACTGCGCATTAAGAAATGACCACCTCCAACGTTTGGTTTATGTTTTATAAGCATTTTTAATTTTATTGCTTAAATCGCATTTTCTCGGCGAGCTGAGCACTTTTTCTGAATTGTGCCGCTCCCGTCACTCTGGTTAGGTTGGCATCGAAAAAAACGCTCTCGGGTGCTTTAGAGTGCCGAGTTTATTACTGCGCATTAAGAAATGACCACCTCCAACGTTTGGTTTATGTTTTATAAGCATTTTTAATTTTATTGCTTAAATCGCATTTTCTCGGCGAGCTGAGCGCTTTTTCTGAATTGTGCCGCTCCCGTCACTCTGGTTAGGTTGGCATCGAAAAAAACGCTCTCGGGTGCTTTAGTGCCGAGTTATTCACTGCGCATGAAGAAATGACCACCTCCAACGTTTGGTTTGCATTTTTAATTTTATTGCTTAAATCGCATTTTCTCGGCGAGCTGAGCACTTTTTCTGAATTGTGCCGCTCCCGTCACTCTGGTTAGGTTGGCATCGAAAAAAACGCTCTCGGGTGCTTTAGAGTGCCGAGTTTATTACTGCGCATTAAGAAATGACCACCTCCAACGTTTGGTTTATGTTTTATAAGCATTTTTAATTTTATTGCTTAAATCGCATTTTCTCGGCGAGCTGAGCGCTTTTTCTGAATTGTGCCGCTCCCGTCACTCTGGTTAGGTTGGCATCGAAAAAAACGCTCTCGGGTGCTTTAGAGTGCCGAGTTTATTACTGCGCATTAAGAAATGACCACCTCCAACGTTTGGTTTATGTTTTATAAGCATTTTTAATTTTATTGCTTAAATCGCATTTTCTCGGCGAGCTGAGCACTTTTTCTGAATTGTGCCGCTCCCGTCACTCTGGTTAGGTTGGCATCAAAAAAAACGCTCTCGGGTGCTTTAGAGTGCCGAGTTTATCACTGCGCATGAAGAAATGACCACCTCCAACGTTTGGTTTATGTTTAATAAGCATTTTTAATTTTATTGCTTAAATCGCATTTTCTCGGCGAGCTGAGCACTTTTTCTGAATTGTGCCGCTCCCGTCACTCTGGTTAGGTTGGCATCGAAAAAAACGCTCTCGGGTGCTTTAGAGTGCCGACTTTATCACTGCGCATGAAGAAATGACCACCTCCAACGTTTGGTTTATGTTTTATAAGCATTTTTAATTTTATTGCTTAAATCGCATTTTCTCGGCGAGCTGAGCACTTTTTCTGAATTGTGCCGCTCCCGTCACTCTGGTTAGGTTGGCATCGAAAAAAACGCTCACGGGTGCTTTAGAGTGCCGAGTTTATTACTGCGCATTAAGAAATGACCACCTCCAACGTTTGGTTTATGTTTTATAAGCATTTTTAATTTTATTGCTTAAATCGCATTTTCTCGGCGAGCTGAGCACTTTTTCTGAATTGTGCCGCTCCCGTCACTCTGGTTAGGTTGGCATCGAAAAAAACGCTCTCGGGTGCTTTAGAGTGCCGAGTTATTCACTGCGCATGAAGAAATGACCACCTCCAACGTTTGGTTTATGTTTTATAAGCATTTTTAATTTTATTGCTTAAATCGCATTTTCTCGGCGAGCTGAGCGCTTTTTCTGAATTGTGCCGCTCCCGTAACTCTGGTTAGGTTGGCATCGAAAAAAACGCTCTCGGGTGCTTTAGAGTGCCGAGTTTATTACTGCGCATTAAGAAATGACCACCTCCAACGTTTGGTTTATGTTTAATAAGCATTTTTAATTTTATTGCTTAAATCGCATTTTCTCGGTGAGCTGAGCACTTTTTCTGAATTGTGCCGCTCCCGTCACTCTGGTTAGGTTGGCATCGAAAAAAACGCTCTCGGGTGCTTTAGAGTGCCGAGTTTATTACTGCGCATTAAGAAATGACCACCTCCAACGTTTGGTTTATGTTTTATAAGCATTTTTAATTTTATTGCTTAAATCGCATTTTCTCGGCGAGCTGAGCACTTTTTCTGAATTGTGCCGCTCCCGTCACTCTGGTTAGGTTGGCATCGAAAAAAACGCTCTCGGGTGCTTTAGAGTGCCGAGTTTATTACTGCGCATTAAGAAATGACCACCTCCAACGTTTGGTTTATGTTTTATAAGCATTTTTAATTTTATTGCTTAAATCGCATTTTCTCGGCGAGCTGAGCACTTTTTCTGAATTGTGCCGCTCCCGTCACTCTGGTTAGGTTGGCATCGAAAAAAACGCTATCGGGTGCTTTAGAGTGCCGAGTTATTCACTGCGCACGAAGAAATGACCACCTCCAACGTTTGGTTTATGTTTTATAAGCATTTTTAATTTTATTGCTTAAATCGCATTTTCTCGGCGAGCTGAGCGCTTTTTCTGAATTGTGCCGCTCCCGTCACTCTGGTTAGGTTGGCATCGAAAAAAACGCTCTCGGGTGCTTTAGAGTGCCGAGTTTATTACTGCGCATTAAGAAATGACCACCTCCAACGTTTGGTTTATGTTTTATAAGCATTTTTAATTTTATTGCTTAAATCGCATTTTCTCGGCGAGCTGAGCACTTTTTGTGAATTGAGCCGCTCCCGTCACTCTGGTTAGGTTGGCATCGAAAAAAACGCTCTCGGGTGCTTTAGAGTGCCGAGTTTATTACTGCGCATTAAGAAATGACCACCTCCAACGTTTGGTTTATGTTTTATAAGCATTTTTAATTTTATTGCTTAAATCGCATTTTCTCGGCGAGCTGAGCACTTTTTCTGAATTGTGCCGCTCCCGTCACTCTGGTTAGGTTGGCATCGAAAAAAACGCTATCGGGTGCTTTAGAGTGCCGAGTTATTCACTGCGCATGAAGAAATGACCACCTCCAACGTTTGGTTTATGTTTAATAAGCATTTTTAATTTTATTGCTTAAATCGCATTTTCTCGGCGAGCTGAGCACTTTTTCTGAATTGTGCCGCTCCCGTCACTCTGGTTAGGTTGGCATCGAAAAAAACGCTCTCGGGTGCTTTAGAGTGCCGAGTTTATTACTGCGCATTAAGAAATGACCACCTCCAACGTTTGGTTTATGTTTTATAAGCATTTTTAATTTTATTGCTTAAATCGCATTTTCTCGGCGAGCTGAGCACTTTTTCTGAATTGTGCCGCTCCCGTCACTCTGGTTAGGTTGGCATCGAAAAAAACGCTCTCGGGTGCTTTAGAGTGCCGAGTTTATTACTGCGCATTAAGAAATGACAACCTCCAACGTTTGGTTTATGTTTTATAAGCATTTTTAATTTTATTGCTTAAATCGCATTTTCTCGGCGAGCTGAGCGCTTTTTCTGAATTGTGCCGCTCCCGTCACTCTGGTTAGGTTGGCATCGAAAAAAACGCTCTCGGGTGCTTTAGAGTGCCGAGATTATCACTGCGCATGAAGAAATGACCACCTCCAACGTTTGGTTTATGTTTAATAAGCATTTTTAATTTTTTTGCTTAAATCGCATTTTCTCGTCGAGCTGAGCACTTTTTCTGAATTGTGCCGCTCCCGTCACTCTGGTTAGGTTGGCATCGAAAAAAACGCTCTCGGGTGCTTTAGAGTGCCGAGTTTATTACTGCGCATTAAGAAATGACCACCTCCAACGTTTGGTTTATGTTTTATAAGCATTAGTAATTTTATTGCTTAAATCGCATTTTCTCGGCGAGCTGAGCGCTTTTTCTGAATTGTGCCGCTCCCGTCACTCTGGTTAGGTTGGCATCGAAAAAAACGCTCTCGGGTGCTTTAGAGTGCCGAGTTTATTACTGCGCATTAAGAAATGACCACCTCCAACGTTTGGTTTATGTTTTATAAGCATTTTTAATTTTATTGCTTAAATCGCATTTTCTCGGCGAGCTGAGCACTTTTTCTGAATTGTGCCGCTCCCGTCACTCTGGTTAGGTTGGCATCGAAAAAAACGCTCACGGGTGCTTTATAGTGCCGAGTTTATTACTGCGCATTAAGAAATGACCACCTCCAACGTTTGGTTTATGTTTTATAAGCATTTTTAATTTTATTGCTTAAATCGCATTTTCTCGGCGAGCTGAGCACTTTTTCTGAATTGTGCCGCTCCCGTCACTCTGGTTAGGTTGGCATCGAAAAAAACGCTCTCGGGTGCTTTAGAGTGCCGAGTTATTCACTGCGCATGGAGAAATGACCACCTCCAACGTTTGGTTTATGTTTTATAAGCATTTTTAATTTTATTGCTTAAATCGCATTTTCTCGGCGAGCTGAGCACTTTTTCTGAATTGTGCCGCTCCCGTCACTCTGGTTAGGTTGGCATCGAAAAAAACGCTCTCGGGTGCTTTAGAGTGCCGAGTTTATCACTGCGCATGAAGAAATGACCACCTCCAACGTTTGGTTTATGTTTTATAAGCATTTTTAATTTTATTGCTTAAATCGCATTTTCTCGGCGAGCTGAGCGCTTTTTCTGAATTGTGCCGCTCCCGTCACTCTGGTTAGGTTGGCATCGAAAAAAACGCTCTCGGGTGCTTTAGAGTGCCGAGTTTATCACTGCGCATGAAGAAATGACCACCTCCAACGTTTGGTTTATGTTTTATAAGCATTTTTAATTTTATTGCTTAAATCGCATTTTCTCGGCGAGCTGAGCGCTTTTTCTGAATTGTGCCGCTCCCGTAACTCTGGTTAGGTTGGCATCGAAAAAAAGGCTCTCGGGTGCTTTAGAGTGCCGAGTTTATCACTGCGCATGAAGAAATGACCACTTCCAACGTTTGGTTTATGTTTTATAAGCATTTTTAATTTTATTGCTTAAATCGCATTTTCTCGGCGAGCTGAGCGCTTTTTCTGAGTTGTGCCGCTCCCGTCACTCTGGTTAGGTTGGCATCGAAAAAAACGCTCTCGGGTGCTTTAGAGTGCCGAGTTTATTACTGCGCATTAAGAAATGACCACCTCCAACGTTTGGTTTATGTTTTATAAGCATTTTTAATTTTATTGCTTAAATCGCATTTTCTCGGCGAGCTGAGCACTTTTTCTGAATTGTGCCGCTCCCGTCACTCTGGTTAGGTTGGCATCGAAAAAAACGCTCTCGGGTGCTTTAGAGTGCCGAGTTTATTACTGCGCATTAAGAAATGACCACCTCCAACGTTTGGTTTATGTTTTATAAGCATTTTTAATTTTATTGCTTAAATCGCATTTTCTCGGCGAGCTGAGCACTTTTTCTGAATTGTGCCGCTCCCGTCACTCTGGTTAGGTTGGCATCGAAAAAAACGCTATCGGGTGCTTTAGAGTGCCGAGTTATTCACTGCGCATGAAGAAATGACCACCTCCAACGTTTGGTTTATGTTTAATAAGCATTTTTAATTTTATTGCTTAAATCGCATTTTCTCGGCGAGCTGAGCACTTTTTCTGAATTGTGCCGCTCCCGTCACTCTGGTTAGGTTGGCATCGAAAAAAACGCTCTCGGGTGCTTTAGAGTGCCGAGTTTATTACTGCGCATTAAGAAATGACCACCTCCAACGTTTGGTTTATGTTTTATAAGCATTTTTAATTTTATTGCTTAAATCGCATTTTCTCGGCGAGCTGAGCACTTTTTCTGAATTGTGCCGCTCCCGTCACTTGGCATCGAAAAAAACGCTCTCGGGTGCTTTAGAGTGCCGAGTTATTCACTGCGCATGAAGAAATGACCACCTCCAACGTTTGGTTTATGTTTTATAAGCATTTTTAATTTTATTGCTTAAATCGCATTTTCTCGGCGAGCTGAGCGCTTTTTCTGAATTGTGCCGCTCCCGTCACTCTGGTTAGGTTGGCATCGAAAAAAACGCTCTCGGGTGCTTTAGAGTGCCGAGTTTATTACTGCGCATTAAGAAATGACCACCTCCAACGTTTGGTTTATGTTTTATAAGCATTTTTAATTTTATTGCCTAAATCGCATTTTCTCGGCGAGCTGAGCACTTTTTCTGAATTGTGCCGCTCCCGTCACTCTGGTTAGGTTGGCATCGAAAAAAACGCTCTCGGGTGCTTTAGAGTGCCGAGTTTATCACTGCGCATGAAGAAATGACCACCTCCAACGTTTGGTTTATGTTTTATAAGCATTTTTAATTTTATTGCTTAAATCGCATTTTCTCGGCGAGCTGAGCACTTTTTCTGAATTGTGCCGCTCCCGTCACTCTGGTTAGGTTGGCATCGAAAAAAACGCTCTCGGGTGCTTTAGAGTGCCGAGTTTATCACTGCGCATGAAGAAATGACCACCTCCAACGTTTGGTTTATGTTTAATAAGCATTTTTAATTTTATTGCTTAAATCGCATTTTCTCGGCGAGCTGAGCGCTTTTTCTGAATTGTGCCGCTCCCGTCACTCTGGTTAGGTTGGCATCGAAAAAAACGCTCTTGGGTGCTTTAGAGTGCCGAGTTTATCACTGCGCATGAAGAAATGACCACCTCCAACGTTTGGTTTATGTTTTATAAGCATTTTTAATTTTATTGCTTAAATCGCATTTTCTCGGCGAGCTGAGCGCTTTTTCTGAATTGTGCCGCTCCCGTAACTCTGGTTAGGTTGGCATCGAAAAAAACGCTCTCGGGTGCTTTAGAGTGCCGAGTTTATCACTGCGCATGAAGAAATGACCACTTCCAACGTTTGGTTTATGTTTTATAAGCATTTTTAATTTTATTGCTTAAATCGCATTTTCTCGGCGAGCTGAGCACTTTTTCTGAATTGTGCCGCTCCCGTCACTCTGGTTAGGTTGGCATCGAAAAAAACGCTCTCGGGTGCTCTAGAGTGCCGAGTTTATTACTGCGCATTAAGAAATGACCACCTCCAACGTTTGGTTTATGTTTTATAAGCATTTTTAATTTTATTGCCTAAATCGCATTTTCTCGGCGAGCTGAGCACTTTTTCTGAATTGTGCCGCTCCCGTCACTCTGGTTAGGTTGGCATCGAAAAAAACGCTCTCGGGTGCTTTAGAGTGCCGAGTTTATCACTGCGCATGAAGAAATGACCACCTCCAACGTTTGGTTTATGTTTTATAAGCATTTTTAATTTTATTGCTTAAATCGCATTTTCTCGGCGAGCTGAGCGCTTTTTCTGAATTGTGCCGCTCCCGTCACTCTGGTTAGGTTGGCATCGAAAAAAACGCTCTCGGGTGCTTTAGAGTGCCGAGTTATTCACTGCGCATGAAGAAATGACCACCTCCAACGTTTGGTTTATGTTTAATAAGCATTTTTAATTTTATTGCTTAAATCGCATTTTCTCGGCGAGCTGAGCGCTTTTTCTGAATTGTGCCGCTCCCGTCACTCTGGTTAGGTTGGCATCGAAAAAAACGCTCTCGGGTGCTTTAGAGTGCCGAGTTATTCACTGCGCATGAAGAAATGACCACCTCCACCGTTTGGTTTATGTTTAATAAGCATTTTTAATTTTATTGCTTAAATCGCATTTTCTCGGCGAGCTGAGCACTTTTTCTGAATTGTGCCGCTCCCGTCACTCTGGTTAGGTTGGCATCGAAAAAAACGCTCTCGGGTGCTTTAGAGTGCCGAGTTTATTACTGCGCATTAAGAAATGACCACCTCCAACGTTTGGTTTATGTTTTATAAGCATTTTTAATTTTATTGCTTAAATCGCATTTTCTCGGCGAGCTGAGCACTTTTTCTGAATTGTGCCGCTCCCGTCACTCTGGTTCGGTTGGCATCGAAAAAAACGCTCTCGGGTGCTTTAGAGTGCCGAGTTATTCACTGCGCACGAAGAAATGACCACCTCCAACGTTTGGTTTATGTTTTATAAGCATTTTTAATTTTATTGCTTAAATCGCATTTTCTCGGCGAGCTGAGCGCTTTTTCTGAGTTGTGCCGCTCCCGTCACTCTGGTTAGGTTGGCATCGAAAAAAACGCTCTCGGGTGCTTTAGAGTGCCGAGTTTATTACTGCGCATTAAGAAATGACCACCTCCAACGTTTGGTTTATGTTTTATAAGCATTTTTAATTTTATTGCTTAAATCGCATTTTCTCGGCGAGCTGAGCACTTTTTCTGAATTGTGCCGCTCCCGTCACTCTGGTTAGGTTGGCATCGAAAAAAACGCTCTCGGGTGCTTTAGAGTGCCGAGTTTATTACTGCGCATTAAGAAATGACCACCTCCAACGTTTGGTTTATGTTTTATAAGCATTTTTAATTTTATTGCTTAAATCGCATTTTCTCGGCGAGCTGAGCACTTTTTCTGAATTGTGCCGCTCCCGTCACTCTGGTTAGGTTGGCATCGAAAAAAACGCTATCGGGTGCTTTAGAGTGCCGAGTTATTCACTGCGCATGAAGAAATGACCACCTCCAACGTTTGGTTTATGTTTAATAAGCATTTTTAATTTTATTGCTTAAATCGCATTTTCTCGGCGAGCTGAGCACTTTTTCTGAATTGTGCCGCTCCCGTCACTCTGGTTAGGTTGGCATCGAAAAAAACGCTCTCGGGTGCTTTAGAGTGCCGAGTTTATTACTGCGCATTAAGAAATGACCACCTCCAACGTTTGGTTTATGTTTTATAAGCATTTTTAATTTTATTGCTTAAATCGCATTTTCTCGGCGAGCTGAGCACTTTTTCTGAATTGTGCCGCTCCCGTCACTTGGCATCGAAAAAAACGCTCTCGGGTGCTTTAGAGTGCCGAGTTATTCAATGCGCATGAAGAAATGACCACCTCCAACGTTTGGTTTATGTTTTATAAGCATTTTTAATTTTATTGCTTAAATCGCATTTTCTCGGCGAGCTGAGCGCTTTTTCTGAATTGTGCCGCTCCCGTCACTCTGGTTAGGTTGGCATCGAAAAAAACGCTCTCGGGTGCTTTAGAGTGCCGAGTTTATTACTGCGCATTAAGAAATGACCACCTCCAACGTTTGGTTTATGTTTTATAAGCATTTTTAATTTTATTGCCTAAATCGCATTTTCTCGGCGAGCTGAGCACTTTTTCTGAATTGTGCCGCTCCCGTCACTCTGGTTAGGTTGGCATCGAAAAAAACGCTCTCGGGTGCTTTAGAGTGCCGAGTTTATCACTGCGCATGAAGAAATGACCACCTCCAACGTTTGGTTTATGTTTTATAAGCATTTTTAATTTTATTGCTTAAATCGCATTTTCTCGGCGAGCTGAGCACTTTTTCTGAATTGTGCCGCTCCCGTCACTCTGGTTAGGTTGGCATCGAAAAAAACGCTCTCGGGTGCTTTAGAGTGCCGAGTTTATCACTGCGCATGAAGAAATGACCACCTCCAACGTTTGGTTTATGTTTAATAAGCATTTTTAATTTTATTGCTTAAATCGCATTTTCTCGGCGAGCTGAGCGCTTTTTCTGAATTGTGCCGCTCCCGTCACTCTGGTTAGGTTGGCATCGAAAAAAACGCTCTTGGGTGCTTTAGAGTGCCGAGTTTATCACTGCGCATGAAGAAATGACCACCTCCAACGTTTGGTTTATGTTTTATAAGCATTTTTAATTTTATTGCTTAAATCGCATTTTCTCGGCGAGCTGAGCGCTTTTTCTGAATTGTGCCGCTCCCGTAACTCTGGTTAGGTTGGCATCGAAAAAAACGCTCTCGGGTGCTTTAGAGTGCCGAGTTTATCACTGCGCATGAAGAAATGACCACTTCCAACGTTTGGTTTATGTTTTATAAGCATTTTTAATTTTATTGCTTAAATCGCATTTTCTCGGCGAGCTGAGCACTTTTTCTGAATTGTGCCGCTCCCGTCACTCTGGTTAGGTTGGCATCGAAAAAAACGCTCTCGGGTGCTCTAGAGTGCCGAGTTTATTACTGCGCATTAAGAAATGACCACCTCCAACGTTTGGTTTATGTTTTATAAGCATTTTTAATTTTATTGCCTAAATCGCATTTTCTCGGCGAGCTGAGCACTTTTTCTGAATTGTGCCGCTCCCGTCACTCTGGTTAGGTTGGCATCGAAAAAAACGCTCTCGGGTGCTTTAGAGTGCCGAGTTTATCACTGCGCATGAAGAAATGACCACCTCCAACGTTTGGTTTATGTTTTATAAGCATTTTTAATTTTATTGCTTAAATCGCATTTTCTCGGCGAGCTGAGCGCTTTTTCTGAATTGTGCCGCTCCCGTAACTCTGGTTAGGTTGGCATCGAAAAAAACGCTCTCGGGTGCTTTAGAGTGCCGAGTTTATCACTGCGCATGAAGAAATGACCACTTCCAACGTTTGGTTTATGTTTTATAAGCATTTTTAATTTTATTGCTTAAATCGCATTTTCTCGGCGAGCTGAGCACTTTTTCTGAATTGTGCCGCTCCCGTCACTCTGGTTAGGTTGGCATCGAAAAAAACGCTCTCGGGTGCTCTAGAGTGCCGAGTTTATTACTGCGCATTAAGAAATGACCACCTCCAACGTTTGGTTTATGTTTTATAAGCATTTTTAATTTTATTGCTTAAATCGCATTTTCTCGGCGAGCTGAGCACTTTTTCTGAATTGTGCCGCTCCCGTCACTCTGGTTAGGTTGGCATCGAAAAAAACGCTCTCGGGTGCTTTAGAGTGCCGAGTTTATTACTGCGCATTAAGAAATGACCACCTCCAACGTTTGGTTTATGTTTTATAAGCATTTTTAATTTTATTGCTTAAATCGCATTTTCTCGGCGAGCTGAGCACTTTTTCTGAATTGTGCCGCTCCCGTCACTCTGGTTAGGTTGGCATCGAAAAAAACGCTCTCGGGTGCTTTAGAGTGCCGAGTTATTCACTGCGCATGAAGAAATGACCACCTCCAACGTTTGGTTTATGTTTTATAAGCATTTTTAATTTTATTGCTTAAATCGCATTTTCTCGGCGAGCTGAGCACTTTTTCTGAATTGTGCCGCTCCCGTCACTCTGGTTAGGTTGGCATCGAAAAAAACGCTCTCGGGTGCTTTAGAGTGCCGAGTTTATCACTGCGCATGAAGAAATGACCACCTCCAACGTTTGGTTTATGTTTTATAAGCATTTTTAATTTTATTGCTTAAATCGCATTTTCTCGGCGAGCTGAGCACTTTTTCTGAATTGTGCCGCTCCCGTCACTCTGGTTAGGTTGGCATCGAAAAAAACGCTCTCGGGTGCTTTAGAGTGCCGAGTTTATCACTGCGCATGAAGAAATGACCACCTCCAACGTTTTGTTTATGTTTAATAAGCATTTTTAATTTTATTGCTTAAATCGCATTTTCTCGGCGAGCTGAGCACTTTTTCTGAATTGTGCCGCTCCCGTCACTCTGGTTAGGTTGGCATCGAAAAAAACGCTCTCGGGTGCTTTAGAGTGCCGAGTTTGTCACTGCGCATGAAGAAATGACCACATCCAACGTTTGGTTTATGTTTTATAAGCATTTTTAATTTTATTGCTTAAATCGCATTTTCTCGGCGAGCTGAGCGCTTTTTCTGAATTGTGCCGCTCCCGTCACTCTGGTTAGGTTGGCATCGAAAAAAACGCTCTCGGGTGCTTTAGAGTGCCGAGTTTATCACTGCGCATGAAGAAATGACCACCTCCAACGTTTGGTTTATGTTTTATAAGCATTTTTAATTTTATTGCTTAAATCGCATTTTCTCGGCGAGCTGAGCGCTTTTTCTGAATTGTGCCGCTCCCGTCACTCTGGTTAGGTTGGCATCGAAAAAAACGCTCTCGGGTGCTTTAGAGTGCCGAGTTTATCACTGCGCATGAAGAAATGACCACCTCCAACGTTTGGTTTATGTTTTATAAGCATTTTTAATTTTATTGCTTAAATCGCATTTTCTCGGCGAGCTGAGCACTTTTTCTGAATTGTGCCGCTCCCGTCACTCTGGTTAGGTTGGCATCGAAAAAAACGCTCTCGGGTGCTTTAGAGTGCCGAGTTATTCACTGCGCATGAAGAAATGACCACCTCCAACGTTTGGTTTATGTTTTATAAGCATTTTTAGTTTTATTGCTTAAATCGCATATTCTCGGCGAGCTGAGCACTTTTTCTGAATTGTGCCGCTCCCGTCACTCTGGTTAGGTTGGCATCGAAAAAAACGCTCTCGGGTGCTTTAGAGTGCCGAGTTTATCACTGCGCATGAAGAAATGACCACCTCCAACGTTTGGTTTATGTTTTATAAGCATTTTTAATTTTATTGCTTAAATCGCATTTTCTCGGCGAGCTGAGCACTTTTTCTGAATTGTGCCGCTCCCGTCACTCTGGTTAGGTTGGCATCGAAAAAAACGCTCTCGGGTGCTTTAGAGTGCCGAGTTATTCACTGCGCATGAAGAAATGACCACCTCCAACGTTTGGTTTATGTTTTATAAGCATTTTTAATTTTATTGCTTAAATCGCATTTTCTCGGCGAGCTGAGCACTTTTTCTGAATTGTACCGCTCCCGTCACTCTGGTTAGGTTGGCATCGAAAAAAACGCTCTCGGGTGCTTTAGAGTGCCGAGTTTATCACTGCGCATGAAGAAATGACCACCTCCAACGTTTGGTTTATGTTTTATAAGCATTTTTAATTTTATTGCTTAAATCGCATTTTCTCGGCGAGCTGAGCACTTTTTCTGAATTGTGCCGCTCCCGTCACTCTGGTTAGGTTGGCATCGAAAAAAACGCTCTCGGGTGCTTTAGAGTGCCGAGTTTATCACTGCGCATGAAGAAATGACCACCTCCAACGTTTTGTTTATGTTTAATAAGCATTTTTAATTTTATTGCTTAAATCGCATTTTCTCGGCGAGCTGAGCACTTTTTCTGAATTGTGCCGCTCCCGTCACTCTGGTTAGGTTGGCATCGAAAAAAACGCTCTCGGGTGCTTTAGAGTGCCGAGTTTGTCACTGCGCATGAAGAAATGACCACATCCAACGTTTGGTTTATGTTTTATAAGCATTTTTAATTTTATTGCTTAAATCGCATTTTCTCGGCGAGCTGAGCGCTTTTTCTGAATTGTGCCGCTCCCGTCACTCTGGTTAGGTTGGCATCGAAAAAAACGCTCTCGGGTGCTTTAGAGTGCCGAGTTTATCACTGCGCATGAAGAAATGACCACCTCCAACGTTTGGTTTATGTTTTATAAGCATTTTTAATTTTATTGCTTAAATCGCATTTTCTCGGCGAGCTGAGCGCTTTTTCTGAATTGTGCCGCTCCCGTCACTCTGGTTAGGTTGGCATCGAAAAAAACGCTCTCGGGTGCTTTAGAGTGCCGAGTTTATCACTGCGCATGAAGAAATGACCACCTCCAACGTTTGGTTTATGTTTTATAAGCATTTTTAATTTTATTGCTTAAATCGCATTTTCTCGGCGAGCTGAGCACTTTTTCTGAATTGTGCCGCTCCCGTCACTCTGGTTAGGTTGGCATCGAAAAAAACGCTCTCGGGTGCTTTAGAGTGCCGAGTTATTCACTGCGCATGAAGAAATGACCACCTCCAACGTTTGGTTTATGTTTTATAAGCATTTTTAGTTTTATTGCTTAAATCGCATATTCTCGGCGAGCTGAGCACTTTTTCTGAATTGTGCCGCTCCCGTCACTCTGGTTAGGTTGGCATCGAAAAAAACGCTCTCGGGTGCTTTAGAGTGCCGAGTTTATCACTGCGCATGAAGAAATGACCACCTCCAACGTTTGGTTTATGTTTTATAAGCATTTTTAATTTTATTGCTTAAATCGCATTTTCTCGGCGAGCTGAGCACTTTTTCTGAATTGTGCCGCTCCCGTCACTCTGGTTAGGTTGGCATCGAAAAAAACGCTCTCGGGTGCTTTAGAGTGCCGAGTTATTCACTGCGCATGAAGAAATGACCACCTCCAACGTTTGGTTTATGTTTTATAAGCATTTTTAGTTTTATTGCTTAAATCGCATTTTCTCGGCGAGCAGAGCACTTTTTCTGAATTGTGCCGCTCCCGTCACTCTGGTTAGGTTGGCATCGAAAAAAACGCTCTCGGGTGCTTTAGAGTGCCGAGTTATTCACTGCGCATGAAGAAATGACCACCTCCAACGTTTGGTTTATGTTTTATAAGCATTTTTAATTTTATTGCTTAAATCGCAGTTTCTCGGCGAGCTGAGCACTTTTTCTGAATTGTGCCGCTCCCGTCACTCTGGTTAGGTTGGCATCGAAAAAAACGCTCTCGGGTGCTTTAGAGTGCCGAGTTTATCACTGCGCATGAAGAAATGACCACCTCCAACGTTTGGTTTATGTTTTATAAGCATTTTTAATTTTACTGCTTAAATCGCATTTTCTCGGCGAGCTGAGCGCTTTTTCTGAATTGTGCCGCTCCCGTCACTCTGGTTAGGTTGGCATCGAAAAAAACGCTCTCGGGTGCTTTAGAGTGCCGAGTTTATCACTGCGCATGAAGAAATGACCACCTCCAACGTTTGGTTTATGTTTTATAAGCATTTTTAATTTTATTGCTTAAATCGCATTTTCTCGGCGAGCTGAGCACTTTTTCTGAATTGTGCCGCTCCCGTAACTCTGGTTAGGTTGGCATCGAAAAAAATGCTCTCGGGTGCTTTAGAGTGCCGAGTTATTCACTGCGCATGAAGAAATGACCACCTCCAACGTTTGGTTTATGTTTTATAAGCATTTTTAATTTTATTGCTTAAATCGCATTTTCTCGGCGAGCTGAGCACTTTTTCTGAATTGTGCCGCTCCCGTCACTCTGGTTAGGTTGGCATCGAAAAAAACGCTCACGGGTGCTTTAGAGTGCCGAGTTATTCACTGCGCATGAAGAAATGACCACCTCCAACGTTTGGTTTATGTTTTATAAGCATTTTTAATTTTATTGCTTAAATCGCATTTTCTCGGCGAGCTGAGCACTTTTTCTGAATTGTGCCGCTCCCGTCACTCTGGTTAGGTTGGCATCGAAAAAAACGCTCTCGGGTGCTTTAGAGTGCCGAGTTTATCACTGCGCATGAAGAAATGACCACCTCCAACGTTTGGTTTATGTTTTATAAGCATTTTTAATTTTATTGCTTAAATCGCATTTTCTCGGCGAGCTGAGCACTTTTTCTGAATTGTGCCGCTCCCGTCACTCTGGTTAGGTTGGCATCGAAAAAAACGCTCTCGGGTGCTTTAGAGTGCCGAGTTATTCACTGCGCATGAAGAAATGACCACCTCCAACGTTTGGTTTATGTTTTATAAGCATTTTTAATTTTATTGCTTAAATCGCATTTTCTCGGCGAGCTGACCACTTTTTCTGAATTGTGCCGCTCCCGTCACTCTGGTTAGGTTGGCATCGAAAAAAACGCTCTCGGGTGCTTTAGAGTGCCGAGTTTATTACTGCGCATTAAGAAATGACCACCTCCAACGTTTGGTTTATGTTTTATAAGCATTTTTAATTTTATTGCTTAAATCGCATTTTCTCGGCGAGCTGAGCACTTTTTCTGAATTGTGCCGCTCCCGTCACTCTGGTTAGGTTGGCATCGAAAAAAACGCTCTCGGGTGCTTTAGAGTGCCGAGTTATTCACTGCGCATGAAGAAATGACCACCTCCAACGTTTGGTTTATGTTTTATAAGCATTTTTAATTTTATTGCTTAAATCGCATTTTCTCGGCGAGCTGAGCACTTTTTCTGAATTGTGCCGCTCCCGTCACTCTGGTTAGGTTGGCATCGAAAAAAACGCTCTCGGGTGCTTTAGAGTGCCGAGTTTATCACTGCGCATGAAGAAATGACCACCTCCAACGTTTGGTTTATGTTTTATAAGCATTTTTAATTTTATTGCTTAAATCGCATTTTCTCGGCGAGCTGAGCACTTTTTCTGAATTGTGCCGCTCCCGTCACTCTGGTTAGGTTGGCATCGAAAAAAACGCTCTCGGGTGCTTTAGAGTGCCGAGTTTATCACTGCGCATGAAGAAATGACCACCTCCAACGTTTTGTTTATGTTTAATAAGCATTTTTAATTTTATTGCTTAAATCGCATTTTCTCGGCGAGCTGAGCACTTTTTCTGAATTGTGCCGCTCCCGTCACTCTGGTTAGGTTGGCATCGAAAAAAACGCTCTCGGGTGCTTTAGAGTGCCGAGTTTGTCACTGCGCATGAAGAAATGACCACATCCAACGTTTGGTTTATGTTTTATAAGCATTTTTAATTTTATTGCTTAAATCGCATTTTCTCGGCGAGCTGAGCGCTTTTTCTGAATTGTGCCGCTCCCGTCACTCTGGTTAGGTTGGCATCGAAAAAAACGCTCTCGGGTGCTTTAGAGTGCCGAGTTTATCACTGCGCATGAAGAAATGACCACCTCCAACGTTTGGTTTATGTTTTATAAGCATTTTTAATTTTATTGCTTAAATCGCATTTTCTCGGCGAGCTGAGCGCTTTTTCTGAATTGTGCCGCTCCCGTCACTCTGGTTAGGTTGGCATCGAAAAAAACGCTCTCGGGTGCTTTAGAGTGCCGAGTTTATCACTGCGCATGAAGAAATGACCACCTCCAACGTTTGGTTTATGTTTTATAAGCATTTTTAATTTTATTGCTTAAATCGCATTTTCTCGGCGAGCTGAGCACTTTTTCTGAATTGTGCCGCTCCCGTCACTCTGGTTAGGTTGGCATCGAAAAAAACGCTCTCGGGTGCTTTAGAGTGCCGAGTTATTCACTGCGCATGAAGAAATGACCACCTCCAACGTTTGGTTTATGTTTTATAAGCATTTTTAGTTTTATTGCTTAAATCGCATATTCTCGGCGAGCTGAGCACTTTTTCTGAATTGTGCCGCTCCCGTCACTCTGGTTAGGTTGGCATCGAAAAAAACGCTCTCGGGTGCTTTAGAGTGCCGAGTTTATCACTGCGCATGAAGAAATGACCACCTCCAACGTTTGGTTTATGTTTTATAAGCATTTTTAATTTTATTGCTTAAATCGCATTTTCTCGGCGAGCTGAGCACTTTTTCTGAATTGTGCCGCTCCCGTCACTCTGGTTAGGTTGGCATCGAAAAAAACGCTCTCGGGTGCTTTAGAGTGCCGAGTTATTCACTGCGCATGAAGAAATGACCACCTCCAACGTTTGGTTTATGTTTTATAAGCATTTTTAATTTTATTGCTTAAATCGCATTTTCTCGGCGAGCTGAGCACTTTTTCTGAATTGTACCGCTCCCGTCACTCTGGTTAGGTTGGCATCGAAAAAAACGCTCTCGGGTGCTTTAGAGTGCCGAGTTTATCACTGCGCATGAAGAAATGACCACCTCCAACGTTTGGTTTATGTTTTATAAGCATTTTTAATTTTATTGCTTAAATCGCATTTTCTCGGCGAGCTGAGCACTTTTTCTGAATTGTGCCGCTCCCGTCACTCTGGTTAGGTTGGCATCGAAAAAAACGCTCTCGGGTGCTTTAGAGTGCCGAGTTTATCACTGCGCATGAAGAAATGACCACCTCCAACGTTTTGTTTATGTTTAATAAGCATTTTTAATTTTATTGCTTAAATCGCATTTTCTCGGCGAGCTGAGCACTTTTTCTGAATTGTGCCGCTCCCGTCACTCTGGTTAGGTTGGCATCGAAAAAAACGCTCTCGGGTGCTTTAGAGTGCCGAGTTTGTCACTGCGCATGAAGAAATGACCACATCCAACGTTTGGTTTATGTTTTATAAGCATTTTTAATTTTATTGCTTAAATCGCATTTTCTCGGCGAGCTGAGCGCTTTTTCTGAATTGTGCCGCTCCCGTCACTCTGGTTAGGTTGGCATCGAAAAAAACGCTCTCGGGTGCTTTAGAGTGCCGAGTTTATCACTGCGCATGAAGAAATGACCACCTCCAACGTTTGGTTTATGTTTTATAAGCATTTTTAATTTTATTGCTTAAATCGCATTTTCTCGGCGAGCTGAGCGCTTTTTCTGAATTGTGCCGCTCCCGTCACTCTGGTTAGGTTGGCATCGAAAAAAACGCTCTCGGGTGCTTTAGAGTGCCGAGTTTATCACTGCGCATGAAGAAATGACCACCTCCAACGTTTGGTTTATGTTTTATAAGCATTTTTAATTTTATTGCTTAAATCGCATTTTCTCGGCGAGCTGAGCACTTTTTCTGAATTGTGCCGCTCCCGTCACTCTGGTTAGGTTGGCATCGAAAAAAACGCTCTCGGGTGCTTTAGAGTGCCGAGTTATTCACTGCGCATGAAGAAATGACCACCTCCAACGTTTGGTTTATGTTTTATAAGCATTTTTAGTTTTATTGCTTAAATCGCATATTCTCGGCGAGCTGAGCACTTTTTCTGAATTGTGCCGCTCCCGTCACTCTGGTTAGGTTGGCATCGAAAAAAACGCTCTCGGGTGCTTTAGAGTGCCGAGTTTATCACTGCGCATGAAGAAATGACCACCTCCAACGTTTGGTTTATGTTTTATAAGCATTTTTAATTTTATTGCTTAAATCGCATTTTCTCGGCGAGCTGAGCACTTTTTCTGAATTGTGCCGCTCCCGTCACTCTGGTTAGGTTGGCATCGAAAAAAACGCTCTCGGGTGCTTTAGAGTGCCGAGTTATTCACTGCGCATGAAGAAATGACCACCTCCAACGTTTGGTTTATGTTTTATAAGCATTTTTAGTTTTATTGCTTAAATCGCATTTTCTCGGCGAGCAGAGCACTTTTTCTGAATTGTGCCGCTCCCGTCACTCTGGTTAGGTTGGCATCGAAAAAAACGCTCTCGGGTGCTTTAGAGTGCCGAGTTATTCACTGCGCATGAAGAAATGACCACCTCCAACGTTTGGTTTATGTTTTATAAGCATTTTTAATTTTATTGCTTAAATCGCAGTTTCTCGGCGAGCTGAGCACTTTTTCTGAATTGTGCCGCTCCCGTCACTCTGGTTAGGTTGGCATCGAAAAAAACGCTCTCGGGTGCTTTAGAGTGCCGAGTTTATCACTGCGCATGAAGAAATGACCACCTCCAACGTTTGGTTTATGTTTTATAAGCATTTTTAATTTTACTGCTTAAATCGCATTTTCTCGGCGAGCTGAGCGCTTTTTCTGAATTGTGCCGCTCCCGTCACTCTGGTTAGGTTGGCATCGAAAAAAACGCTCTCGGGTGCTTTAGAGTGCCGAGTTTATCACTGCGCATGAAGAAATGACCACCTCCAACGTTTGGTTTATGTTTTATAAGCATTTTTAATTTTATTGCTTAAATCGCATTTTCTCGGCGAGCTGAGCACTTTTTCTGAATTGTGCCGCTCCCGTAACTCTGGTTAGGTTGGCATCGAAAAAAATGCTCTCGGGTGCTTTAGAGTGCCGAGTTATTCACTGCGCATGAAGAAATGACCACCTCCAACGTTTGGTTTATGTTTTATAAGCATTTTTAATTTTATTGCTTAAATCGCATTTTCTCGGCGAGCTGAGCACTTTTTCTGAATTGTGCCGCTCCCGTCACTCTGGTTAGGTTGGCATCGAAAAAAACGCTCACGGGTGCTTTAGAGTGCCGAGTTATTCACTGCGCATGAAGAAATGACCACCTCCAACGTTTGGTTTATGTTTTATAAGCATTTTTAATTTTATTGCTTAAATCGCATTTTCTCGGCGAGCTGAGCACTTTTTCTGAATTGTGCCGCTCCCGTCACTCTGGTTAGGTTGGCATCGAAAAAAACGCTCTCGGGTGCTTTAGAGTGCCGAGTTTATCACTGCGCATGAAGAAATGACCACCTCCAACGTTTGGTTTATGTTTTATAAGCATTTTTAATTTTATTGCTTAAATCGCATTTTCTCGGCGAGCTGAGCACTTTTTCTGAATTGTGCCGCTCCCGTCACTCTGGTTAGGTTGGCATCGAAAAAAACGCTCTCGGGTGCTTTAGAGTGCCGAGTTATTCACTGCGCATGAAGAAATGACCACCTCCAACGTTTGGTTTATGTTTTATAAGCATTTTTAATTTTATTGCTTAAATCGCATTTTCTCGGCGAGCTGAGCACTTTTTCTGAATTGTGCCGCTCCCGTCACTCTGGTTAGGTTGGCATCGAAAAAAACGCTCACGGGTGCTTTAGAGTGCCGAGTTTATTACTGCGCATTAAGAAATGACCACCTCCAACGTTTGGTTTATGTTTTATAAGCATTTTTAATTTTATTGCTTAAATCGCATTTTCTCGGCGAGCTGAGCACTTTTTCTGAATTGTGCCGCTCCCGTCACTCTGGTTAGGTTGGCATCGAAAAAAACGCTCACGGGTGCTTTAGAGTGCCGAGTTTATTACTGCGCATGAAGAAATGACCACCTCCAACGTTTGGTTTATGTTTTATAAGCATTTTTAATTTTATTGCTTAAATCGCATTTTCTCGGCGAGCTGAGCACTTTTTCTGAATTGTGCCGCTCCCGTCACTCTGGTTAGGTTGGCATCGAAAAAAACGCTCTCGGGTGCTTTAGAGTGCCGAGTTATTCACTGCGCATGAAGAAATGACCACCTCCAACGTTTGGTTTATGTTTTATAAGCATTTTTAATTTTATTGCTTAAATCGCATTTTCTCGGCGAGCTGAGCACTTTTTCTGAATTGTGCCGCTCCCGTCACTCTGGTTAGGTTGGCATCGAAAAAAACGCTCTCGGGTGCTTTAGAGTGCCGAGTTTATCACTGCGCATGAAGAAATGACCACCTCCAACGTTTGGTTTATGTTTTATAAGCATTTTTAATTTTATTGCTTAAATCGCATTTTCTCGGCGAGCTGAGCACTTTTTCTGAATTGTGCCGCTCCCGTCACTCTGGTTAGGTTGGCATCGAAAAAAACGCTCTCGGGTGCTTTAGAGTGCCGAGTTATTCACTGCGCATGAAGAAATGACCACCTCCAACGTTTGGTTTATGTTTTATAAGCATTTTTAGTTTTATTGCTTAAATCGCATTTTCTCGGCGAGCTGAGCACTTTTTCTGAATTGTGCCGCTCCCGTCACTCTGGTTAGGTTGGCATCGAAAAAACCGCTCTCGGGTGCTTTAGAGTGCCGAGTTTATCACTGCACATGAAGAAATGACCACCTCCAACGTTTGGTTTATGTTTTATAAGCATTTTTAATTTTATTGCTTAAATCGCATTTTCTCGGCGAGCTGAGCACTTTTTCTGAATTGTGCCGCTCCCGTCACTCTGGTTAGGTTGGCATAGAAAAAAAACGCTCACGGGTGCTTTAGAGTGCCGAGTTTATTACTGTGCATTAAGAAATGACCACCTCCAACGTTTGGTTTATGTTTTATAAGCATTTTTAATTTTATTGCTTAAATCGCATTTTCTCGGCGAGCTGAGCACTTTTTCTGAATTGTGCCGCTCCCGTCACTCTGGTTAGGTTGGCATCGAAAAAAACGCTCTCGGGTGCTTTAGAGTGCCGAGTTATTCACTGCGCATGAAGAAATGACCACCTCCAACGTTTGGTTTATGTTTTATAAGCATTTTTAATTTTATTGCTTAAATCGCATTTTCTCGGCGAGCTGAGCACTTTTTCTGAATTGTGCCGCTCCCGTCACTCTGGTTAGGTTGGCATCGAAAAAAACGCTCACGGGTGCTTTAGAGTGCCGAGTGTATTACTGCGCATTAAGAAATGACCACCTCCAACGTTTGGTTTATGTTTTATAAGCATTTTTATTTTTATTGCTTAAATCGCATTTTCTCGGCGAGCTGAGCACTTTTTCTGAATTGTGCCGCTCCCGTCACTCTGGTTAGGTTGGCATCGAAAAAAACGCTCTCGGGTGCTTTAGAGTGCCGAGTTATTCACTGCGCATGAAGAAATGACCACCTCCAACGTTTGGTTTATGTTTTATAAGCATTTTTAATTTTATTGCTTAAATCGCATTTTCTCGGCGAGCTGAGCACTTTTTCTGAATTGTGCCGCTCCCGTCACTCTGGTTAGGTTGGCATCGAAAAAAAACGCTCTCGGGTGCTTTAGAGTGCCGAGTTTATTACTGCACATTAAGAAATGACCACCTCCAACGTTTGGTTTATGTTTTATAAGCATTTTTAATTTTATTGCTTAAATCGCATTTTCTCGGCGAGCTGAGCACTTTTTCTGAATTGTGCCGCTCCCGTCACTCTGGTTAGGTTGGCATCGAAAAAAACGCTCTCGGGTGCTTTAGAGTGCCGAGTTATTCACTGCGCATGAAGAAATGACCACCTCCAACGTTTGGTTTATGTTTTATAAGCATTTTTAATTTTATTGCTTAAATCGCATTTTCTCGGCGAGCTGAGCACTTTTTCTGAATTGTGCCGCTCCCGTCACTCTGGTTAGGTTGGCATCGAAAAAAACGCTCTCGGGTGCTTTAGAGTGCCGAGTTTATCACCGCGCATGAAGAAATGACCACCTCCAACGTTTGGTTTATGTTTTATAAGCATTTTAAATTTTATTGCTTAAATCGCATTTTCTCGGCGAGCTGAGCGCTTTTTCTGAATTGTGCCGCTCCCGTCACTCTGGTTAGGTTGGCATCGAAAGAAACGCTCTCGGGTGCTTTAGAGTGCCGAGTTTATCACTGCGCATGAAGAAATGACCACCTCCAACGTTTGGTTTATGTTTTATAAGCATTTTTAATTTTATTGCTTAAATCGCATTTTCTCGGCGAGCTGAGCACTTTTTCTGAATTGTGCCGCTCCCGTCACACTGGTTAGGTTGGCATCAAAAAAAACGCTCTCGGGTGCTTTAGAGTGCCGAGTTTATTACTGCGCATTAAGAAAAGACCACCTCCAACGTTTGGTTTATGTTTTATAAGCATTTTTAATTTTATTGCTTAAATCGCATTTTCTCGGCGAGCTGAGCACTTTTTCTGAATTGTGCCGCTCCCGTCACTCTGGTTAGGTTGGCATCGAAAAAAACGCTCTCGGGTGCTTTAGAGTGCCGAGTTATTCACTGCGCATGAAGAAATGACCACCTCCAACGTTTGGTTTATGTTTTATAAGCATTTTTAATTTTATTGCTTAAATCGCATTTTCTCGGCGAGCTGAGCACTTTTTCTGAATTGTGCCGCTCCCGTCACTCTGGTTAGGTTGGCATCGAAAAAAACGCTCTCGGGTGCTTTAGAGTGCCGAGTTTATCACTGCGCATGAAGAAATGACCACCTCCAACGTTTGGTTTATGTTTTATAAGCATTTTTAATTTTATTGCTTAAATCGCATTTTCTCGGCGAGCTGAGCGCTTTTTCTGAATTGTGCCGCTCCCGTCACTCTGGTTAGGTTGGCATCGAAAAAAACGCTCTCGGGTGCTTTAGAGTGCCGAGTTTATCACTGCGCATGAAGAAATGACCACCTCCAACGTTTGGTTTATGTTTTATAAGCATTTTAAATTGTATTGCTTAAATCGCATTTTCTCGGCGAGCTGAGCGCTTTTTCTGAATTGTGCCGCTCCCGTCACTCTGGTTAGGTTGGCATCGAAAAAAACGCTCTCGGGTGCTTTAGAGTGCCGAGTTTATCACTGCGCATGAAGAAATGACCACCTCCAACGTTTGGTTTATGTTTTATAAGCATTTTTAATTTTATTGCTTAAATCGCATTTTCTCGGCGAGCTGAGCGCTTTTTCTGAATTGTGCCGCT
The DNA here is from genome assembly GCF_033458585.1 of Syngnathus typhle. NCBI lineage: Eukaryota > Metazoa > Chordata > Actinopteri > Syngnathiformes > Syngnathidae > Syngnathus > Syngnathus typhle. The sequence continues at coordinate 231,809 of NW_026871986.1, read as the reverse complement.
CCCGTCACTCTGGTTAGGTTGGCATCGAAAAAAACGCTCTCGGGTGCTTTAGAGTGCCGAGTTTATCACTGCGCATGAAGAAATGACCACCTCCAACGTTTGGTTTATGTTTTATAAGCATTTTAAATTTTATTGCTTAAATCGCATTTTCTCGGCGAGCTGAGCGCTTTTTCTGAATTGTGCCGCTCCCGTCACTCTGGTTAGGTTGGCATCGAAAAAAACGCTCTCGGGTGCTTTAGAGTGCCGAGTTTATCACTGCGCATGAAGAAATGACCACCTCCAACGTTTGGTTTATGTTTTATAAGCATTTTTAATTTTATTGCTTAAATCGCATTTTCTCGGCGAGCTGAGCACTTTTTCTGAATTGTGCCGCTCCCGTCACACTGGTTAGGTTGGCATCGAAAAAAACGCTCTCGGGTGCTTTAGAGTGCCGAGTTTATTACTGCGCATTAAGAAAAGACCACCTCCAACGTTTGGTTTATGTTTTATAAGCATTTTTAATTTTATTGCTTAAATCGCATTTTCTCGGCGAGCTGAGCACTTTTTCTGAATTGTGCCGCTCCCGTCACTCTGGTTAGGTTGGCATCGAAAAAAACGCTCTCGGGTGCTTTAGAGTGCCGAGTTATTCACTGCGCATGAAGAAATGACCACCTCCAACGTTTGGTTTATGTTTTATAAGCATTTTTAATTTTATTGCTTAAATCGCATTTTCTCGGCGAGCTGAGCACTTTTTCTGAATTGTGCCGCTCCCGTCACTCTGGTTAGGTTGGCATCGAAAAAAACGCTCACGGGTGCTTTAGAGTGCCGAGTTTATTACTGCGCATTAAGAAATGACCACCTCCAACGTTTGGTTTATGTTTTATAAGCATTTTTAATTTTATTGCTTAAATCGCATTTTCTCGGCGAGCTGAGCACTTTTTCTGAATTGTGCCGCTCCCGTCACTCTGGTTAGGTTGGCATCGAAAAAAACGCTCTCGGGTGCTTTAGAGTGCCGAGTTTATCACTGCGCATGAAGAAATGACCACCTCCAACGTTTGGTTTATGTTTTATAAGCATTTTTAATTTTATTGCTTAAATCGCATTTTCTCGGCGAGCTGAGCACTTTTTCTGAATTGTGCCGCTCCCGTCACTCTGGTTAGGTTGGCATCGAAAAAAACGCTCTCGGGTGCTTTAGAGTGCCGAGTTATTCACTGCGCATGAAGAAATGACCACCTCCAACGTTTGGTTTATGTTTTATAAGCATTTTTAGTTTTATTGCTTAAATCGCATTTTCTCGGCGAGCTGAGCACTTTTTCTGAATTGTGCCGCTCCCGTCACTCTGGTTAGGTTGGCATCGAAAAAACCGCTCTCGGGTGCTTTAGAGTGCCGAGTTTATCACTGCACATGAAGAAATGACCACCTCCAACGTTTGGTTTATGTTTTATAAGCATTTTTAATTTTATTGCTTAAATCGCATTTTCTCGGCGAGCTGAGCACTTTTTCTGAATTGTGCCGCTCCCGTCACTCTGGTTAGGTTGGCATAGAAAAAAAACGCTCACGGGTGCTTTAGAGTGCCGAGTTTATTACTGCGCATTAAGAAATGACCACCTCCAACGTTTGGTTTATGTTTTATAAGCATTTTTAATTTTATTGCTTAAATCGCATTTTCTCGGCGAGCTGAGCACTTTTTCTGAATTGTGCCGCTCCCGTCACTCTGGTTAGGTTGGCATCGAAAAAAACGCTCTCGGGTGCTTTAGAGTGCCGAGTTATTCACTGCGCATGAAGAAATGACCACCTCCAACGTTTGGTTTATGTTTTATAAGCATTTTTAATTTTATTGCTTAAATCGCATTTTCTCGGCGAGCTGAGCACTTTTTCTGAATTGTGCCGCTCCCGTCACTCTGGTTAGGTTGGCATCGAAAAAAACGCTCACGGGTGCTTTAGAGTGCCGAGTGTATTACTGCGCATTAAGAAATGACCACCTCCAACGTTTGGTTTATGTTTTATAAGCATTTTTATTTTTATTGCTTAAATCGCATTTTCTCGGCGAGCTGAGCACTTTTTCTGAATTGTGCCGCTCCCGTCACTCTGGTTAGGTTGGCATCGAAAAAAACGCTCTCGGGTGCTTTAGAGTGCCGAGTTATTCACTGCGCATGAAGAAATGAACACCTCCAACGTTTGGTTTATGTTTTATAAGCATTTTTAATTTTATTGCTTAAATCGCATTTTCTCGGCGAGCTGAGCACTTTTTCTGAATTGTGCCGCTCCCGTCACTCTGGTTAGGTTGGCATCGAAAAAAAACGCTCTCGGGTGCTTTAGAGTGCCGAGTTTATTACTGCACATTAAGAAATGACCACCTCCAACGTTTGGTTTATGTTTTATAAGCATTTTTAATTTTATTGCTTAAATCGCATTTTCTCGGCGAGCTGAGCACTTTTTCTGAATTGTGCCGCTCCCGTCACTCTGGTTAGGTTGGCATCGAAAAAAACGCTCTCGGGTGCTTTAGAGTGCCGAGTTATTCACTGCGCATGAAGAAATGACCACCTCCAACGTTTGGTTTATGTTTTATAAGCATTTTTAATTTTATTGCTTAAATCGCATTTTCTCGGCGAGCTGAGCACTTTTTCTGAATTGTGCCGCTCCCGTCACTCTGGTTAGGTTGGCATCGAAAAAAACGCTCTCGGGTGCTTTAGAGTGCCGAGTTTATCACCGCGCATGAAGAAATGACCACCTCCAACGTTTGGTTTATGTTTTATAAGCATTTTAAATTTTATTGCTTAAATCGCATTTTCTCGGCGAGCTGAGCGCTTTTTCTGAATTGTGCCGCTCCCGTCACTCTGGTTAGGTTGGCATCGAAAGAAACGCTCTCGGGTGCTTTAGAGTGCCGAGTTTATCACTGCGCATGAAGAAATGACCACCTCCAACGTTTGGTTTATGTTTTATAAGCATTTTTAATTTTATTGCTTAAATCGCATTTTCTCGGCGAGCTGAGCACTTTTTCTGAATTGTGCCGCTCCCGTCACACTGGTTAGGTTGGCATCAAAAAAAACGCTCTCGGGTGCTTTAGAGTGCCGAGTTTATTACTGCGCATTAAGAAAAGACCACCTCCAACGTTTGGTTTATGTTTTATAAGCATTTTTAATTTTATTGCTTAAATCGCATTTTCTCGGCGAGCTGAGCACTTTTTCTGAATTGTGCCGCTCCCGTCACTCTGGTTAGGTTGGCATCGAAAAAAACGCTCTCGGGTGCTTTAGAGTGCCGAGTTATTCACTGCGCATGAAGAAATGACCACCTCCAACGTTTGGTTTATGTTTTATAAGCATTTTTAATTTTATTGCTTAAATCGCATTTTCTCGGCGAGCTGAGCACTTTTTCTGAATTGTGCCGCTCCCGTCACTCTGGTTAGGTTGGCATCGAAAAAAACGCTCTCGGGTGCTTTAGAGTGCCGAGTTTATCACTGCGCATGAAGAAATGACCACCTCCAACGTTTGGTTTATGTTTTATAAGCATTTTTAATTTTATTGCTTAAATCGCATTTTCTCGGCGAGCTGAGCGCTTTTTCTGAATTGTGCCGCTCCCGTCACTCTGGTTAGGTTGGCATCGAAAAAAACGCTCTCGGGTGCTTTAGAGTGCCGAGTTTATCACTGCGCATGAAGAAATGACCACCTCCAACGTTTGGTTTATGTTTTATAAGCATTTTAAATTGTATTGCTTAAATCGCATTTTCTCGGCGAGCTGAGCGCTTTTTCTGAATTGTGCCGCTCCCGTCACTCTGGTTAGGTTGGCATCGAAAAAAACGCTCTCGGGTGCTTTAGAGTGCCGAGTTTATCACTGCGCATGAAGAAATGACCACCTCCAACGTTTGGTTTATGTTTTATAAGCATTTTTAATTTTATTGCTTAAATCGCATTTTCTCGGCGAGCTGAGCGCTTTTTCTGAATTGTGCCGCTCCCGTCACTCTGGTTAGGTTGGCATCGAAAAAAACGCTCTCGGGTGCTTTAGAGTGCCGAGTTTATCACTGCGCATGAAGAAATGACCACCTCCAACGTTTGGTTTATGTTTTATAAGCATTTTAAATTTTATTGCTTAAATCGCATTTTCTCGGCGAGCTGAGCGCTTTTTCTGAATTGTGCCGCTCCCGTCACTCTGGTTAGGTTGGCATCGAAAAAAACGCTCTCGGGTGCTTTAGAGTGCCGAGTTTATCACTGCGCATGAAGAAATGACCACCTCCAACGTTTGGTTTATGTTTTATAAGCATTTTTAATTTTATTGCTTAAATCGCATTTTCTCGGCGAGCTGAGCACTTTTTCTGAATTGTGCCGCTCCCGTCACACTGGTTAGGTTGGCATCGAAAAAAACGCTCTCGGGTGCTTTAGAGTGCCGAGTTTATTACTGCGCATTAAGAAAAGACCACCTCCAACGTTTGGTTTATGTTTTATAAGCATTTTTAATTTTATTGCTTAAATCGCATTTTCTCGGCGAGCTGAGCACTTTTTCTGAATTGTGCCGCTCCCGTCACTCTGGTTAGGTTGGCATCGAAAAAAACGCTCTCGGGTGCTTTAGAGTGCCGAGTTATTCACTGCGCATGAAGAAATGACCACCTCCAACGTTTGGTTTATGTTTTATAAGCATTTTTAATTTTATTGCTTAAATCGCATTTTCTCGGCGAGCTGAGCACTTTTTCTGAATTGTGCCGCTCCCGTCACTCTGGTTAGGTTGGCATCGAAAAAAACGCTCACGGGTGCTTTAGAGTGCCGAGTTTATTACTGCGCATTAAGAAATGACCACCTCCAACGTTTGGTTTATGTTTTATAAGCATTTTTAATTTTATTGCTTAAATCGCATTTTCTCGGCGAGCTGAGCACTTTTTCTGAATTGTGCCGCTCCCGTCACTCTGGTTAGGTTGGCATCGAAAAAAACGCTCTCGGGTGCTTTAGAGTGCCGAGTTATTCACTGCGCATGAAGAAATGACCACCTCCAACGTTTGGTTTATGTTTTATAAGTATTTTTAATTTTATTGCTTAAATCGCATTTTCTTGGCGAGCTGAGCACTTTTTCTGAATTGTGCCGCTCCCGTCACTCTGGTTAGGTTGGCATCGAAAAAAACGCTCACGGGTGCTTTAGAGTGCCGAGTTTATTACTGCGCATGAAGAAATGACCACCTCCAACGTTTGGTTTATGTTTTATAAGCATTTTTAATTTTATTGCTTAAATCGCATTTTCTCGGCGAGCTGAGCACTTTTTCTGAATTGTGCCGCTCCCGTCACTCTGGTTAGGTTGGCATCGAAAAAAACGCTCTCGGGTGCTTTAGAGTGCCGAGTTATTCACTGCGCATGAAGAAATGACCACCTCCAACGTTTGGTTTATGTTTTATAAGCATTTTTAATTTTATTGCTTAAATCGCATTTTCTCGGCGAGCTGAGCACTTTTTCTGAATTGTGCCGCTCCCGTCACTCTGGTTAGGTTGGCATCGAAAAAAACGCTCTCGGGTGCTTTAGAGTGCCGAGTTTATCACTGCGCATGAAGAAATGACCACCTCCAACGTTTGGTTTATGTTTTATAAGCATTTTTAATTTTATTGCTTAAATCGCATTTTCTCGGCGAGCTGAGCACTTTTTCTGAATTGTGCCGCTCCCGTCACTCTGGTTAGGTTGGCATCGAAAAAAACGCTCTCGGGTGCTTTAGAGTGCCGAGTTATTCACTGCGCATGAAGAAATGACCACCTCCAACGTTTGGTTTATGTTTTATAAGCATTTTTAGTTTTATTGCTTAAATCGCATTTTCTCGGCGAGCTGAGCACTTTTTCTGAATTGTGCCGCTCCCGTCACTCTGGTTAGGTTGGCATCGAAAAAACCGCTCTCGGGTGCTTTAGAGTGCCGAGTTTATCACTGCACATGAAGAAATGACCACCTCCAACGTTTGGTTTATGTTTTATAAGCATTTTTAATTTTATTGCTTAAATCGCATTTTCTCGGCGAGCTGAGCACTTTTTCTGAATTGTGCCGCTCCCGTCACTCTGGTTAGGTTGGCATAGAAAAAAACGCTCACGGGTGCTTTAGAGTGCCGAGTTTATTACTGCGCATTAAGAAATGACCACCTCCAACGTTTGGTTTATGTTTTATAAGCATTTTTAATTTTATTGCTTAAATCGCATTTTCTCGGCGAGCTGAGCACTTTTTCTGAATTGTGCCGCTCCCGTCACTCTGGTTAGGTTGGCATCGAAAAAAACGCTCTCGGGTGCTTTAGAGTGCCGAGTTATTCACTGCGCATGAAGAAATGACCACCTCCAACGTTTGGTTTATGTTTTATAAGCATTTTTAATTTTATTGCTTAAATCGCATTTTCTCGGCGAGCTGAGCACTTTTTCTGAATTGTGCCGCTCCCGTCACTCTGGTTAGGTTGGCATCGAAAAAAACGCTCACGGGTGCTTTAGAGTGCCGAGTGTATTACTGCGCATTAAGAAATGACCACCTCCAACGTTTGGTTTATGTTTTATAAGCATTTTTATTTTTATTGCTTAAATCGCATTTTCTCGGCGAGCTGAGCACTTTTTCTGAATTGTGCCGCTCCCGTCACTCTGGTTAGGTTGGCATCGAAAAAAACGCTCTCGGGTGCTTTAGAGTGCCGAGTTATTCACTGCGCATGAAGAAATGACCACCTCCAACGTTTGGTTTATGTTTTATAAGTTTTTTTAATTTTATTGCTTAAATCGCATTTTCTCGGCGAGCTGAGCACTTTTTCTGAATTGTGCCGCTCCCGTCACTCTGGTTAGGTTGGCATCGAAAAAAAACGCTCTCGGGTGCTTTAGAGTGCCGAGTTTATTACTGCACATTAAGAAATGACCACCTCCAACGTTTGGTTTATGTTTTATAAGCATTTTTAATTTTATTGCTTAAATCGCATTTTCTCGGCGAGCTGAGCACTTTTTCTGAATTGTGCCGCTCCCGTCACTCTGGTTAGGTTGGCATCGAAAAAAACGCTCTCGGGTGCTTTAGAGTGCCGAGTTATTCACTGCGCATGAAGAAATGACCACCTCCAACGTTTGGTTTATGTTTTATAAGCATTTTTAATTTTATTGCTTAAATCGCATTTTCTCGGCGAGCTGAGCACTTTTTCTGAATTGTGCCGCTCCCGTCACTCTGGTTAGGTTGGCATCGAAAAAAACGCTCTCGGGTGCTTTAGAGTGCCGAGTTTATCACCGCGCATGAAGAAATGACCACCTCCAACGTTTGGTTTATGTTTTATAAGCATTTTAAATTTTATTGCTTAAATCGCATTTTCTCGGCGAGCTGAGCGCTTTTTCTGAATTGTGCCGCTCCCGTCACTCTGGTTAGGTTGGCATCGAAAAAAACGCTCTCGGGTGCTTTAGAGTGCCGAGTTTATCACTGCGCATGAAGAAATGACCACCTCCAACGTTTGGTTTATGTTTTATAAGCATTTTTAATTTTATTGCTTAAATCGCATTTTCTCGGCGAGCTGAGCACTTTTTCTGAATTGTGCCGCTCCCGTCACACTGGTTAGGTTGGCATCAAAAAAAACGCTCTCGGGTGCTTTAGAGTGCCGAGTTTATTACTGCGCATTAAGAAAAGACCACCTCCAACGTTTGGTTTATGTTTTATAAGCATTTTTAATTTTATTGCTTAAATCGCATTTTCTCGGCGAGCTGAGCACTTTTTCTGAATTGTGCCGCTCCCGTCACTCTGGTTAGGTTGGCATCGAAAAAAACGCTCTCGGGTGCTTTAGAGTGCCGAGTTATTCACTGCGCATGAAGAAATGACCACCTCCAACGTTTGGTTTATGTTTTATAAGCATTTTTAATTTTATTGCTTAAATCGCATTTTCTCGGCGAGCTGAGCACTTTTTCTGAATTGTGCCGCTCCCGTCACTCTGGTTAGGTTGGCATCGAAAAAAACGCTCTCGGGTGCTTTAGAGTGCCGAGTTTATCACTGCGCATGAAGAAATGACCACCTCCAACGTTTGGTTTATGTTTTATAAGCATTTTTAATTTTATTGCTTAAATCGCATTTTCTCGGCGAGCTGAGCGCTTTTTCTGAATTGTGCCGCTCCCGTCACTCTGGTTAGGTTGGCATCGAAAAAAACGCTCTCGGGTGCTTTAGAGTGCCGAGTTTATCACTGCGCATGAAGAAATGACCACCTCCAACGTTTGGTTTATGTTTTATAAGCATTTTAAATTGTATTGCTTAAATCGCATTTTCTCGGCGAGCTGAGCGCTTTTTCTGAATTGTGCCGCTCCCGTCACTCTGGTTAGGTTGGCATCGAAAAAAACGCTCTCGGGTGCTTTAGAGTGCCGAGTTTATCACTGCGCATGAAGAAATGACCACCTCCAACGTTTGGTTTATGTTTTATAAGCATTTTTAATTTTATTGCTTAAATCGCATTTTCTCGGCGAGCTGAGCGCTTTTTCTGAATTGTGCCGCTCCCGTCACTCTGGTTAGGTTGGCATCGAAAAAAACGCTCTCGGGTGCTTTAGAGTGCCGAGTTTATCACTGCGCATGAAGAAATGACCACCTCCAACGTTTGGTTTATGTTTTATAAGCATTTTAAATTTTATTGCTTAAATCGCATTTTCTCGGCGAGCTGAGCGCTTTTTCTGAATTGTGCCGCTCCCGTCACTCTGGTTAGGTTGGCATCGAAAAAAACGCTCTCGGGTGCTTTAGAGTGCCGAGTTTATCACTGCGCATGAAGAAATGACCACCTCCAACGTTTGGTTTATGTTTTATAAGCATTTTTAATTTTATTGCTTAAATCGCATTTTCTCGGCGAGCTGAGCACTTTTTCTGAATTGTGCCGCTCCCGTCACACTGGTTAGGTTGGCATCGAAAAAAACGCTCTCGGGTGCTTTAGAGTGCCGAGTTTATTACTGCGCATTAAGAAAAGACCACCTCCAACGTTTGGTTTATGTTTTATAAGCATTTTTAATTTTATTGCTTAAATCGCATTTTCTCGGCGAGCTGAGCACTTTTTCTGAATTGTGCCGCTCCCGTCACTCTGGTTAGGTTGGCATCGAAAAAAACGCTCTCGGGTGCTTTAGAGTGCCGAGTTATTCACTGCGCATGAAGAAATGACCACCTCCAACGTTTGGTTTATGTTTTATAAGCATTTTTAATTTTATTGCTTAAATCGCATTTTCTCGGCGAGCTGAGCACTTTTTCTGAATTGTGCCGCTCCCGTCACTCTGGTTAGGTTGGCATCGAAAAAAACGCTCTCGGGTGCTTTAGAGTGCCGAGTTTATCACTGCGCATGAAGAAATGACCACCTCCAACGTTTTGTTTATGTTTAATAAGCATTTTTAATTTTATTGCTTAAATCGCATTTTCTCGGCGAGCTGAGCACTTTTTCTGAATTGTGCCGCTCCCGTCACTCTGGTTAGGTTGGCATCGAAAAAAACGCTCTCGGGTGCTTTAGAGTGCCGAGTTTGTCACTGCGCATGAAGAAATGACCACATCCAACGTTTGGTTTATGTTTTATAAGCATTTTTAATTTTATTGCTTAAATCGCATTTTCTCGGCGAGCTGAGCGCTTTTTCTGAATTGTGCCGCTCCCGTCACTCTGGTTAGGTTGGCATCGAAAAAAACGCTCTCGGGTGCTTTAGAGTGCCGAGTTTATCACTGCGCATGAAGAAATGACCACCTCCAACGTTTGGTTTATGTTTTATAAGCATTTTTAATTTTATTGCTTAAATCGCATTTTCTCGGCGAGCTGAGCACTTTTTCTGAATTGTGCCGCTCCCGTCACTCTGGTTAGGTTGGCATCGAAAAAAACGCTCTCGGGTGCTTTAGAGTGCCGAGTTATTCACTGCGCATGAAGAAATGACCACCTCCAACGTTTGGTTTATGTTTTATAAGCATTTTTAGTTTTATTGCTTAAATCGCATATTCTCGGCGAGCTGAGCACTTTTTCTGAATTGTGCCGCTCCCGTCACTCTGGTTAGGTTGGCATCGAAAAAAACGCTCTCGGGTGCTTTAGAGTGCCGAGTTTATCACTGCGCATGAAGAAATGACCACCTCCAACGTTTGGTTTATGTTTTATAAGCATTTTTAATTTTATTGCTTAAATCGCATTTTCTCGGCGAGCTGAGCGCTTTTTCTGAATTGTGCCGCTCCCGTCACTCTGGTTAGGTTGGCATCGAAAAAAACGCTCTCGGGTGCTTTAGAGTGCCGAGTTTATCACTGCGCATGAAGAAATGACCACCTCCAACGTTTGGTTTATGTTTTATAAGCATTTTTAATTTTATTGCTTAAATCGCATTTTCTCGGCGAGCTGAGCGCTTTTTCTGAATTGTGCCGCTCCCGTCACTCTGGTTAGGTTGGCATCGAAAAAAACGCTCTCGGGTGCTTTAGAGTGCCGAGTTTATCACTGCGCATGAAGAAATGACCACCTCCAACGTTTGGTTTATGTTTTATAAGCATTTTTAATTTTATTGCTTAAATCGCATTTTCTCGGCGAGCTGAGCACTTTTTCTGAATTGTGCCGCTCCCGTCACTCTGGTTAGGTTGGCATCGAAAAAAACGCTCTCGGGTGCTTTAGAGTGCCGAGTTATTCACTGCGCATGAAGAAATGACCACATCCAACGTTTGGTTTATGTTTTATAAGCATTTTTAATTTTATTGCTTAAATCGCATTTTCTCGGCGAGCTGAGCACTTTTTCTGAATTGTGCCGCTCCCGTCACTCTGGTTAGGTTGGCATCGAAAAAAACGCTCTCGGGTACTTTAGAGTGCCGAGTTATTCACTGCGCATGAAGAAATGACCACCTCCAACGTTTGGTTTATGTTTTATAAGCATTTTTAATTTTATTGCTTAAATCGCATTTTCTCGGCGAGCTGAGCACTTTTTCTGAATTGTGCCGCTCCCGTCACTCTGGTTAGGTTGGCATCGAAAAAAACGCTCTCGGGTGCTTTAGAGTGCCGAGTTTATTACTGCGCATTAAGAAATGACCACCTCCAACGTTTGGTTTATGTTTTATAAGCATTTTTAATTTTATTGCTTAAATCGCATTTTCTCGGCGAGCTGAGCACTTTTTCTGAATTGTGCCGCTCCCGTCACTCTGGTTAGGTTGGCATCGAAAAAAACAATCACGGGTGCTTTAGAGTGCCGAGTTTATTACTGCGCATTAAGAAATGACCACCTCCAACGTTTGGTTTATGTTTTATAAGCATTTTTAATTTTATTGCTTAAATCGCATTTTCTCGGCGAGCTGAGCACTTTTTCTGAATTGTGCCGCTCCCGTCACTCTGGTTAGGTTGGCATCGAAAAAAACGCTCTCGGGTGCTTTAGAGTGCCGAGTTTATTACTGCGCATTAAGAAATGACCACCTCCAACGTTTGGTTTATGTTTTATAAGCATTTTTAATTTTATTGCTTAAATCGCATTTTCTCGGCGAGCTGAGCACTTTTTCTGAATTGTGCCGCTCCCGTCACTCTGGTTAGGTTGGCATCGAAAAAAACGCTCTCGGGTGCTGTAGAGTGCCGAGTTATTCACTGCGCATGAAGAAATGACCACCTCCAACGTTTGGTTTATGTTTTATAAGCATTTTTAATTTTATTGCTTAAATCGCATTTTCTCGGCGAGCTGAACACTTTTTCTGAATTGTGCCGCTCCCGTCACTCTGGTTAGGTTGGCATCGAAAAAAACGCTCTCGGGTGCTTTAGAGTGCCGAGTTAATCACTGCGCATGAAGAAATGACCACCTCCAACGTTTGGTTTATGTTTTATAAGCATTTTTAATTTTATTGCTTAAATCGCGATTACTCGGCGAGCTGAGCGCTTTTTCTGAATTGTGCCGCTCCCGTCACTCTGGTTAGGTTGGCATCGAAAAAAACGCTCTCGGGTGCTTTAGAGTGCCGAGTTTATCACTGCGCATGAAGAAATGACCACCTCCAACGTTTGGTTTATGTTTTATAAGCATTTTTAATTTTATTGCTTAAATCGCATTTTCTCGGCGAGCTGAGCACTTTTTCTGAATTGTGCCGCTCCCGTCACTCTGGTTATGTTGGCATCGAAAAAAACGCTCTCGGGTGCTTTAGAGTGCCGAGTTTATCACTGCGCATGAAGAAATGACCACCTCCAACGTTTGGTTTATGTTTTATAAGCATTTTTAATTTTATTGCTTAAATCGCATTTTCCCGGCGAGCTGAGCACTTTTTCTGAATTGTGCCGCTCCCGTCACTCTGGTTAGGTTGGCATCGAAAAAAACGCTCTCGGGTGCTTTGGAGTGCCGAGTTTATCACTGCGCATGAAGAATTGACCACCTCCAACGTTTGGTTTATGTTTTATAAGCATTTTTAATTTTATTGCTTGAAATCGCATTTTCACGGCGAGCTGAGCACTTTTTCTGAATTGTGCCGCTCCCGTCACTCTGGTTAGGTTGGCATCGAAAAAAACGCTCTCGGGTGCTTTAGAGTGCCGAGTTTATCACTGCGCATGAAGAAATGACCACCTCCAACGTTTGGTTTATGTTTTATAAGCATTTTTAATTTTATTGCTTAAATCGCATTTTCTCGGCGAGCTGAGCACTTTTTCTGAATTGTGCCGCTACCGTCACTCTGGTTAGGTTGGCATCGAAAAAAACGCTCTCGGGTGCTTTAGAGTGCCGAGTTTATCACTGCGCATGAAGAAATGACCACCTCCAACGTTTGGTTCGTGTTTTATAAGCATTTTTAATTTTATTGCTTAAATCGCATTTTCTCGGCGAGCTGAGCACTTTTTCTGAATTGTGCCGCTCCCGTCACTCTTGTTAGGTTGGCATCGAAAAAAACGCTCTCGGGTGCTTTAGAGTGCCGAGTTTATCACTGCGCATGAAGAAATGACCACCTCCACCGTTTGGTTTATGTTTTATAAGCATTTTTAATTTTATTGCTTAATCGCATTTTCTCGGCGAGCTGAGCACTTTTTCTGAATTGTGCCGCTCCCGTCACTCTGGTTAGGTTGGCATCGAAAAAAACGCTCTCGGGTGCTTTAGAGTGCCGAGTTTAACACTGCGCATGAAGAAATGACCACCTCCAACGTTTGGTTTATGTTTTATAAGCATTTTTAATTTTATTGCTTAAATCGCATTTTCTCGGCGAGCTGAGCACTTTTTCTGGATCGTGCCGCTCCCGTCACTCTGGTTAGGTTGGCATCGAAAAAAACGCTCTCGGGTGCTTTAGAGTGCCGAGTTTATCACTGCGCATGAAGAAATGACCACCTCCAACGTTTGGTTTATGTTTTATAAGCATTTTTAATTTTAATGCTTAAATCGCATTTTCTCGGCGAGCTGAGCACTTTTTCTGAATTGTGCCGCTCCCGTCACTCTGGTTAGGTTGGCATCGAAAAAAACGCTCTCGGGTGCTTTAGAGTGCCGAGTTTATCACTGCGCATGAAGAAATGACCACCTCCAACGTTTGGTTTATGTTTTATAAGCATTTTTAATTTTATTGCTTAAATCGCATTTTCTCGGCGAGCTGAGCACTTTTTCTGAATTGTGCCGCTCCCGTCACTCTGGTTAGGTTGGCATCGAAAAAAAACGCTCTCGGGTGCTTTAGAGTGCCGAGTTTATCACTGCGCATGAAGAAATGACCACCTCCAACGTTTGGTTTATGTTTTATAAGCATTTTTAATTTTATTGCTTAAATCGCATTTTCTCGGCGGGCTGAGCACTTTTTCTGAATTGTGCCGCTCCCGTCACTCTGGTTAGGTTGGCATAGTTATAGCGCTCTCGGGTGCTTTAGAGTGCCGAGTTTATCACTGCGCATGAAGAAATGACCCCCTCCAACGTTTGGTTTATGTTTTATAAGCATTTTTAATTTTATTGCTTAAATCGCATTTTCTCGACGAGCTGAGCACTTTTTCTGAATGGTGCCGCTCCCGTCACTCTGGTTAGGTTGGCATAGTTATAGCGCTCTCGGGTACTTCAGAGTGCCGAGTTTATCACTGCACATGAAGAAATGACCACCTGCAACGTTTGGTTTATGTTTTATTAGCATTTTTATTTTTATTGGTTAAATCGCATTTTCTCGACGAGGTAAGGATGTTTTCTGAATGGTTCCTCTCAAAGTCAAAGTCAGCTTTATTGTCAATCTCTTCACAAGTCATACGGTTTTATGGAGCAGCTCACAAGCAGTATAGATAGGAATAGCTAAATGCCAAAAACAGTGCGGTTCTAGTGAGACTTGAACTCTGGTCACTGGGGTGAGAGCCCAGAGAACTAACCACTACACTATGGAACGCACAACATTACTACATGGAAGTTACGTATATGGTTTTATGGAGCAGCTCAAAAGCCAGTGTAGATAGCAATAGGTAAATGCTAAAATAGTAGAGGTTCCACTGAGACTTGAACTCTGGTCGCTGGAGTAAGTGTACAGAGCACTAACCACTACAGTATGGAAACCACACTATCACTTCATGGAAGTTACCTCTACGGTTTTATGGAGCAGCTCACAAGCAAATGGTATAGTTAGGAATAGGTAAATGCCAAAACAGTTGGGGTTCCACTGAGACTTGAACTCAGGTCGTTGGGGTGAGAGTCCAGAGCACTTTCCACTACACTACAGAACATTTAGCATTCCTATCTATACTACCTATTCCTATACAATTTGCGTGTGAGCTGCTCCATACAACCATATAAGTAACATCCATTAAGTAATTTCGTGGGTGCCATACTGTAGTGGTTTGTGCTGTGGACTCTCACCCCAGCGAACTGAGTTCAAGTCTCAGTGGAACTTCAACTATTTTGGCATTTACCTATTCCTATCTATACTATTTGCTTGTGAGCTGCTCTATAAAACCATATAGGTAACTTCCAAGGATTAATGGTGTGGGTTCCATACTGTATTGGTTAGTGCTCTGGACTCTCACCCCAGCGCCCTGAGTTCAAGTCTCAGTGGAACCTCAACCATTTTGGAATTTACCTATTCCTATCTTTGCTAGTTGCTTGTGAGCTGCTCCATAAAACCATATAGGTAACTTACATGGATTACTGTTGTGGATTCCATACCGTAGTGGTTAGTGCGCTGGACTCTCACCCCAGCAACCTGAGTTCAGGTCTCAGTGCAACCTCAACTATTTTGGCATTTAACTATTCCTATCTTTGCTAGTTGCTTATGAGCTGCTCCATAAAACCATATAGGTAACTTACATGGATTAATGGTGTGGATTCCATACCGTAGTGGTTAGTGCGCTGGACTCTCACCCCAGCAACCTGAGTTCAAGTCTCAGTGGAACCTCAACTATTTTGGCATTTAACTATTCCTATCTTTGCTTGTAAGCTCCTCCATAAAACCATATACGTAACTTCCGTGCAACATAGGTGTAGGTTCCATAGTGTAGTGGTTAGTGCTCTGTACTCGCACCCAGGCAGCCTGAGTTCAAATCCCAGCTAGAGCAAGGATTAGGTTTAGAGTAAGAGCTAGGGTTGGGGTTAAGGTTAGAGCTAGGAATAGGGTTAGTGTAAGAGTTAGTGTAAGAGTTAGTGTAAGATTTAGGGTAACAGCTAGGTTTAGGGTTAGAGCTAGGAATCGGGTTAGTGTAAGAGTTAGGGTAATAGCTAGGGTTGGGGTTGGGGTTGGGTTTAGGGTTAGAGCTAGCGCTAGGGTTAGTGTAAGAGCTACGGTTCATGTAAGAGCTACGATTACAATTAGAGTAAGAGCTAGGGTTACGGCAAGAAGCCTTGTTAAAATGGCATAGGTTAAGGTTAGAGCTAGAAATAGGGTTAGTGTAAGACTTAGGGTAATAGCTCCTAGTAAAAGCTAGGGTTGGGGTTAGGGTTAGAGCTAGGATTAGGGTTAGCGCTAGCGCTAGGGTTAGTGTAAAAGCTATGCTTCATGTAAGAGCAAGGAGTACGATTAGAGTAAGAGCTAGGGTTAGGGCTAGAAGTCTGGTTAGGATGGCATAGAAAAAAGCGCTCTCGGATGCTTCAGAGTACCGTGTTTATCACTGCGCATGAAGAATTGACCACCTACAACGTTTGGTTTATGTTTTATAAGCATTTTTAATTTTATTGCTTAAATCGCATTTTCTCGTCGAGCTGAGCGCTTTTTCTGAATTGTGCCGCTCCCGTCACTCTGGTTAGGTTGGCATCGAAAAAAACGCTCTCGGGTGCTTTAGAGTGCCGAGTTTATCACTGCCTATGAAGAAATGACCACCTCCAACGTTTGGTTTATGTTTTATAAGCATTTTTAATTTTATTGCTTAAATCGCATTTTCTCGGCGAGCTGAGCACTTTTTCTGAATTGTGCCGCTCCCGTCACTCTGGTTAGGTTGGCATCGAAAAAAACGCTCTCGGGTGCTTTAGAGTGCCGAGTTTATCACTGCGCATGAAGAAATGACCACCTCCAACGTTTGGTTTATGTTTTATAAGCATTTTTAATTTTATTGCTTAAATCGCATTTTCTCGGCGAGCTGAGCGCTTTTTCTGAATTGTGCCGCTCCCGTCACTCTGGTTAGGTTGGCATCGAAAAAAACACTCTCGGGTGCTTTAGAGTGCCGAGTTTATCACTGCGCATGAAGAAAAGACCACCTCCAACGTTTGGTTTATGTTTTATAAGCATTTTTAATTTTATTGCTTAAATCGCATTTTCTCGGCGAGCTGAGCACTTTTTCTGAATTGTGCCGCTCCCGTCACTCTGGTTAGGTTGGCATCGAAAAAAACGCTCTCGGGTGCTTTAGAGTGCCGAGTTTATCACTGCGCATGAAGAAATGACCACCTCCAACGTTTGGTTTATGTTTTATAAGCATTTTTAATTTTATTGCTTAAATCGCATTTTCTCGGCGAGCTGAGCGCTTTTTCTGAATTGTGCCGCTTCCATCACTCTGGTTAGGTTGGCATCGAAAAAAACGCTCTCGGGTGCTTTAGAGTGCCGAGTTTATCACTGCGCATGAAGAAATGACCCACTCCAACGTTTGGTTTATGTTTTATAAGCATTTTTAATATTATTGCTTAAATCTCATTTTCTCGGCGAGCTGAGCACTTTTTTAGAATTGTGCCGCTCCCGTCACTCTGGTTAGGTTGGCATCGAAAAAAACGCTCTCGGGTGCTTTAGAGTGCCGAGTTTATCACTGCACATGAAGAAATTACCACCTCCAACGTTTGGTTTATGTTTTATAAGCATTTTTAATTTTATTGCTTAAATCGCATTTTCTCGGCGAGCTGAGCACTTTTTCTGAATTGTGCCGCTCCCGTCACTCTGGTTAGGTTGGCATCGAAAAAAACGCTCTCGGGTGCTTTAGAGTGCCGAGTTTATCACTGCGCATGAAGAAATGACCACCTCCAACGTTTGGTTTATGTTTTATAAGCATTTTTAATTTTATTGCTTAAATCGCATTTTCTCGGCGAACTCAGCGCTTTTTCTGAATTGTGCCGCTCCTGTCACTCTGGTTAGGTTGGCATCGAAAAAAACGCTCTCGGGTGCTTTAGAGTGCCGAGTTTATCACTGCGCATGAAGAAATGACCACCTCCAACGTTTGGTTTATGTTTTATAAGCATTTTTAATTTTATTGCTTAAATCGCATTTTCTCGTCGAGCTGAGCGCTTTTTCTGAATTGTGCCGCTCCCGTCACTCTGGTTAGGTTGGCATCGAAAAAAACGCTCTCGGGTGCTTTAGAGTGCCGAGTTTATCACTGCCTATGAAGAAATGACCACCTCCAACGTTTGGTTTATGTTTTATAAGCATTTTTAATTTTATTGCTTAAATCGCATTTTCTCGGCGAGCTGAG
Organism: Syngnathus typhle; assembly: GCF_033458585.1. Classification (NCBI taxonomy): domain Eukaryota; kingdom Metazoa; phylum Chordata; class Actinopteri; order Syngnathiformes; family Syngnathidae; genus Syngnathus; species Syngnathus typhle. The sequence continues at coordinate 214,118 of NW_026871986.1, read as the reverse complement.
CACTTTTTCTGAATTGTGCCACTCCCGTCACTCTGGTTAGGTTGGCATCGAAAAAAACGCTCTCGGGTGCTTTAGAGTGCCGAGTTTATTACTGCGCATTAAGAAATGACCACCTCCAACGTTTGGTTTATGTTTTATAAGCATTTTTAATTTTATTGCTTAAATCGCATTTTCTCGGCGAGCTGAGCGCTTTTTCTGAATTGTACCGCTCCCGTCACTCTGGTTAGGTTGGCATCGAAAAAAACGCTCTCGGGTGCTTTAGAGTGCCGAGTTTATCACTGCGCATGAAGAAATGACCACCTCCAACGTTTGGTTTATGTTTTATAAGCATTTTTAATTTTATTGCTTAAATCGCATTTTCTCGGCGAGCTGAGCGCTTTTTCGGAATTGTGCCGCTCCCGTAACTCTGGTTAGGTTGGCATCGAAAAAAACGCTCTCGGGTGCTTTAGAGTGCCGAGTTTATCACTGCGCATGAAGAAATGACCACTTCCAACGTTTGGTTTATGTTTTATAAGCATTTTTAGTTTTATTGCTCAAATCGCATTTTCTCGGCGAGCTGAGCACTTTTTCTGAATTGTGCCGCTCCCGTCACTCTGGTTAGGTTGGCATCGAAAAAAACGCTCTCGGGTGCTCTAGAGTGCCGAGTTTATTACTGCGCATTAAGAAATGACCACCTCCAACGTTTGGTTTATGTTTTATAAGCATTTTTAATTTTATTGCTTAAATCGCATTTTCTCGGCGAGCTGAGCACTTTTTCTGAATTGTGCCGCTCCCGTCACTCTGGTTAGGTTGGCATCGAAAAAAACGCTCTCGGGTGCTTTAGAGTGCCGTGTTTATTACTGCGCATTAAGAAATGACCACCTCCAACGTTTGGTTTATGTTTTATAAGCATTTTTAATTTTATTGCTTAAATCGCATTTTCTCGGCGAGCTGAGCACTTTTTCTGAATTGTGCCGCTCCCGTCACTCTGGTTAGGTTGGCATCGAAAAAAACGCTCACGGGTGCTTTAGAGTGCCGAGTTTATTACTGCGCATTAAGAAATGACCACCTCCAACGTTTGGTTTATGTTTTATAAGCATTTTTAATTTTATTGCTTAAATCGCATTTTCTCGGCGAGCTGAGCACTTTTTCTGAATTGTGCCGCTCCCGTCACTCTGGTTAGGTTGGCATCGAAAAAAACGCTCTCGGGTGCTTTAGAGTGCCGAGTTATTCACTGCGCATGGAGAAATGACCACCTCCAACGTTTGGTTTATGTTTTATAAGCATTTTTAATTTTATTGCTTAAATCGCATTTTCTCGGCGAGCTGAGCACTTTTTCTGAATTGTGCCGCTCCCGTCACTCTGGTTAGGTTGGCATCGAAAAAAACGCTCTCGGGTGCTTTAGAGTGCCGAGTTTATCACTGCGCATGAAGAAATGACCACCTCCAACGTTTGGTTTATGTTTTATAAGCATTTTTAATTTTATTGCTTAAATCGCATTTTCTCGGCGAGCTGAGCGCTTTTTCTGAATTGTGCCGCTCCCGTCACTCTGGTTAGGTTGGCATCGAAAAAAACGCTCTCGGGTGCTTTAGAGTGCCGAGTTTATCACTGCGCATGAAGAAATGACCACCTCCAACGTTTGGTTTATGTTTTATAAGCATTTTTAATTTTATTGCTTAAATCGCATTTTCTCGGCGAGCTGAGCACTTTTTCTGAATTGTGCCGCTCCCGTCACTCTGGTTACGTTGGCATCGAAAAAAACACTCTCGGGTGCTTTAGAGTGCCGAGTTTATCACTGCGCATGAAGAAAAGACCACCTCCAACGTTTGGTTTATGTTTTATAAGCATTTTTAATTTTATTGCTTAAATCGCATTTTCTCGGCGAGCTGAGCACTTTTTCTGAATTGTGCCGCTCCCGTCACTCTGGTTAGGTTGGCATCGAAAAAAACGCTCTCGGGTGCTTTAGAGTGCCGAGTTTATCACTGCGCATGAAGAAATGACCACCTCCAACGTTTGGTTTATGTTTTATAAGCATTTTTAATTTTATTGCTTAAATCGCATTTTCTCGGCGAGCTGAGCACTTTTTCTGAATTGTGCCGCTCCCGTCACTCTGGTTAGGTTGGCATCGAAAAAAACGCTCTCGGGTGCTTTAGAGTGCCGAGTTTATCACTGCGCATGAAGAAATGACCACCTCCAACGTTTGGTTTATGTTTTATAAGCATTTTTAATTTTATTGCTTAAATCGCATTTTCTCGGCGGGCTGAGCACTTTTTCTGAATTGTGCCGCTCCCGTCACTCTGGTTAGGTTGGCATAGTTATAGCGCTCTCGGGTGCTTTAGAGTGCCGAGTTTATCACTGCGCATGAAGAAATGACCCCCTCCAACGTTTGGTTTATGTTTTAGAAGCATTTTTAATTTTATTGCTTAAATCGCATTTTCTCGACGAGCTGAGCACTTTTTCTGAATGGTGCCGCTCCCGTCACTCTGGTTAGGTTGGCATAGTTATAGCGCTCTCGGGTACTTCAGAGTGCCGAGTTTATCACTGCGCATGAAGAAATTACCACCTGCAACGTTTGGTTTATGTTTTATTAGCATTTTTATTTTTATTGGTTAAATCGCATTTTCTCGACGAGGTAAGGAAGTTTACTGAATGGTTCCTCTCAAAGTCAAAGTCAGCTTTATTGTCAATCTCTTCACATGTCATACGGTTTTATGGAGCAGCTCACAAGCAGTATAGATAGGAATAGCTAAATGCCAAAAACAGTGCGGTTCTAGTGAGACTTGAACTCTGGTCACTGGGGTGAGAGCCCAGAGAACTAACCACTACACTATGGAACGCACGACATTACTACATGGAAGTTACGTATATGGTTTTATGGAGCAGCTCAAAAGCCAGTGTAGATAGGAATAGGTAAATGCTAAAATAGTAGAGGTTCCACTGAGACTTGAACTCTGGTCGCTGGAGTAAGTGTACAGAGCACTAACCACTACAGTATGGAAACCACACTATCACTTCATGGAAGTTACCTATACGGTTTTATGGAGCAGCTCACAAGCAAATGGTATAGTTAGGAATAGGTAAATGCCAAAACAGTTGGGGTTCCACTGAGACTTGAACTCAGGTCGTTGGGGTGAGAGTCCAGAGCACTTTCCACTACACTACAGAACACTTTTTCTTTTGGAATTTACGTATTCCTATCTATACTACCTATTCCTATACAATTTGCGTGTGAGCTGCTCCATAAAACCATATAAGTAACATCCATTAAGTAATTTTGTGGGTGCCATACTGTAGTGGTTTGTGCTGTGGACTCTCACCCCAGCGAACTGAGTTCAAGTCTCAGTGAAACTTCAGCTATTTTGGCATTTACCTATTCCTATCTATACTATTTGCTTGTGAGCTGCTCTATAAAACCATATAGGTAACTTCCAAGGATTAATGGTGTGGGTTCCATACTGTATCGGTTAGTGCTCTGGACTCTCACCCCAGCGCCCTGAGTTCAAGTCTCAGTGGAACCTCAACCATTTTGGCATTTACCTATTCCTATCTTTGCTAGTTGCTTGTGAGCTGCTCCATAAAACCATATAGGTAACTTACATGGATTACTGGTGTGGATTCCATACCGTAGTGGTTAGTGCGCTGGACTCTAACCCCAGCAACCTGACTTCAAGGCTCAGTGGAACCTCAACTATTTTGGAATTTAACTATTCCTATCTTTGCTAGTTGCTTGTGAGCTGCTCCATAAAACCATATAGGTAACTTACATGGATTAATGGTGTGGATTCCATACCGTAGTGGTTAGTGCGCTGGACTCTCACCCCAGCAACCTGAGTTCAAGTCTCAGCGGAACCTCAACTATTTTGGCATTTAACTATTCCTAGCTTTGCTTGTAAGCTCCTCCATAAAACCATATACGTAACTTCCGTGCAACATAGGTGTAGGTTCCATAGTGTAGTGGTTAGTGCTCTGTACTCGCACCCAGGCAGCCTGAGTTCAAATCCCAGCTAGAGCAAGGATTAGGTTTAGAGTAAGAGCTAGGGTTGGGGTTAAGGTTAGAGCTAGGAATAGGGTTAGTGTAAGAGTTAGGGTAATAGCTAGGGTTAGGGTTAGAGCTAGGAATCGGGTTAGTGTAAGAGTTAGGGTAATAGCTAGGGTTGGGGTTGGGTTTACGGTTAGAGCTAGCGCTAGGGTTAGTGTGAGAGCTACGGTTCATGGAAGCGCTACGATTACAATTAGAGTAAGAGCTAGGGTTACGGCTAGTAGTCTTGTTAGGATGGCATAGTTTACGGTTAGAGCTAGGAATAAAGTTAGTGTAAGACTTAGGGTAATAGCTCCTAGTAAAAGGTAGGGTTGGGGTTAGGATTAGAGCTAGGTATCGGGTTGGGGTTAGGGTTAGAGCTAGCATTAGGGTTAGCGCTAGCGCTAGGGTTAGTGTAAGAGCTACGCTTCATGTAAGAGCAAGGAGTACGATTAGAGTAAGCGCTAGGGTTAGGGCTAGAAGTCTGGTTAGGATGGCATAGAAAAAAGCGCTCTCGGATGCTTCAGAGTACCGTGTTTATCACTGCGCATGAAGAATTGACCACCTACAACGTTTGGTTTATGTTTTATAAGCATTTTTAATTTTATTGCTTAAATCGCATTTTCTCGGCGAGCTGAGCACTTTTTCTGAATTGTGCCGCTCCCGTCACTCTGGTTAGGTTGGCATCGAAAAAAACGCTCTCGGGTGCTTTAGAGTGCCGAGTTTATCACTGCGCATGAAGAAATGACCACCTCCAACGTTTGGTTTATGTTTTATAAGCATTTTTAATTTTATTGCTTAAATCGCATTTTCTCGGCGAGCTGAGCGCTTTTTCTGAATTGTGCCGCTCCCGTCACTCTGGTTAGGTTGGCATCGAAAAAAACGCTCTCGGGTGCTTTAGAGTGCCGAGTTTATCACTGCGCATGAAGAAATGACCACCTCCAACGTTTGGTTTATGTTTTATAAGCATTTTTAATTTTATTGCTTAAATCGCATTTTCTCGGCGAGCTGAGCGCTTTTTCTGAATTGTGCCGCTCCCGTAACTCTGGTTAGGTTGGCATCGAAAAAAACGCTCTCGGGTGCTTTAGAGTGCCGAGTTTATCACTGCGCATGAAGAAATGACCACTTCCAACGTTTGGTTTATGTTTTATAAGCATTTTTAATTTTATTGCTTAAATCGCATTTTCTCGGCGAGCTGAGCACTTTTTCTGAATTGTGCCGCTCCCGTCACTCTGGTTAGGTTGGCATCGAAAAAAACGCTCTCGGGTGCTCTAGAGTGCCGAGTTTATTACTGCACATTAAGAAATGACCACCTCCAACGTTTGGTTTATGTTTTATAAGCATTTTTAATTTTATTGCTTAAATCGCATTTTCTCGGCGAGCTGAGCACTTTTTCTGAATTGTGCCGCTCCCGTCACTCTGGTTAGGTTGGCATCGAAAAAAACGCTCTCGGGTGCTTTAGAGTGCCGAGTTTATTACTGCGCATTAAGAAATGACCACCTCCAACGTTTGGTTTATGTTTTATAAGCATTTTTAATTTTATTGCTTAAATCGCATTTTCTCGGCGAGCTGAGCACTTTTTCTGAATTGTGCCGCTCCCGTCACTCTGGTTAGGTTGGCATCGAAAAAAACGCTCTCGGGTGCTTTAGAGTGCCGAGTTTATTACTGCGCATTAGGAAATGACCACCTCCAACGTTTGGTTTATGTTTTATAAGCATTTTTAATTTTATTGCTTAAATCGCATTTTCTCGGCGAGCTGAGCGCTTTTTCTGAATTGTGCCGCTCCCGTCACTCTGGTTAGGTTGGCATCGAAAAAAACGCTCTCGGGTGCTTTAGAGTGCCGAGTTTATTACTGCGCATTAAGAAATGACCACCTCCAACGTTTGGTTTATGTTTTATAAGCATTTTTAATTTTATTGCTTAAATCGCATTTTCTCGGCGAGCTGAGCACTTTTTCTGAATTGTGCCGCTCCCGTCACTCTGGTTAGGTTGGCATCGAAAAAAACGCTTTCGGGTGCTTTAGAGTGCCGAGTTTATTACTGCGCATTGAGAAATGACCACCTCCAACGTTTGGTTTATGTTTTATAAGTATTTTTAATTTTATTGCTTAAATCGCATTTTCTCGGCGAGCTAAGCACTTTTTCTGAATTGTGCCGCTCCTGTCACTCTGGTTAGGTTGGCATCGAAAAAAACGCTCTCGGGTGCTTTAGAGTGCCGAGTTTATTACTGCGCATTAAGAAATGACCACCTCCAACGTTTGGTTTATGTTTTATAAGCATTTTTAATTTTATTGCTTAAATCGCATTTTCTCGGCGAGCTGAGCGCTTTTTCTGAATTGTACCGCTCCCGTCACTCTGGTTAGGTTGGCATCGAAAAAAACGCTCTCGGGTGCTTTAGAGTGCCGAGTTTATCACTGCGCATGAAGAAATGACCACCTCCAACGTTTGGTTTATGTTTTATAAGCATTTTTAATTTTATTGCTTAAATCGCATTTTCTCGGCGAGCTGAGCGCTTTTTCGGAATTGTGCCGCTCCCGTAACTCTGGTTAGGTTGGCATCGAAAAAAACGCTCTCGGGTGCTTTAGAGTGCCGAGTTTATCACTGCGCATGAAGAAATGACCACTTCCAACGTTTGGTTTATGTTTTATAAGCATTTTTAGTTTTATTGCTTAAATCGCATTTTCTCGGCGAGCTGAGCACTTTTTCTGAATTGTGCCGCTCCCGTCACTCTGGTTAGGTTGGCATCGAAAAAAACGCTCTCGGGTGCTCTAGAGTGCCGAGTTTATTACTGCGCATTAAGAAATGACCACCTCCAACGTTTGGTTTATGTTTTATAAGCATTTTTAATTTTATTGCTTAAATCGCATTTTCTCGGCGAGCTGAGCACTTTTTCTGAATTGTGCCGCTCCCGTCACTCTGGTTAGGTTGGCATCGAAAAAAACGCTCTCGGGTGCTTTAGAGTGCCGAGTTTATTACTGCGCATTAAGAAATGACCACCTCCAACGTTTGGTTTATGTTTTATAAGCATTTTTAATTTTATTGCTTAAATCGCATTTTCTCGGCGAGCTGAGCACTTTTTCTGAATTGTGCCGCTCCCGTCACTCTGGTTAGGTTGGCATCGAAAAAAACGCTCACGGGTGCTTTAGAGTGCCGAGTTTATTACTGCGCATTAAGAAATGACCACCTCCAACGTTTGGTTTATGTTTTATAAGCATTTTTAATTTTATTGCTTAAATCGCATTTTCTCGGCGAGCTGAGCACTTTTTCTGAATTGTGCCGCTCCCGTCACTCTGGTTAGGTTGGCATCGAAAAAAACGCTCTCGGGTGCTTTAGAGTGCCGAGTTATTCACTGCGCATGGAGAAATGACCACCTCCAACGTTTGGTTTATGTTTTATAAGCATTTTTAATTTTATTGCTTAAATCGCATTTTCTCGGCGAGCTGAGCACTTTTTCTGAATTGTGCCGCTCCCGTCACTCTGGTTAGGTTGGCATCGAAAAAAACGCTCTCGGGTGCTTTAGAGTGCCGAGTTTATCACTGCGCATGAAGAAATGACCACCTCCAACGTTTGGTTTATGTTTTATAAGCATTTTTAATTTTATTGCTTAAATCGCATTTTCTCGGCGAGCTGAGCGCTTTTTCTGAATTGTGCCGCTCCCGTCACTCTGGTTAGGTTGGCATCGAAAAAAACGCTCTCGGGTGCTTTAGAGTGCCGAGTTTATCACTGCGCATGAAGAAATGACCACCTCCAACGTTTGGTTTATGTTTTATAAGCATTTTTAATTTTATTGCTTAAATCGCATTTTCTCGGCGAGCTGAGCGCTTTTTCTGAATTGTGCCGCTCCCGTAACTCTGGTTAGGTTGGCATCGAAAAAAACGCTCTCGGGTGCTTTAGAGTGCCGAGTTTATCACTGCGCATGAAGAAATGACCACTTCCAACGTTTGGTTTATGTTTTATAAGCATTTTTAATTTTATTGCTTAAATCGCATTTTCTCGGCGAGCTGAGCACTTTTTCTGAATTGTGCCGCTCCCGTCACTCTGGTTAGGTTGGCATCGAAAAAAACGCTCTCGGGTGCTCTAGAGTGCCGAGTTTATTACTGCACATTAAGAAATGACCACCTCCAACGTTTGGTTTATGTTTTATAAGCATTTTTAATTTTATTGCTTAAATCGCATTTTCTCGGCGAGCTGAGCACTTTTTCTGAATTGTGCCGCTCCCGTCACTCTGGTTAGGTTGGCATCGAAAAAAACGCTCTCGGGTGCTTTAGAGTGCCGAGTTTATTACTGCGCATTAAGAAATGACCACCTCCAACGTTTGGTTTATGTTTTATAAGCATTTTTAATTTTATTGCTTAAATCGCATTTTCTCGGCGAGCTGAGCACTTTTTCTGAATTGTGCCGCTCCCGTCACTCTGGTTAGGTTGGCATCGAAAAAAACGCTCTCGGGTGCTTTAGAGTGCCGAGTTATTCACTGCGCATGAAGAAATGACCACCTCCAACGTTTGGTTTATGTTTTATAAGCATTTTTAATTTTATTGCTTAAATCGCATTTTCTCGGCGAGCTGAGCACTTTTTCTGAATTGTGCCGCTCCCGTCACTCTGGTTAGGTTGGCATCGAAAAAAACGCTCTCGGGTGCTTTAGAGTGCCGAGTTCATCACTGCGCATGAAGAAATGACCACCTCCAACGTTTGGTTTATGTTTTATAAGCATTTTTAATTTTATTGCTTAAATCGCATTTTCTCGGCGAGCTGAGCGCTTTTTCTGAATTGTGCCGCTCCCGTCACTCTGGTTAGGTTGGCATCGAAAAAAACGCTCTCGGGTGCTTAAGAGTGCCGAGTTATTCACTGCGCATGAAGAAATGACCACCTCCAATGTTTGGTTTATGTTTAATAAGCATTTTTAATTTTATTGCTTAAATCGCATTTTCTCGGCGAGCTGAGCGCTTTTTCTGAATTGTGCCGCTCCCGTCACTCTGGTTAGGTTGGCATCGAAAAAAACGCTCTCGGGTGCTTTAGAGTGCCGAGTTATTCACTGCGCATGAAGAAATGACCACCTCCAATGTTTGGTTTATGTTTAATAAGCATTTTTAATTTTATTGCTTAAATCGCATTTTCTCGGCGAGCTGAGCGCTTTTTCTGAATTGTGCCGCTCCCGTCACTCTGGTTAGGTTGGCATCGAAAAAAACGCTCTCGGGTGCTTTAGAGTGCCGAGTTTATCACTGCGCATGAAGAAATGACCACCTCCAACGTTTGGTTTATGTTTTATAAGCATTTTTAATTTTATTGCTTAAATCGCATTTTCTCGGCGAGCTGAGCGCTTTTTCTGAATTGTGCCGCTCCCGTAACTCTGGTTAGGTTGGCATCGAAAAAAACGCTCTCGGGTGCTTTAGAGTGCCGAGTTTATCACTGCGCATGAAGAAATGACCACTTCCAACGTTTGGTTTATATTTTATAAGCATTTTTAATTTTATTGCTTAAATCGCATTTTCTCGGCGAGCTGAGCACTTTTTCTGAATTGTGCCGCTCCCGTCACTCTGGTTAGGTTGGCATCGAAAAAAACGCTCTCGGGTGCTCTAGAGTGCCGAGTTTATTACTGCGCATTAAGAAATGACCACCTCCAACGTTTGGTTTATGTTTTATAAGCATTTTTAATTTTATTGCTTAAATCGCATTTTCTCGGCGAGCTGAGCACTTTTTCTGAATTGTGCCGCTCCCGTCACTCTGGTTAGGTTGGCATCGAAAAAAACGCTCTCGGGTGCTTTAGAGTGCCGAGTTTATTACTGCGCATTAAGAAATGACCACCTCCAACGTTTGGTTTATGTTTTATAAGCATTTTTAATTTTATTGCTTAAATCGCATTTTCTCGGCGAGCTGAGCACTTTTTCTGAATTGTGCCGCTCCCGTCACTCTGGTTAGGTTGGCATCGAAAAAAACGCTCTCGGGTGCTTTAGAGTGCCGAGTTATTCACTGCGCATGAAGAAATGACCACCTCCAACGTTTGGTTTATGTTTTATAAGCATTTTTAATTTTATTGCTTAAATCGCATTTTCTCGGCGAGCTGAGCACTTTTTCTGAATTGTGCCGCTCCCGTCACTCTGGTTAGGTTGGCATCGAAAAAAACGCTCTCGGGTGCTTTAGAGTGCCGAGTTTATCACTGCGCATGAAGAAATGACCACCTCCAACGTTTGGTTTATGTTTTATAAGCATTTTTAATTTTATTGCTTAAATCGCATTTTCTCGGCGAGCTGAGCGCTTTTTCTGAATTGTTCCGCTCCCGTCACTCTGGTTAGGTTGGCATCGAAAAAAACGCTCACGGGTGCTTTAGAGTGCCGAGTTATTCACTGCGCATGAAGAAATGACCACCTCCAATGTTTGGTTTATGTTTAATAAGCATTTTTAATTTTATTGCTTAAATCGCATTTTCTCGGCGAGCTGAGCGCTTTTTCTGAATTGTGCCGCTCCCGTCACTCTGGTTAGGTTGGCATCGAAAAAAACGCTCTCGGGTGCTTTAGAGTGCCGAGTTATTCACTGCGCATGAAGAAATGACCACCTCCAACGTTTGGTTTATGTTTAATAAGCATTTTTAATTTTATTGCTTAAATCGCATTTTCTCGGCGAGCTGAGCACTTTTTCTGAATTGTGCCGCTCCCGTCACTCTGGTTAGGTTGGCATCGAAAAAAACGCTCTCGGGTGCTTTAGAGTGCCGAGTTTATTACTGCGCATTAGGAAATGACCACCTCCAACGTTTGGTTTATGTTTTATAAGCATTTTTAATTTTATTGCTTAAATCGCATTTTCTCGGCGAGCTGAGCGCTTTTTCTGAATTGTGCCGCTCCCGTCACTCTGGTTAGGTTGGCATCGAAAAAAACGCTCTCGGGTGCTTTAGAGTGCCGAGTTTATCACTGCGCATGAAGAAATGACCACCTCCAACGTTTGGTTTATGTTTTATAAGCATTTTTAATTTTATTGCTTAAATCGCATTTTCTCGGCGAGCTGAGCGCTTTTTCTGAATTGTGCCGCTCCCGTAACTCTGGTTAGGTTGGCATCGAAAAAAACGCTCTCGGGTGCTTTAGAGTGCCGAGTTTATCACTGCGCATGAAGAAATGACCACTTCCAACGTTTGGTTTATGTTTTATAAGCATTTTTAATTTTATTGCTTAAATCGCATTTTCTCGGCGAGCTGAGCACTTTTTCTGAATTGTGCCGCTCCCGTCACTCTGGTTAGGTTGGCATCGAAAAAAACGCTCTCGGGTGCTCTAGAGTGCCGAGTTTATTACTGCGCATTAAGAAATGACCACCTCCAACGTTTGGTTTATGTTTTATAAGCATTTTTAATTTTATTGCTTAAATCGCATTTTCTCGGCGAGCTGAGCACTTTTTCTGAATTGTGCCGCTCCCGTCACTCTGGTTAGGTTGGCATCGAAAAAAACGCTCTCGGGTGCTTTAGAGTGCCGAGTTTATTACTGCGCATTAAGAAATGACCACCTCCAACGTTTGGTTTATGTTTTATAAGCATTTTTAATTTTATTGCTTAAATCGCATTTTCTCGGCGAGCTGAGCACTTTTTCTGAATTGTGCCGCTCCCGTCACTCTGGTTAGGTTGGCATCGAAAAAAACGCTCTCGGGTGCTTTAGAGTGCCGAGTTATTCACTGCGCATGAAGAAATGACCACCTCCAACGTTTGGTTTATGTTTTATAAGCATTTTTAATTTTATTGCTTAAATCGCATTTTCTCGGCGAGCTGAGCACTTTTTCTGAATTGTGCCGCTCCCGTCACTCTGGTTAGGTTGGCATCGAAAAAAACGCTCTCGGGTGCTTTAGAGTGCCGAGTTTATCACTGCGCATGAAGAAATGACCACCTCCAACGTTTGGTTTATGTTTTATAAGCATTTTTAATTTTATTGCTTAAATCGCATTTTCTCGGCGAGCTGAGCGCTTTTTCTGAATTGTGCCGCTCCCGTCACTCTGGTTAGGTTGGCATCGAAAAAACGCTCTCGGGTGCTTTAGAGTGCCGAGTTATTCACTGCGCATGAAGAAATGACCACCTCCAACGTTTGGTTTATGTTTTATAAGCATTTTTAATTTTATTGCTTAAATCGCATTTTCTCGACGAGCTGAGCACTTTTTCTGAATTGTGCCGCTCCCGTCACTCTGGTTAGGTTGGCATCGAAAAAAACGCTCTCGGGTGCTTTAGAGTGCCGAGTTATTCACTGCGCATGAAGAAATGACCACCTCCAACGTTTGGTTTATGTTTAATAAGCATTTTTAATTTTATTGCTTAAATCGCATTTTCTCGGCGAGCTGAGCACTTTTTCTGAATTGTGCCGCTCCCGTCACTCTGGTTAGGTTGGCATCGAAAAAAACGCTCTCGGGTGCTTTAGAGTGCCGAGTTTATTACTGCGCATTAAGAAATGACCACCTCCAACGTTTGGTTTATGTTTTATAAGCATTTTTAATTTTATTGCTTAAATCGCATTTTCTCGGCGAGCTGAGCACTTTTTCTGAATTGTGCCGCTCCCGTCACTTGGCATCGAAAAAAACGCTCTCGGGTGCTTTAGAGTGCCGAGTTATTCACTGCGCATGAAGAAATGACCACCTCCAACGTTTGGTTTATGTTTTATAAGCATTTTTAATTTTATTGCTTAAATCGCATTTTCTCGGCGAGCTGAGCGCTTTTTCTGAATTGTGCCGCTCCCGTCACTCTGGTTAGGTTGGCATCGAAAAAAACGCTCTCGGGTGCTTTAGAGTGCCGAGTTCATTACTGCGCATTAAGAAATGACCACCTCCAACGTTTGGTTTATGTTTTATAAGCATTTTTAATTTTATTGCCTAAATCGCATTTTCTCGGCTAGCTGAGCACTTTTTCTGAATTGTGCCGCTCCCGTCACTCTGGTTAGGTTGGCATCGAAAAAAACGCTCTCGGGTGCTTTAGAGTGCCGAGTTTATTACTGGGCATTAAGAAATGACCACCTCCAACGTTTGGTTTATGTTTTATAAGCATTTTTAATTTTAATGCTTAAATCGCATTTTCTCGGCGAGCTGAGCACTTTTTCTGAATTGTGCCGCTCCCGTCACTCTGGTTAGGTTGGCATCGAAAAAAACGCTCTCGGGTGCTTTAGAGTGCCGAGTTATTCACTGCGCACGAAGAAATGACCACCTCCAACGTTTGGTTTATGTTTTATAAGCATTTTTAATTTTATTGCTTAAATCGCATTTTCTCGGCGAGCTGAGCGCTTTTTCTGAATTGTGCCGCTCCCGTCACTCTGGTTAGGTTGGCATCGAAAAAAACGCTCTCGGGTGCTTTAGAGTGCCGAGTTTATTACTGCGCATTAAGAAATGACCACCTCCAACGTTTGGTTTATGTTTTATAAGCATTTTTAATTTTATTGCTTAAATCGCATTTTCTCGGCGAGCTGAGCACTTTTTCTGAATTGTGCCGCTCCCGTCACTCTGGTTAGGTTGGCATCGAAAAAAACGCTCTCGGGTGCTTTAGAGTGCCGAGTTTATTAAGAAATGACCATCTCCAACGTTTGGTTTATGTTTTATAAGCATTTTTAATTTTATTGCTTAAATCGCATTTTCTCGGCGAGCTGAGCGCTTTTTCTGAATTGTGCCGCTCCCGTCACTCTGGTTAGGTTGGCATCGAAAAAAAACGCTCTCGGGTGCTTTAGAGTGCCGAGTTATTCACTGCGCATGAAGAAATGACCACCTCCAACGTTTGGTTTATGTTTAATAAGCATTTTTAATTTTATTGCTTAAATCGCATTTTCTCGGCGAGCTGAGCACTTTTTCTGAATTGTGCCGCTCCCGTCACTCTGGTTAGGTTGGCATCGAAAAAAACGCTCTCGGGTGCTTTAGAGTGCCGAGTTTATTACTGCGCATTAAGAAATGACCACCTCCAACGTTTGGTTTATGTTTTATAAGCATTTTTAATTTTATTGCTTAAATCGCATTTTCTCGGCGAGCTGAGCGCTTTTTCTGAATTGTGCCGCTCCCGTCACTCTGGTTAGGTTGGCATCGAAAAAAACGCTCTCGGGTGCTTTAGAGTGCCGAGTTATTCACTGCGCATGAAGAAATGACCACCTCCAACGTTTGGTTTATGTTTAATAAGCATTTTTAATTTTATTGCTTAAATCGCATTTTCTCGGCGAGCTGAGCACTTTTTCTGAATTGTGCCGCTCCCGTCACTCTGGTTAGGTTGGCATCGAAAAAAACGCTCTCGGGTGCTTTAGAGTGCCGAGTTTATTACTGCGCATTAAGAAATGACCACCTCCAACGTTTGGTTTATGTTTTATAAGCATTTTTAATTTTATTGCTTAAATCGCATTTTCTCGGCGAGCTGAGCACTTTTTCTGAATTGTGCCGCTCCCGTCACTCTGGTTAGGTTGGCATCGAAAAAAACGCTCTCGGGTGCTTTAGAGTGCCGAGTTTATCACTGCGCATGAAGAAATGACCACCTCCAACGTTTGGTTTATGTTTAATAAGCATTTTTAATTTTATTGCTTAAATCGCATTTTCTCGGCGAGCTGAGCACTTTTTCTGAATTGTGCCGCTCCCGTCACTCTGGTTAGGTTGGCATCGAAAAAAACGCTCTCGGGTGCTTTAGAGTGCCGACTTTATCACTGCGCATGAAGAAATGACCACCTCCAACGTTTGGTTTATGTTTTATAAGCATTTTTAATTTTATTGCTTAAATCGCATTTTCTCGGCGAGCTGAGCACTTTTTCTGAATTGTGCCGCTCCCGTAACTCTGGTTAGGTTGGCATCGAAAAAAACGCTCTCGGGTGCTTTAGAGTGCCGAGTTTATTACTGCGCATTAAGAAATGACCACCTCCAACGTTTGGTTTATGTTTTATAAGCATTTTTAATTTTATTGCTTAAATCGCATTTTCTCGGCGAGCTGAGCACTTTTTCTGAATTGTGCCGCTCCCGTCACTCTGGTTAGGTTGGCATCGAAAAAAACGCTCTCGGGTGCTTTAGAGTGCCGAGTTTATTACTGCGCATTAAGAAATGACCACCTCCAACGTTTGGTTTATGTTTTATAAGCATTTTTAATTTTATTGCTTAAATCGCATTTTCTCGTCGAGCTGAGCACTTTTTCTGAATTGTGCCGCTCCCGTCACTCTGGTTAGGTTGGCATCGAAAAAAACGCTATCGGGTGCTTTAGAGTGCCGAGTTATTCACTGTGCATGAAGAAATGACCACCTCCAACGTTTGGTTTATGTTTAATAAGCATTTTTAATTTTATTGCTTAAATCGCATTTTCTCGGCGAGCTGAGCACTTTTTCTGAATTGTGCCGCTCCCGTCACTCTGGTTAGGTTGGCATCGAAAAAAACGCTCTCGGGTGCTTTAGAGTGCCGAGTTTATTACTGCGCATTAAGAAATGACCACCTCCAACGTTTGGTTTATGTTTTATAAGCATTTTTAATTTTATTGCTTAAATCGCATTTTCTCGGCGAGCTGAGCACTTTTTCTGAATTGTGCCGCTCCCGTCACTCTGGTTAGGTTGGCATCGAAAAAAACGCTCTCGGGTGCTTTAGAGTGCCGAGTTTATTACTGCGCATTAAGAAATGACCACCTCCAACGTTTGGTTTATGTTTTATAAGCATTTTTAATTTTATTGCTTAAATCGCATTTTCTCGGCGAGCTGAGCACTTTTTCTGAATTGTGCCGCTCCCGTCACTCTGGTTAGGTTGGCATCGAAAAAAACGCTCTCGGGTGCTTTAGAGTGCCGAGTTTATTACTGCGCATTAAGAAATGACCACCTCCAACGTTTGGTTTATGTTTTAGAAGCATTTTTAATTTTATTGCTTAAATCGCATTTTCTCGGCGAGCTGAGCACTTTTTCTGAATTGTGCCGCTCCCGTCACTCTGGTTAGGTTGGCATCGAAAAAAACGCTATCGGGTGCTTTAGAGTGCCGAGTTATTCACTGCGCATGAAGAAATGACCACCTCCAACGTTTGGTTTATGTTTAATAAGCATTTTTAATTTTATTGCTTAAATCGCATTTTCTCGGCGAGCTGAGCACTTTTTCTGAATTGTGCCGCTCCCGTCACTCTGGTTAGGTTGGCATCGAAAAAAACGCTCTCGGGTGCTTTAGAGTGCCGAGTTTATTACTGCGCATTAAGAAATGACCACCTCCAACGTTTGGTTTATGTTTTATAAGCATTTTTAATTTTATTGCTTAAATCGCATTTTCTCGGCGAGCTGAGCACTTTTTCTGAATTGTGCCGCTCCCGTCACTCTGGTTAGGTTGGCATCGAAAAAAACGCTCTCGGGTGCTTTAGAGTGCCGAGTTTATTACTGCGCATTAAGAAATGACCACCTCCAACGTTTGGTTTATGTTTTATAAGCATTTTTAATTTTATTGCTTAAATCGCATTTTCTCGGCGAGCTGAGCGCTTTTTCTGAATTGTGCCGCTCCCGTCACTCTGGTTAGGTTGGCATCGAAAAAAACGCTCTCGGGTGCTTTAGAGTGCCGAGTTATTCACTGCGCATGAAGAAATGACCACCTCCAACGTTTGGTTTATGTTTAATAAGCATTTTTAATTTTATTGCTTAAATCGCATTTTCTCGGCGAGCTGAGCACTTTTTCTGAATTGGGCCGCTCCCGTCACTCTGGTTAGGTTGGCATCGAAAAAAACGCTCTCGGGTGCTTTAGAGTGCCGAGTTTATTACTGCGCATTAAGAAATGACCACCTCCAACGTTTGGTTTATGTTTTATAAGCATTTTTAATTTTATTGCTTAAATCGCATTTTCTCGGCGAGCTGAGCACTTTTTCTGAATTGTGCCGCTCCCGTCACTCTGGTTAGGTTGGCATCGAAAAAAACGCTCTCGGGTGCTTTAGAGTGCCGAGTTTATCACTGCGCATGAAGAAATGACCACCTCCAACGTTTGGTTTATGTTTAATAAGCATTTTTAATTTTATTGCTTAAATCGCATTTTCTCGGCGAGCTGAGCACTTTTTCTGAATTGTGCCGCTCCCGTCACTCTGGTTAGGTTGGCATCGAAAAAAACGCTCTCGGGTGCTTTAGAGTGCCGACTTTATCACTGCGCATGAAGAAATGACCACCTCCAACGTTTGGTTTATGTTTTATAAGCATTTTTAATTTTATTGCTTAAATCGCATTTTCTCGGCGAGCTGAGCACTTTTTCTGAATTGTGCCGCTCCCGTCACTCTGGTTAGGTTGGCATCGAAAAAAACGCTCACGGGTGCTTTAGAGTGCCGAGTTTATTACTGCGCATTAAGAAATGACCACCTCCAACGTTTGGTTTATGTTTTATAAGCATTTTTAATTTTATTGCTTAAATCGCATTTTCTCGGCGAGCTGAGCACTTTTTCTGAATTGTGCCGCTCCCGTCACTCTGGTTAGGTTGGCATCGAAAAAAACGCTCTCGGGTGCTTTAGAGTGCCGAGTTATTCACTGCGCATGAAGAAATGACCAGCTCCAACGTTTGGTTTATGTTTTATAAGCATTTTTAATTTTATTGCTTAAATCGCATTTTCTCGGCGAGCTGAGCGCTTTTTCTGAATTGTGCCGCTCCCGTAACTCTGGTTAGGTTGGCATCGAAAAAAACGCTCTCGGGTGCTTTAGAGTGCCGAGTTTATTACTGCGCATTAAGAAATGACCACCTCCAACGTTTGGTTTATGTTTTATAAGCATTTTTAATTTTATTGCTTAAATCGCATTTTCTCGGCGAGCTGAGCACTTTTTCTGAATTGTGCCGCTCCCGTCACTCTGGTTAGGTTGGCATCGAAAAAAACGCTCTCGGGTGCTTTAGAGTGCCGAGTTTATTACTGCGCATTAAGAAATGACCACCTCCAACGTTTGGTTTATGTTTTATAAGCATTTTTAATTTTATTGCTTAAATCGCATTTTCTCGGCGAGCTGAGCACTTTTTCTGAATTGTGCCGCTCCCGTCACTCTGGTTAGGTTGGCATCGAAAAAAACGCTCACGGGTGCTTTAGAGTGCCGAGTTTATTACTGCGCATTAAGAAATGACCACCTCCAACGTTTGGTTTATGTTTTATAAGCATTTTTAATTTTATTGCTTAAATCGCATTTTCTCGGCGAGCTGAGCACTTTTTCTGAATTGTGCCGCTCCCGTCACTCTGGTTAGGTTGGCATCGAAAAAAACGCTCTCGGGTGCTTTAGAGTGCCGAGTTATTCACTGCGCATGGAGAAATGACCACCTCCAACGTTTGGTTTATGTTTTATAAGCATTTTTAATTTTATTGCTTAAATCGCATTTTCTCGGCGAGCTGAGCACTTTTTCTGAATTGTGCCGCTCCCGTCACTCTGGTTAGGTTGGCATCGAAAAAAACGCTCTCGGGTGCTTTAGAGTGCCGAGTTTATCACTGCGCATGAAGAAATGACCACCTCCAACGTTTGGTTTATGTTTTATAAGCATTTTTAATTTTATTGCTTAAATCGCATTTTCTCGGCGAGCTGAGCGCTTTTTCTGAATTGTGCCGCTCCCGTCACTCTGGTTAGGTTGGCATCGAAAAAAACGCTCTCGGGTGCTTTAGAGTGCCGAGTTTATCACTGCGCATGAAGAAATGACCACCTCCAACGTTTGGTTTATGTTTTATAAGCATTTTTAATTTTATTGCTTAAATCGCATTTTCTCGGCGAGCTGAGCACTTTTTCTGAATTGTGCCGCTCCCGTCACTCTGGTTAGGTTGGCATCGAAAAAAACGCTCTCGGGTGCTTTAGAGTGCCGAGTTTATTACTGCGCATTAAGAAATGACCACCTCCAACGTTTGGTTTATGTTTTATAAGCATTTTTAATTGTATTGCTTAAATCGCATTTTCTCGGCGAGCTGAGCACTTTTTCTGAATTGTGCCGCTCCCGTCACTCTGGTTAGGTTGGCATCGAAAAAAACGCTCTCGGGTGCTTTAGAGTGCCGAGTTATTCACTGCGCATGAAGAAATGACCACCTCCAACGTTTGGTTTATGTTTTATAAGCATTTTTAATTTTATTGCTTAAATCGCATTTTCTCGGCGAGCTGAGCACTTTTTCTGAATTGTGCCGCTCCCGTCACTCTGGTTAGGTTGGCATCGAAAAAAACGCTCTCGGGTGCTTTAGAGTGCCGAGTTTATCACTGCGCATGAAGAAATGACCACCTCCAACGTTTGGTTTATGTTTTATAAGCATTTTTAATTTTATTGCTTAAATCGCATTTTCTCGGCGAGCTGAGTGCTTTTTCTGAATTGTGCCGCTCCCGTCACTCTGGTTAGGTTGGCATCGAAAAAAACGCTCTCGGGTGCTTTAGAGTGCCGAGTTATTCACTGCGCATGAAGAAATGACCACCTCCAATGTTTGGTTTATGTTTAATAAGCATTTTTAATTTTATTGCTTAAATCGCATTTTCTCGGCGAGCTGAGCGCTTTTTCTGAATTGTGCCGCTCCCGTCACTCTGGTTAGGTTGGCATCGAAAAAAACGCTCTCGGGTGCTTTAGAGTGCCGAGTTATTCACTGCGCATGAAGAAATGACCACCTCCAACGTTTGGTTTATGTTTAATAAGCATTTTTAATTTTATTGCTTAAATCGCATTTTCTCGGCGAGCTGAGCACTTTTTCTGAATTGTGCCGCTCCCGTCACTCTGGTTAGGTTGGCATCGAAAAAAACGCTCTCGGGTGCTTTAGAGTGCCGAGTTTATTACTGCGCATTAGGAAATGACCACCTCCAACGTTTGGTTTATGTTTTATAAGCATTTTTAATTTTATTGCTTAAATCGCATTTTCTCGGCGAGCTGAGCGCTTTTTCTGAATTGTGCCGCTCCCGTCACTCTGGTTAGGTTGGCATCGAAAAAAACGCTCTCGGGTGCTTTAGAGTGCCGAGTTTATTACTGCGCATTAAGAAATGACCACTTCCAACGTTTGGTTTATGTTTTATAAGCATTTTTAATTTTATTGCTTAAATCGCATTTTCTCGGCGAGCTGAGCACTTTTTCTGAATTGTGCCGCTCCCGTCACTCTGGTTAGGTTGGCATAGAAAAAAACGCTCTCGGGTGCTTTAGAGTGCCGAGTTTATTACTGCGCATTGAGAAATGACCACCTCCAACGTTTGGTTTATGTTTTATAAGCATTTTTAATTTTATTGCTTAAATCGCATTTTCTCGGCGAGCTGAGCACTTTTTCTGAATTGTGCCGCTCCCGTCACTCTGGTTAGGTTGGCATCGAAAAAAACGCTCTCGGGTGCTTTAGAGTGCCGAGTTTATTACTGCGCATTAAGAAATGACCACCTCCAACGTTTGGTTTATGTTTTATAAGCATTTTTAATTTTATTGCTTCAATCGCATTTTCTCGGCGAGCTGAGCGCTTTTTCTGAATTGTGCCGCTCCCGTCACTCTGGTTAGGTTGGCATCGAAAAAAACGCTCTCGGGTGCTTTAGAGTGCCGAGTTTATCACTGCGCATGAAGAAATGACCACCTCCAACGTTTGGTTTATGTTTTATAAGCATTTTTAATTTTATTGCTTAAATCGCATTTTCTCGGCGAGCTGAGCGCTTTTTCTGAATTGTGCCGCTCCCGTAACTCTGGTTAGGTTGGCATCGAAAAAAACGCTCTCGGGTGCTTTAGAGTGCCGAGTTTATCACTGCGCATGAAGAAATGACCACCTCCAACGTTTGGTTTATGTTTTATAAGCATTTTTAATTTTATTGCTTAAATCGCATTTTCTCGGCGAGCTGAGCACTTTTTCTGAATTGTGCCGCTCCCGTCACTCTGGTTAGGTTGGCATCGAAAAAAACGCTCACGGGTGCTTTAGAGTGCCGAGTTTATTACTGCGCATTAAGAAATGACCACCTCCAACGTTTGGTTTATGTTTTATAAGCATTTTTAATTTTATTGCTTAAATCGCATTTTCTCGGCGAGCTGAGCACTTTTTCTGAATTGTGCCGCTCCCGTCACTCTGGTTAGGTTGGCATCGAAAAAAACGCTCTCGGGTGCTTTAGAGTGCCGAGTTATTCACTGCGCATGGAGAAATGACCACCTCCAACGTTTGGTTTATGTTTTATAAGCATTTTTAATTTTATTGCTTAAATCGCATTTTCTCGGCGAGCTGAGCACTTTTTCTGAATTGTGCCGCTCCCGTCACTCTGGTTAGGTTGGCATCGAAAAAAACGCTCTCGGGTGCTTTAGAGTGCCGAGTTTATCACTGCGCATGAAGAAATGACCACCTCCAACGTTTGGTTTATGTTTTATAAGCATTTTTAATTTTATTGCTTAAATCGCATTTTCTCGGCGAGCTGAGCGCTTTTTCTGAATTGTGCCGCTCCCGTCACTCTGGTTAGGTTGGCATCGAAAAAAACGCTCTCGGGTGCTTTAGAGTGCCGAGTTTATCACTGCGCATGAAGAAATGACCACCTCCAACGTTTGGTTTATGTTTTATAAGCATTTTTAATTTTATTGCTTAAATCGCATTTTCTCGGCGAGCTGAGCACTTTTTCTGAATTGTGCCGCTCCCGTCACTCTGGTTAGGTTGGCATCGAAAAAAACGCTCTCGGGTGCTTTAGAGTGCCGAGTTTATTACTGCGCATTAAGAAATGACCACCTCCAACGTTTGGTTTATGTTTTATAAGCATTTTTAATTGTATTGCTTAAATCGCATTTTCTCGGCGAGCTGAGCACTTTTTCTGAATTGTGCCGCTCCCGTCACTCTGGTTAGGTTGGCATCGAAAAAAACGCTCTCGGGTGCTTTAGAGTGCCGAGTTATTCACTGCGCATGAAGAAATGACCACCTCCAACGTTTGGTTTATGTTTTATAAGCATTTTTAATTTTATTGCTTAAATCGCATTTTCTCGGCGAGCTGAGCACTTTTTCTGAATTGTGCCGCTCCCGTCACTCTGGTTAGGTTGGCATCGAAAAAAACGCTCTCGGGTGC
Source organism: Syngnathus typhle (assembly GCF_033458585.1). NCBI lineage: Eukaryota > Metazoa > Chordata > Actinopteri > Syngnathiformes > Syngnathidae > Syngnathus > Syngnathus typhle. Next base: position 192,228 of record NW_026871986.1, on the reverse strand, counting down.
TTTAGAGTGCCGAGTTTATCACTGCGCATGAAGAAATGACCACCTCCAACGTTTGGTTTATGTTTTATAAGCATTTTTAATTTTATTGCTTAAATCGCATTTTCTCGGCGAGCTGAGTGCTTTTTCTGAATTGTGCCGCTCCCGTCACTCTGGTTAGGTTGGCATCGAAAAAAACGCTCTCGGGTGCTTTAGAGTGCCGAGTTATTCACTGCGCATGAAGAAATGACCACCTCCAATGTTTGGTTTATGTTTAATAAGCATTTTTAATTTTATTGCTTAAATCGCATTTTCTCGGCGAGCTGAGCGCTTTTTCTGAATTGTGCCGCTCCCGTCACTCTGGTTAGGTTGGCATCGAAAAAAACGCTCTCGGGTGCTTTAGAGTGCCGAGTTATTCACTGCGCATGAAGAAATGACCACCTCCAACGTTTGGTTTATGTTTAATAAGCATTTTTAATTTTATTGCTTAAATCGCATTTTCTCGGCGAGCTGAGCACTTTTTCTGAATTGTGCCGCTCCCGTCACTCTGGTTAGGTTGGCATCGAAAAAAACGCTCTCGGGTGCTTTAGAGTGCAGAGTTTATTACTGCGCATTAGGAAATGACCACCTCCAACGTTTGGTTTATGTTTTATAAGCATTTTTAATTTTATTGCTTAAATCGCATTTTCTCGGCGAGCTGAGCGCTTTTTCTGAATTGTGCCGCTCCCGTCACTCTGGTTAGGTTGGCATCGAAAAAAACGCTCTCGGGTGCTTTAGAGTGCCGAGTTTATTACTGCGCATTAAGAAATGACCACTTCCAACGTTTGGTTTATGTTTTATAAGCATTTTTAATTTTATTGCTTAAATCGCATTTTCTCGGCGAGCTGAGCACTTTTTCTGAATTGTGCCGCTCCCGTCACTCTGGTTAGGTTGGCATAGAAAAAAACGCTCTCGGGTGCTTTAGAGTGCCGAGTTTATTACTGCGCATTGAGAAATGACCACCTCCAACGTTTGGTTTATGTTTTATAAGCATTTTTAATTTTATTGCTTAAATCGCATTTTCTCGGCGAGCTGAGCACTTTTTCTGAATTGTGCCGCTCCCGTCACTCTGGTTAGGTTGGCATCGAAAAAAACGCTCTCGGGTGCTTTAGAGTGCCGAGTTTATTACTGCGCATTAAGAAATGACCACCTCCAACGTTTGGTTTATGTTTTATAAGCATTTTTAATTTTATTGCTTCAATCGCATTTTCTCGGCGAGCTGAGCGCTTTTTCTGAATTGTGCCGCTCCCGTCACTCTGGTTAGGTTGGCATCGAAAAAAACGCTCTCGGGTGCTTTAGAGTGCCGAGTTTATCACTGCGCATGAAGAAATGACCACCTCCAACGTTTGGTTTATGTTTTATAAGCATTTTTAATTTTATTGCTTAAATCGCATTTTCTCGGCGAGCTGAGCGCTTTTTCTGAATTGTGCCGCTCCCGTAACTCTGGTTAGGTTGGCATGGAAAAAAACGCTCTCGGGTGCTTTAGAGTGCCGAGTTTATCACTGCGCATGAAGAAATGACCACTTCCAACGTTTGGTTTATGTTTTATAAGCATTTTTAATTTTATTGCTTAAATCGCATTTTCTCGGCGAGCTGAGCACTTTTTCTGAATTGTGCCGCTCCAGTCACTCTGGTTAGGTTGGCATCGAAAAAAACGCTCTCGGGTGCTCTAGAGTGCCGAGTTTATTACTGCGCATTAAGAAATGACCACCTCCAACGTTTGGTTTATGTTTTATAAGCATTTTTAGTTTTATTGCTTAAATCGCATTTTCTCGGCGAGCTGAGCACTTTTTCTGAATTGTGCCGCTCCCGTCACTCTGGTTAGGTTGGCATCGAAAAAAACGCTCTCGGGTGCTTTAGAGTGCCGAGTTTATTACTGCGCATTAAGAAATGACCACCTCCAACGTTTGGTTTATGTTTTATAAGCATTTTTAATTTTATTGCTTAAATCGCATTTTCTCGGCGAGCTGAGCACTTTTTCTGAATTGTGCCGCTCCCGTCACTCTGGTTAGGTTGGCATCGAAAAAAACGCTCTCGGGTGCTTTAGAGTGCCGAGTTATTCACTGCGCATGAAGAAATGACCACCTCCAACGTTTGGTTTATGTTTTATAAGCATTTTTAATTTTATTGCTTAAATCGCATTTTCTCGGCGAGCTGAGCGCTTTTTCTGAATTGTGCCGCTCCCGTCACTCTGGTTAGGTTGGCATCGAAAAAAACGCTCTCGGGTGCTTTAGAGTGCTGAGTTTATTACTGCGCATTAAGAAATGACCACCTCCAACGTTTGGTTTATGTTTTATAAGCAGTTTTAATTTTATTGCTTAAATCGCATTTTCTCGGCGAGCTGAGCGCTTTTTCTGAATTGTGCCGCTCCCGTCACTCTGGTTAGGTTGGCATCGAAAAAAACGCTCTCGGGTGCTTTAGAGTGCCGAGTTTATTACTGCGCATTAAGAAATGACCACCTCCAACGTTTGGTTTATGTTTTATAAGCATTTTTAATTTTATTGCTTAAATCGCATTTTCTCGGCGAGCTGAGCACTTTTTCTGAATTGTGCCGCTCCCGTCACTCTGGTTAGGTTGGCATCGAAAAAAACGCTCTCGGGTGCTTTAGAGTGCCGAGTTATTCACTGCGCACGAAGAAATGACCACCTCCAACGTTTGGTTTATGTTTTATAAGCATTTTTAATTTTATTGCTTAAATCGCATTTTCTCGGCGATCTGAGCGCTTTTTCTGAATTGTGCCGCTCCCGTCACTCTGGTTAGGTTGGCATCGAAAAAAACGCTCTCGGGTGCTTTAGAGTGCCGAGTTTATTACTGCGCATTAAGAAATGACCACCTCCAACGTTTGGTTTATGTTTTATAAGCATTTTTAATTTTATTGCTTAAATCGCATTTTCTCGGCGAGCTGAGCACTTATTCTGAATTGTGCCGCTCCCGTCACTCTGGTTAGGTTGGCATCGAAAAAAACGCTCTCGGGTGCTTTAGAGTGCCGAGTTTATTACTGCGCATTAAGAAATGACCACCTCCAACGTTTGGTTTATGTTTTATAAGCATTTTTAATTTTATTGCTTAAATCGCATTTTCTCGGCGAGCTGAGCACTTTTTCTGAATTGTGCCGCTCCCGTCACTCTGGTTAGGTTGGCATCGAAAAAAACGCTCTCGCGGGTGCTTTAGAGTGCCGAGTTTATTACTGCGCATTAAGAAATGACAACCTCCAACGTTTGGTTTATGTTTTATAAGCATTTTTAATTTTATTGCTTAAATCGCATTTTCTCGGCGAGCTGAGCGCTTTTTCTGAATTGTGCCGCTCCCGTCACTCTGGTTAGGTTGGCATCGAAAAAAACGCTCTCGGGTGCTTTAGAGTGCCGAGTTATTCACTGCGCATGAAGAAATGACCACCTCCAACGTTTGGTTTATGTTTTATAAGCATTTTTAATTTTATTGCTTAAATCGCATTTTCTCGGCGAGCTGAGCACTTTTTCTGAATTGTGCCGCTCCCGTCACTCTGGTTAGGTTGGCATCGAAAAAAACGCTCTCGGGTGCTTTAGAGTGCCGAGTTTATTACTGCGCATTAAGAAATGAACACCTCCAACGTTTGGTTTATGTTTTATAAGCATTTTTAATTTTATTGCTTACATCGCATTTTCTCGGCGAGCTGAGCACTTTTTCTGAATTGTGCCGCTCCCGTCACTCTGGTTAGGTTGGCATCGAAAAAAACGCTCTCGGGTGCTTTAGAGTGCCGAGTTTATCACTGTGCATGAAGAAATGACCACCTCCAACGTTTGGTTTATGTTTAATAAGCATTTTTAATTTTATTGCTTAAATCGCATTTTCTCGGCGAGCTGAGCACTTTTTCTGAATTGTGCCGCTCCCGTCACTCTGGTTAGGTTGGCATCGAAAAAAACGCTCTCGGGTGCTTTAGAGTGCCGACTTTATCACTGCGCATGAAGAAATGACCACCTCCAACGTTTGGTTTATGTTTTATAAGCATTTTTAATTTTATTGCTTAAATCGCATTTTCTCGGCGAGCTGAGCACTTTTTCTGAATTGTGCCGCTCCCGTCACTCTGGTTAGGTTGGCATCGAAAAAAACGCTCACGGGTGCTTTAGAGTGCCGAGTTTATTACTGCGCATTAAGAAATGACCACCTCCAACGTTTGGTTTATGTTTTATAAGCATTTTTAATTTTATTGCTTAAATCGCATTTTCTCGGCGAGCTGAGCACTTTTTCTGAATTGTGCCGCTCCCGTCACTCTGGTTAGGTTGGCATCGAAAAAAACGCTCTCGGGTGCTTTAGAGTGCCGAGTTATTCACTGCGCATGAAGAAATGACCACCTCCAACGTTTGGTTTATGTTTTATAAGCATTTTTAATTTTATTGCTTAAATCGCATTTTCTCGGCGAGCTGAGCGCTTTTTCTGAATTGTGCCGCTCCCGTAACTCTGGTTAGGTTGGCATCGAAAAAAACGCTCTCGGGTGCTTTAGAGTGCCGAGTTTATTACTGCGCATTAAGAAATGACCACCTCCAACGTTTGGTTTATGTTTTATAAGTATTTTTAATTTTATTGCTTAAATCGCATTTTCTCGGCGAGCTGAGCACTTTTTCTGAATTGTGCCGCTCCCGTCACTCTGGTTAGGTTGGCATCGAAAAAAACGCTCTCGGGTGCTTTAGAGTGCCGAGTTTATTACTGCGCATTAAGAAATGACCACCTCCAACGTTTGGTTTATGTTTTATAAGCATTTTTAATTTTATTGCTTAAATCGCATTTTCTCGGCGAGCTGAGCACTTTTTCTGAATTGTGCCGCTCCCGTCACTCTGGTTAGGTTGGCATCGAAAAAAACGCTCACGGGTGCTTTAGAGTGCCGAGTTTATTACTGCGCATTAAGAAATGACCACCTCCAACGTTTGGTTTATGTTTTATAAGCATTTTTAATTTTATTGCTTAAATCGCATTTTCTCGGCGAGCTGAGCACTTTTTCTGAATTGTGCCGCTCCCGTCACTCTGGTTAGGTTGGCATCGAAAAAAACGCTCTCGGGTGCTTTAGAGTGCCGAGTTATTCACTGCGCATGGAGAAATGACCACCTCCAACGTTTGGTTTATGTTTTATAAGCATTTTTAATTTTATTGCTTAAATCGCATTTTCTCGGCGAGCTGAGCACTTTTTCTGAATTGTGCCGCTCCCGTCACTCTGGTTAGGTTGGCATCGAAAAAAACGCTCTCGGGTGCTTTAGAGTGCCGAGTTTATCACTGCGCATGAAGAAATGACCACCTCCAACGTTTGGTTTATGTTTTATAAGCATTTTTAATTTTATTGCTTAAATCGCATTTTCTCGGCGAGCTGAGCGCTTTTTCTGAATTGTGCCGCTCCCGTCACTCTGGTTAGGTTGGCATCGAAAAAAACGCTCTCGGGTGCTTTAGAGTGCCGAGTTTATCACTGCGCATGAAGAAATGACCACCTCCAACGTTTGGTTTATGTTTTATAAGCATTTTTAATTTTATTGCTTAAATCGCATTTTCTCGGCGAGCTGAGCGCTTTTTCTGAATTGTGCCGCTCCCGTAACTCTGGTTAGGTTGGCATCGAAAAAAACGCTCTCGGGTGCTTTAGAGTGCCGAGTTTATCACTGCGCATGAAGAAATGACCACTTCCAACGTTTGGTTTATGTTTTACAAGCATTTTTAATTTTATTGCTTAAATCGCATTTTCTCGGCGAGCTGAGCACTTTTTCTGAATTGTGCCGCTCCCGTCACTCTGGTTAGGTTGGCATCGAAAAAAACGCTCTCGGGTGCTCTAGAGTGCCGAGTTTATTACTGCGCATTAAGAAATGACCACCTCCAACGTTTGGTTTATGTTTTATAAGCATTTTTAATTTTATTGCTTAAATCGCATTTTCTCGGCGAGCTGAGCACTTTTTCTGAATTGTGCCGCTCCCGTCACTCTGGTTAGGTTGGCATCGAAAAAAACGCTCTCGGGTGCTTTAGAGTGCCGAGTTTATTACTGCGCATTAAGAAATGACCACCTCCAACGTTTGGTTTATGTTTTATAAGCATTTTTAATTTTATTGCTTAAATCGCATTTTCTCGGCGAGCTGAGCACTTTTTCTGAATTGTGCCGCTCCCGTCACTCTGGTTAGGTTGGCATCGAAAAAAACGCTCTCGGGTGCTTTAGAGTGCCGAGTTATTCACTGCGCATGAAGAAATGACCACCTCCAACGTTTGGTTTATGTTTTATAAGCATTTTTAATTTTATTGCTTAAATCGCATTTTCTCGGCGAGCTGAGCACTTTTTCTGAATTGTGCCGCTCCCGTCACTCTGGTTAGGTTGGCATCGAAAAAAACGCTCTCGGGTGCTTTAGAGTGCCGAGTTCATCACTGCGCATGAAGAAATGACCACCTCCAACGTTTGGTTTATGTTTTATAAGCATTTTTAATTTTATTGCTTAAATCGCATTTTCTCGGCGAGCTGAGCGCTTTTTCTGAATTGTGCCGCTCCCGTCACTCTGGTTAGGTTGGCATCGAAAAAAACGCTCTCGGGTGCTTTTAGAGTGCCGAGTTATTCACTGCGCATGAAGAAATGACCACCTCCAATGTTTGGTTTATGTTTAATAAGCATTTTTAATTTTATTGCTTAAATCGCATTTTCTCGGCGAGCTGAGCGCTTTTTCTGAATTGTGCCGCTCCCGTCACTCTGGTTAGGTTGGCATCGAAAAAAACGCTCTCGGGTGCTTTAGAGTGCCGAGTTATTCACTGCGCATGAAGAAATGACCACCTCCAACGTTTGGTTTATGTTTAATAAGCATTTTTAATTTTATTGCTTAAATCGCATTTTCTCGGCGAGCTGAGCACTTTTTCTGAATTGTGCCGCTCCCGTCACTCTGGTTAGGTTGGCATCGAAAAAAACGCTCTCGGGTGCTTTAGAGTGCCGAGTTTATTACTGCGCATTGAGAAATGACCACCTCCAACGTTTGGTTTATGTTTTATAAGCATTTTTAATTTTATTGCTTAAATCGCATTTTCTCGGCGAGCTGAGCACTTTTTCTGAATTGTGCCGCTCCCGTCACTCTGGTTAGGTTGGCATCGAAAAAAACGCTCTCGGGTGCTTTAGAGTGCCGAGTTTATTACTGCGCATTAAGAAATGACCACCTCCAACGTTTGGTTTATGTTTTATAAGCATTTTTAATTTTATTGCTTAAATCGCATTTTCTCGGCGAGCTGAGCGCTTTTTCTGAATTGTACCGCTCCCGTCACTCTGGTTAGGTTGGCATCGAAAAAAACGCTCTCGGGTGCTTTAGAGTGCCGAGTTTATCACTGCGCATGAAGAAATGACCACCTCCAACGTTTGGTTTATGTTTTATAAGAATTTTTAATTTTATTGCTTAAATCGCATTTTCTCGGCGAGCTGAGCGCTTTTTCTGAATTGTGCCGCTCCCGTAACTCTGGTTAGGTTGGCATCGAAAAAAACGCTCTCGGGTGCTTTAGAGTGCCGAGTTTATCACTGCGCATGAAGAAATGACCACTTCCAACGTTTGGTTTATGTTTTATAAGCATTTTTAGTTTTATTGCTTAAATCGCATTTTCTCGGCGAGCTGAGCACTTTTTCTGAATTGTGCCGCTCCCGTCACTCTGGTTAGGTTGGCATCGAAAAAAACGCTCTCGGGTGCTCTAGAGTGCCGAGTTTATTACTGCGCATTAAGAAATGACCACCTCCAACGTTTGGTTTATGTTTTATAAGCATTTTTAATTTTATTGCTTAAATCGCATTTTCTCGGCGAGCTGAGCACTTTTTCTGAATTGTGCCGCTCCCGTCACTCTGGTTAGGTTGGCATCCAAAAAAAACGCTCTCGGGTGCTTTAGAGTGCCGAGTTTATTACTGCGCATTAAGAAATGACCACCTCCAACGTTTGGTTTATGTTTTATAAGCATTTTTAATTTTATTGCTTAAATCGCATTTTCTCGGCGAGCTGAGCACTTTTTCTGAATTGTGCCGCTCCCGTCCTCTGGTTAGGTTGGCATCGAAAAAAACGCTCTCGGGTGCTTTAGAGTGCCGAGTTATTCACTGCGCATGAAGAAATGACCACCTCCAACGTTTGGTTTATGTTTTATAAGCATTTTTAATTTTATTGCTTAAATCGCATTTTCTCGGCGAGCTGAGCACTTTTTCTGAATTGTGCCGCTCCCGTCACTCTGGTTAGGTTGGCATCGAAAAAAACGCTCTCGGGTGCTTTAGAGTGCCGAGTTTATCACTGCGCATGAAGAAATGACCACCTCCAACGTTTGGTTTATGTTTTATAAGCATTTTTAATTTTATTGCTTAAATCGCATTTTCTCGGCGAGCTGAGCGCTTTTTCTGAATTGTGCCGCTCCCGTCACTCTGGTTAGGTTGGCATCGAAAAAAACGCTCTCGGGTGCTTTAGAGTGCCGAGTTTATCGCTGCTCATGAAGAAATGACCACTTCCAACGTTTGGTTTATGTTTTATAAGCATTTTTAATTGTATTGCTTAAATCGCATTTTCTCGGCGAGCTGAGCACTTTTTCTGAATTGTGCCGCTCCCGTCACTCTGGTTAGGTTGGCATCGAAAAAAACGCTATCGGGTGCTTTAGAGTGCCGAGTTATTCACTGCGCATGAAGAAATGACCACCTCCAACGTTTGGTTTATGTTTAATAAGCATTTTTAATTTTATTGCTTAAATCGCATTTTCTCGGCGAGCTGAGCACTTTTTCTGAATTGTGCCGCTCCCGTCACTCTGGTTAGGTTGGCATCGAAAAAAACGCTCTCGGGTGCTTTAGAGTGCCGAGTTTATTACTGCGCATTAGAAATGACCACCTCCAACGTTTGGTTTATGTTTTATAAGCATTTTTAATTTTATTGCTTAAATCGCATTTTCTCGGCGAGCTGAGCACTTTTTCTGAATTGTGCCGCTCCCGTCACTCTGGTTAGGTTGGCATCGAAAAAAACGCTCTCGGGTGCTTTAGAGTGCCGAGTTTATTACTGCGCATTAAGAAATGACCACCTCCAACGTTTGGTTTATGTTTTATAAGCATTTTTAATTTTATTGCTTAAATCGCATTTTCTCGGCGAGCTGAGCGCTTTTTCTGAATTGTGCCGCTCCCGTCACTCTGGTTAGGTTGGCATCGAAAAAAACGCTCTCGGGTGCTTTAGAGTGCCGAGTTATTCACTGCGCATGAAGAAATGACCACCTCCAACGTTTGGTTTATGTTTAATAAGCATTTTTAATTTTATTGCTTAAATCGCATTTTCTCGGCGAGCTGAGCACTTTTTCTGAATTGTGCCGCTCCCGTCACTCTGGTTAGGTTGGCATCGAAAAAAACGCTCTCGGGTGCTTTAGAGTGCCGAGTTTATTACTGCGCATTAAGAAATGACCACCTCCAACGTTTGGTTTATGTTTTATAAGCATTTTTAATTTTATTGCTTAAATCGCATTTTCTCGGCGAGCTGAGCACTTTTTCTGAATTGTGCCGCTCCCGTCACTCTGGTTAGGTTGGCATCGAAAAAAACGCTCTCGGGTGCTTTAGAGTGCCGAGTTTATTACTGCGCATTAAGAAATGACCACCTCCAACGTTTGGTTATAAGCATTTTTAATTTTATTGCTTAAATCGCATTTTCTCGGCGAGCTGAGCACTTTTTCTGAATTGTGCCGCTCCCGTCACTTGGCATCGAAAAAAACGCTCTCGGGTGCTTTAGAGTGCCGAGTTATTCACTGCGCATGAAGAAATGACCACCTCCAACGTTCGGTTTATGTTTTATAAGCATTTTTAATTTTATTGCTTAAATCGCATTTTCTCGGCGAGCTGAGCGCTTTTTCTGAATTGTGCCGCTCCCGTCACTCTGGTTAGGTTGGCATCGAAAAAAACGCTCTCGGGTGCTTTAGAGTTCTGAGTTTATTACTGCGCATTAAGAAATGACCACCTCCAACGTTTGGTTTATGTTTTATAAGCATTTTTAATTTTATTGCTTAAATCGCATTTTCTCGGCGAGCTGAGCGCTTTTTCTGAATTGTGCCGCTCTCGTCACTCTGGTTAGGTTGGCATCGAAAAAAACGCTCTCGGGTGCTTTAGAGTGCCGAGTTTATTACTGCGCATTAAGAAATGACCACCTCCAACGTTTGGTTTATGTTTTATAAGCATTTTTAATTTTATTGCTTAAATCGCATTTTCTCGGCGAGCTGAGCACTTTTTCTGAATTGTGCCGCTCCCGTCACTCTGGTTAGGTTGGCATCGAAAAAAACGCTCTCGGGTGCTTTAGAGTGCCGAGTTATTCACTGCGCACGAAGAAATGACCACCTCCAACGTTTGGTTTATGTTTTATAAGCATTTTTAATTTTATTGCTTAAATCGCATTTTCTCGGCGAGCTGAGCGCTTTTTCTGAATTGTGCCGCTCCCGTCACTCTGGTTAGGTTGGCATCGAAAAAAACGCTCTCGGGTGCTTTAGAGTGCCGAGTTTATTACTGCGCATTAAGAAATGACCACCTCCAACGTTTGGTTTATGTTTTATAAGCATTTTTAATTTTATTGCTTAAATCGCATTTTCTCGGCGAGCTGAGCACTTTTTCTGAATTGTGCCGCTCCCGTCACTCTGGTTAGGTTGGCATCGAAAAAAACGCTCTCGGGTGCTTTAGAGTGCCGAGTTTATTACTGCGCATTAAGAAATGACCACCTCCAACGTTTGGTTTATGTTTTATAAGCATTTTTAATTTTATTGCTTAAATCGCATTTTCTCGGCGAGCTGAGCACTTTTTCTGAATTGTGCCGCTCCCGTCACTCTGGTTAGGTTGGCATCGAAAAAAACGCTATCGGGTGCTTTAGAGTGCCGAGTTATTCACTGCGCATGAAGAAATGACCACCTCCAACGTTTGGTTTAAGTTTAATAAGCATTTTTAATTTTATTGCTTAAATCGCATTTTCTCGGCGAGCTGAGCGCTTTTTCTGAATTGTGCCGCTCCCGTCACTCTGGTTAGGTTGGCATCGAAAAAAACGCTCTCGGGTGCTTTAGTGCCGAGTTATTCACTGCGCATGAAGAAATGACCACCTCCAACGTTTGGTTTATGTTTAATAAGCATTTTTAATTTTATTGCTTAAATCGCATTTTCTCGGCGAGCTGAGCACTTTTTCTGAATTGTGCCGCTCCCGTCACTCTGGTTAGGTTGGCCTCGAAAAAAACGCTCTCGCGGGTGCTTTAGAGTGCCGAGTTTATTACTGCGCATTAAGAAATGACCACCTCCAACGTTTGGTTTATGTTTTATAAGCATTTTTAATTTTATTGCTTAAATCGCATTTTCTCGGCGAGCTGAGCGCTTTTTCTGAATTGTGCCGCTCCCGTCACTCTGGTTAGGTTGGCATCGAAAAAAACGCTCTCGGGTGCTTTAGAGTGCCGAGTTTATCACTGCGCATGAAGAAATGACCACCTCCAACGTTTGGTTTATGTTTTATAAGCATTTTTAATTTTATTGCTTAAATCGCATTTTCTCGGCGAGCTGAGCACTTTTTCTGAATTGTGCCGCTCCCGTCACTCTGGTTAGGTTGGCATCGAAAAAAACGCTCTCGGGTGCTTTAGAGTGCCGAGTTTATTACTGCGCATTAAGAAATGACCACCTCCAACGTTTGGTTTATGTTTTATAAGCATTTTTAATTTTATTGCTTAAATCGCATTTTCTCGGCGAGCTGAGCACTTTTTCTGAATTGTGCCGCTCCCGTCACTCTGGTTAGGTTGGCATCGAAAAAAACGCTCTCGGGTGCTTTAGAGTGCCGAGTTTATCACTGCGCATGAAGAAATGACCACCTCCAACGTTTGGTTTATGTTTAATAAGCATTTTTAATTTTATTGCTTAAATCGCATTTTCTCGGCGAGCTGAGCACTTTTTCTGAATTGTGCCGCTCCCGTCACTCTGGTTAGGTTGGCATCGAAAAAAACGCTCTCGGGTGCTTTAGAGTGCCGACTTTATCACTGCGCATGAAGAAATGACCACCTCCAACGTTTGGTTTATGTTTTATAAGCATTTTTAATTTTATTGCTTAAATCGCATTTTCTCGGCGAGCTGAGCACTTTTTCTGAATTGTGCCGCTCCCGTCACTCTGGTTAGGTTGGCATCGAAAAAAACGCTCACGGGTGCTTTAGAGTGCCGAGTTTATTACTGCGCATTACGAAATGACCACCTCCAACGTTTGGTTTATGTTTTATAAGCATTTTTAATTTTATTGCTTAAATCGCATTTTCTCGGCGAGCTGAGCACTTTTTCTGAATTGTGCCGCTCCCGTCACTCTGGTTAGGTTGGCATCGAAAAAAACGCTCTCGGGTGCTTTAGAGTGCCGAGTTATTCACTGCGCATGAAGAAATGACCACCTCCAACGTTTGGTTTATGTTTTATAAGCATTTTTAATTTTATTGCTTAAATCGCATTTTCTCGGCGAGCTGAGCGCTTTTTCTGAATTGTGCCGCTCCCGTAACTCTGGTTAGGTTGGCATCGAAAAAAAGGCTCTCGGGTGCTTTAGAGTGCCGAGTTTATTACTGCGCATTAAGAAATGACCACCTCCAACGTTTGGTTTATGTTTTATAAGCATTTTTAATTTTATTGCTTAAATCGCATTTTCTCGGCGAGCTGAGCACTTTTTCTGAATTGTGCCGCTCCCGTCACTCTGGTTAGGTTGGCATCGAAAAAAACGCTCTCGGGTGCTTTAGAGTGCCGAGTTTATTACTGCGCATTAAGAAATGACCACCTCCAACGTTTGGTTTATGTTTTATAAGCATTTTTAATTTTATTGCTTAAATCGCATTTTCTCGGCGAGCTGAGCACTTTTTCTGAATTGTGCCGCTCCCGTCACTCTGGTTAGGTTGGAATCGAAAAAAACGCTCACGGGTGCTTTAGAGTGCCGAGTTTATTACTGCGCATTAAGAAATGACCACCTCCAACGTTTGGTTTATGTTTTATAAGCATTTTTAATTTTATTGCTTAAATCGCATTTTCTCGGCGAGCTGAGCACTTTTTCTGAATTGTGCCGCTCCCGTCACTCTGGTTAGGTTGGCATCGAAAAAAACGCTCTCGGGTGCTTTAGAGTGCCGAGTTATTCACTGCGCATGGAGAAATGACGACCTCCAACGTTTGGTTTATGTTTTATAAGCATTTTTAATTTTATTGCTTAAATCGCATTTTCTCGGCGAGCTGAGCACTTTTTCTGAATTGTGGCGCTCCCGTCACTCTGGTTAGGTTGGCATCGAAAAAAACGCTCTCGGGTGCTTTAGAGTGCCGAGTTTATCACTGCGCATGAAGAAATGACCACCTCCAACGTTTGGTTTATGTTTTATAAGCATTTTTAATTTTATTGCTTAAATCGCATTTTCTCGGCGAGCTGAGCGCTTTTTCTGAATTGTGCCGCTCCCGTCACTCTGGTTAGGTTGGCATCGAAAAAAACGCTCTCGGGTGCTTTAGAGTGCCGAGTTTATCACTGCGCATGAAGAAATGACCACCTCCAACGTTTGGTTTATGTTTTATAAGCATTTTTAATTTTATTGCTTAAATCGCATTTTCTCGGCGAGCTGAGCGCTTTTTCTGAATTGTGCCGCTCCCGTAACTCTGGTTAGGTTGGCATCGAAAAAAACGCTCTCGGGTGCTTTAGAGTGCCGAGTTTATCACTGCGCATGAAGAAATGACCACTTCCAACGTTTGGTTTATGTTTTATAAGCATTTTTAATTTTATTGCTTAAATCGCATGTTCTCGGCGAGCTGAGCACTTTTTCTGAATTGTGCCGCTCCCGTCACTCTGGTTAGGTTGGCATCGAAAAAAACGCTCTCGGGTGCTCTAGAGTGCCGAGTTTATTACTGCGCATTAAGAAATGACCACCTCCAACGTTTGGTTTATGTTTTATAAGCATTTTTAATTTTATTGCTTAAATCGCATTTTCTCGGCGAGCTGAGCACTTTTTCTGAATTGTGCCGCTCCCGTCACTCTGGTTAGGTTGGCATCGAAAAAAACGCTCTCGGGTGCTTTAGAGTGCCGAGTTTATTACTGCGCATTAAGAAATGACCACCTCCAACGTTTGGTTTATGTTTTATAAGCATTTTTAATTTTATTGCTTAAATCGCATTTTCTCGGCGAGCTGAGCACTTTTTCTGAATTGTGCCGCTCCCGTCACTCTGGTTAGGTTGGCATCGAAAAAAACGCTCTCGGGTGCTTTAGAGTGCCGAGTTATTCACTGCGCATGAAGAAATGACCACCTCCAACGTTTGGTTTATGTTTTATAAGCATTTTTAATTTTATTGCTTAAATCGCATTTTCTCGGCGAGCTGAGCACTTTTTCTGAATTGTGCCGCTCCCGTCACTCTGGTTAGGTTGGCATCGAAAAAAACGCTCTCGGGTGCTTTAGAGTGCCGAGTTTATCACTGCGCATGAAGAAATGACCACCTCCAACGTTTGGTTTATGTTTTATAAGCATTTTTAATTTTATTGCTTAAATCGCATTTTCTCGGCGAGCTGAGCGCTTTTTCTGAATTGTGCCGCTCCCGTCACTCTGGTTAGGTTGGCATCGAAAAAAACGCTCTCGGGTGCTTTAGAGTGCCGAGTTATTCACTGCGCATGAAGAAATGACCACCTCCAATGTTTGGTTTATGTTTTATAAGCATTTTTAATTTTATTGCTTAAATCGCATTTTCTCGGCGAGCTGAGCGCTTTTTCTGAATTGTGCCGCTCCCGTCACTCTGGTTAGGTTGGCATCGAAAAAAACGCTCTCGGGTGCTTTAGAGTGCCGAGTTATTCACTGCGCATGAAGAAATGACCACCTCCAACGTTTGGTTTATGTTTTATAAGCATTTTTAATTTTATTGCTTAAATCGCATTTTCTCGGCGAGCTGAGCACTTTTTCTGAATTGTGCCGCTCCCGTCACTCTGGTTAGGTTGGCATCGAAAAAAACGCTCTCGGGTGCTTTAGAGTGCCGAGTTTATTACTGCGCATTGAGAAATGACCACCTCCAACGTTTGGTTTATGTTTTATAAGCATTTTTAATTTTATTGCTTAAATCGCATTTTCTCGGCGAGCTGAGCACTTTTTCTGAATTGTGCCGCTCCCGTCACTCTGGTTAGGTTGGCATCGAAAAAAACGCTCTCGGGTGCTTTAGAGTGCCGAGTTATTCACTGCGCATGAAGAAATGACCACCTCCAACGTTTGGTTTATGTTTAATAAGCATTTTTAATTTTATTGCTTAAATCGCATTTTCTCGGCGAGCTGAGCACTTTTTCTGAATTGTGCCGCTCCCGTCACTCTGGTTAGGTTGGCATCGAAAAAAACGCTCTCGGGTGCTTTAGAGTGCCGAGTTTATTACTGCGCATTAGGAAATGACCACCTCCAACGTTTGGTTTATGTTTTATAAGCATTTTTAATTTTATTGCTTAAATCGCATTTTCTCGGCGAGCTGAGCGCTTTTTCTGAATTGTGCCGCTCCCGTCACTCTGGTTAGGTTGGCATCGAAAAAAACGCTCTCGGGTGCTTTAGAGTGCCGAGTTATTCACTGCGCATGAAGAAATGACCACCTCCAACGTTTGGTTTATGTTTTATAAGCATTTTTAATTTTATTGCTTAAATCGCATTTTCTCGGCGAGCTGAGCACTTTTTCTGAATTGTGCCGTCCCGTCACTCTGGTTAGGTTGGCATCGAAAAAAACGCTCTCGGGTGCTTTAGAGTGCCGAGTTTATTACTGCGCATTGAGAAATGACCACCTCCAACGTTTGGTTTATGTTTTATAAGCATTTTTAATTTTATTGCTTAAATCGCATTTTCTCGGCGAGCTGAGCACTTTTTCTGAATTGTGCCGCTCCCGTCACTCTGGTTAGGTTGCCATCGAAAAAAACGCTCTCGGGTGCTTTAGAGTGCCGAGTTTATTACTGCGCATTAAGAAATGACCACCTCCAACGTTTGGTTTATGTTTTATAAGCATTTTTAATTTTATTGCTTAAATCGGATTTTCTCGGCGAGCTGAGCGCTTTTTCTGAATTGTGCCGCTCCCGTCACTCTGGTTAGGTTGGCATCGAAAAAAACGCTCTCGGGTGCTTTAGAGTGCCGAGTTTATCACTGCGCATGAAGAAATGACCACCTCCAACGTTTGGTTTATGTTTTATAAGCATTTTTAATTTTATTGCTTAAATCGCATTTTCTCGGCGAGCTGAGCGCTTTTTCTGAATTGTGCCGCTCCCGTAACTCTGGTTAGGTTGGCATCGAAAAAAACGCTCTCGGGTGCTTTAGAGTGCCGAGTTTATCACTGCGCATGAAGAAATGACCACTTCCAACGTTTGGTTTATGTTTTATAAGCATTTTTAATTTTATTGCTTAAATCGCATTTTCTCGGCGAGCTGAGCACTTTTTCTGAATTGTGCCGCTCCCGTCACTCTGGTTAGGTTGGCATCGAAAAAAACGCTCTCGGGTGCTCTAGAGTGCCGAGTTTATTACTGCGCATTAAGAAATGACCACCTCCAACGTTTGGTTTATGTTTTATAAGCATTTTTAATTTTATTGCTTAAATCGCATTTTCTCGGCGAGCTGAGCACTTTTTCTGAATTGTGCCGCTCCCGTCACTCTGGTTAGGTTGGCATCGAAAAAAACGCTCTCGGGTGCTTTAGAGTGCCGAGTTTATCACTGCGCATGAAGAAATGACCACCTCCAACGTTTGGTTTATGTTTTATAAGCATTTTTAATTTTATTGCTTAAATCGCATTTTCTCGGCGAGCTGAGCGCTTTTTCTGAATTGTGCCGCTCCCGTCACTCTGGTTAGGTTGGCATCGAAAAAAACGCTCTCGGGTGCTTTAGAGTGCCGAGTTATTCACTGCGCATGAAGAAATGACCACCTCCAATGTTTGGTTTATGTTTAATAAGCATTTTTAATTTTATTGCTTAAATCGCATTTTCTCGGCGAGCTGAGCGCTTTTTCTGAATTGTGCCGCTCCCGTCACTCTGGTTAGGTTGGCATCGAAAAAAACGCTCTCGGGTGCTTTAGAGTGCCGAGTTATTCACTGCGCATGAAGAAATGACCACCTCCAACGTTTGGTTTATGTTTAATAAGCATTTTTAATTTTATTGCTTAAATCGCATTTTCTCGGCGAGCTGAGCACTTTTTCTGAATTGTGCCGCTCCCGTCACTCTGGTTAGGTTGGCATCGAAAAAAACGCTCTCGGGTGCTTTAGAGTGCCGAGTTTATTACTGCGCATTAAGAAATGACCACCTCCAACGTTTGGTTTATGTTTTATAAGCATTTTTAATTTTATTGCTTAAATCGCATTTTCTCGGCAAGCTGAGCACTTTTTCTAAATTGTGCCGCTCCCGTCACTCTGGTTAGGTTGGCATCGAAAAAAACGCTCTCGGGTGCTTTAGAGTGCCGAGTTTATTACTGCGCATTAAGAAATGACCACCTCCAACGTTTGGTTTATGTTTTATAAGCATTTTTAATTTTATTGCTTAAATCGCATTTTCTCGGCGAGCTGAGCACTTTTTCTGAATTGTGCCGCTCCCGTCACTCTGGTTAGGTTGGCATCGAAAAAAACGCTCTCGGGTGCTTTAGAGTGCCGAGTTTATTACTGCGCATTAAGAAATGACCACCTCCAACGTTTGGTTTATGTTTTATAAGCATTTTTAATTTTATTGCTTAAATCGCATTTTCTCGGCGAGCTGAGCGCTTTTTCTGAATTGTGCCGCTCCCGTCACTCTGGTTAGGTTGGCATCGAAAAAAACGCTCTCGGGTGCTTTAGAGTGCCGAGTTTATCACTGCGCATGAAGAAATGACCACCTCCAACGTTTGGTTTATGTTTTATAAGCATTTTTAATTTTATTGCTTAAATCGCATTTTCTCGGCGAGCTGAGCGCTTTTTCTGAATTGTGCCGCTCCCGTAACTCTGGTTAGGTTGGCATCGAAAAAAACGCTCTCGGGTGCTTTAGAGTGCCGAGTTTATCACTGCGCATGAAGAAATGACCACTTCCAACGTTTGGTTTATGTTTTATAAGCATTTTTAATTTTATTGCTTAAATCGCATTTTCTCGGCGAGCTGAGCGCTTTTTCTGAATTGTGCCGCTCCCGTCACTCTGGTTAGGTTGGCATCGAAAAAAACGCTCTCGGGTGCTCTAGAGTGCCGAGTTTATTACTGCGCATTAAGAAATGACCACCTCCAACGTTTGGTTTATGTTTTATAAGCATTTTTAATTTTATTGCTTAAATCGCATTTTCTCGGCGAGCTGAGCACTTTTTCTGAATTGTGCCGCTCCCGTCACTCTGGTTAGGTTGGCATCGAAAAAAACGCTCTCGGGTGCTTTAGAGTGCCGAGTTTATCACTGCGCATTAAGAAATGACCACCTCCAACGTTTGGTTTATGTTTTATAAGCATTTTTAATTTTATTGCTTAAATCGCATTTTCTCGGCGAGCTGAGCACTTTTTCTGAATTGTGCCGCTCCCGTCACTCTGGTTAGGTTGGCATCGAAAAAAACGCTCTCGGGTGCTTTAGAGTGCCGAGTTATTCACTGCGCATGAAGAAACGACCACCTCCAACGTTTGGTTTATGTTTTATAAGCATTTTTAATTTTATTGCTTAAATCGCATTTTCTCGGCGAGCTGAGCACTTTTTCTGAATTGTGCCGCTCCCGTCACTCTGGTTAGGTTGGCATCGAAAAAAACGCTCTCGGGTGCTTTAGAGTGCCGAGTTTATCACTGCGCATGAAGAAATGACCACCTCCAACGTTTGGTTTATGTTTTATAAGCATTTTTAATTTTATTGCTTAAATCGCATTTTCTCGGCGAGCTGAGCGCTTTTTCTGAATTGTGCCGCTCCCGTCACTCTGGTTAGGTTGGCATCGAAAAAAACGCTCTCGGGTGCTTTAGAGTGCCGAGTTATTCACTGCGCATGAAGAAATGACCACCTCCAATGTTTGGTTTATGTTTAATTAGCATTTTTAATTTTATTGCTTAAATCGCATTTTCTCGGCGAGCTGAGCGCTTTTTCTGAATTGTGCCGCTCCCGACACTCT
This sequence comes from Syngnathus typhle, assembly GCF_033458585.1. NCBI lineage: Eukaryota > Metazoa > Chordata > Actinopteri > Syngnathiformes > Syngnathidae > Syngnathus > Syngnathus typhle. The sequence goes on along the minus strand of NW_026871986.1, from coordinate 173,207 downwards.
GGTTAGGTTGGCATCGAAAAAAACGCTCTCGGGTGCTTTAGAGTGCCGAGTTTATCACTGTGCATGAAGAAATGACCACCTCCAACGTTTGGTTTATGTTTTATAAGCATTTTTAATTTTATTGCTTAAATCGCATTTTCTCGGCGAGCTGAGCGCTTTTTCTGAATTGTGCCGCTCCCGTCACTCTGGTTAGGTTGGCATCGAAAAAAACGCTCTCGGGTGCTTTAGAGTGCCGAGTTATTCACTGCGCATGAAGAAATGACCACCTCCAATGTTTGGTTTATGTTTAATAAGCATTTTTAATTTTATTGCTTAAATCGCATTTTCTCGGCGAGCTGAGCGCTTTTTCTGAATTGTGCCGCTCCCGTCACTCTGGTTAGGTTGGCATCGAAAAAAACGCTCTCGGGTGCTTTAGAGTGCCGAGTTATTCACTGCGCATGAAGAAATGACCACCTCCAACGTTTGGTTTATGTTTAATAAGCATTTTTAATTTTATTGCTTAAATCGCATTTTCTCGGCGAGCTGAGCACTTTTTCTGAATTGTGCCGCTCCCGTCACTCTGGTTAGGTTGGCATCGAAAAAAACGCTCTCGGGTGCTTTAGAGTGCCGAGTTTATTACTGCGCATTAGGAAATGACCACCTCCAACGTTTGGTTTATGTTTTATAAGCATTTTTAATTTTATTGCTTAAATCGCATTTTCTCGGCGAGCTGAGCCCTTTTTTCTGAATTGTGCCGCTCCCGTCACTCTGGTTAGGTTGGCATCGAAAAAAACGCTCTCGGGTGCTTTAGAGTGCCGAGTTTATTACTGCGCATTAAGAAATGACCACCTCCAACGTTTGGTTTATGTTTTATAAGCATTTTTAATTTTATTGCTTAAATCGCATTTTCTCGGCGAGCTGAGCGCTTTTTCTGAATTGTGCCGCTCCCGTCACTCTGGTTAGGTTGGCATCGAAAAAAACGCTCTCGGGTGCTTTAGAGTGCCGAGTTTATTACTGCGCATTGAGAAATGACCACCTCCAACGTTTGGTTTATGTTTTATAAGCATTTTTAATTTTATTGCTTAAATCGCATTTTCTCGGCGAGCTGAGCACTTTTTCTGAATTGTGCCGCTCCCGTCACTCTGGTTAGGTTGGCATCGAAAAAAACGCTCTCGGGTGCTTTAGAGTGCCGAGTTTATCACTGCGCATGAAGAAATGACCACCTCCAACGTTTGGTTTATGTTTTATAAGCATTTTTAATTTTATTGCTTAAATCGCATTTTCTCGGCGAGCTGAGCACTTTTTCTGAATTGTGCCGCTCCCGTCACTCTGGTTAGGTTGGCATCGAAAAAAACGCTCTCGGGTGCTTTAGAGTGCCGAGTTTATCACTGCGCATGAAGAAATGACCACCTCCAACGTTTGGTTTATGTTTTATAAGCATTTTTAATTTTATTGCTTAAATCGCATTTTCTCGGCGAGCTGAGCGCTTTTTCTGAATTGTGCCGCTCCCGTCACTCTGGTTAGGTTGGCATCGAAAAAAACGCTCTCGGGTGCTTTAGAGTGCCGAGTTTATTACTGCGCATTAAGAAATGACCACCTCCAACGTTTGGTTTATGTTTTATAAGCATTTTTAATTTTATTGCTTAAATCGCATTTTCTCGGCGAGCTGAGCACTTTTTCTGAATTGTGCCGCTCCCGTCACTCTGGTTAGGTTGGCATCGAAAAAAACGCTCTCGGGTGCTTTAGAGTGCCGAGTTTATTACTGCGCATTAAGAAATGACCACCTCCAACGTTTGGTTTATGTTTTATAAGCATTTTTAATTTTATTGCTTAAATCGCATTTTCTCGGCGAGCTGAGCACTTTTTCTGAATTGTGCCGCTCCCGTCACTCTGGTTAGGTTGGCATCGAAAAAAACGCTCTCGGGTGCTTTAGAGTGCCGAGTTTATTACTGCGCATTAAGAAATGACCACCTCCAACGTTTGGTTTATGTTTTATAAGCATTTTTAATTTTATTGCTTAAATCGCATTTTCTCGGCGAGCTGAGCACTTTTTCTGAATTGTGCCGCTCCCGTCACTTGGCATCGAAAAAAACGCTCTCGGGTGCTTTAGAGTGCCGAGTTATTCACTGCGCATGAAGAAATGACCACCTCCAACGTTTGGTTTATGTTTTATAAGCATTTTTAATTTTATTGCTTAAATCGCATTTTCTCGGCGAGCTGAGCGCTTTTTCTGAATTGTGCCGCTCCCGTCACTCTGGTTAGGTTATCATCGAAAAAAACGCTCTCGGGTGCTTTAGAGTGCTGAGTTTATTACTGCGCATTAAGAAATGACCACCTCCAACGTTTGGTTTATGTTTTATAAGCATTTTTTATTTTATTGCTTAAATCGCATTTTCTCGGCGAGCTGAGCGCTTTTTCTGAATTGTGCCGCTCCCGTCACTCTGGTTAGGTTGGCATCGAAAAAAACGCTCTCGGGTGCTTTAGAGTGCCGAGTTTATTACTGCGCATTAAGAAATGACCACGTCCAACGTTTGGTTTATGTTTTATAAGCATTTTTAATTTTATTGCTTAAATCGCATTTTCTCGGCGAGCTGAGCACTTTTTCTGAATTGTGCCGCTCCCGTCACTCTGGTTAGGTTGGCATCGAAAAAAACGCTCTCGGGTGCTTTAGAGTGCCGAGTTATTCACTGCGCACGAAGAAATGACCACCTCCAACGTTTGGTTTATGTTTTATAAGCATTTTTAATTTTATTGCTTAAATCGCATTTTCTCGGCGAGCTGAGCGCTTTTTCTGAATTGTGCCGCTCCCGTCACTCTGGTTAGGTTGGCTTCGAAAAAAACGCTCTCGGGTGCTTTAGAGTGCCGAGTTTATTACTGCGCATTAAGAAATGACCACCTCCAACGTTTGGTTTATGTTTTATAAGCATTTTTAATTTTATTGCTTAAATCGCATTTTCTCGGCGAGCTGAGCACTTTTTCTGAATTGTGCCGCTCCCGTCACTCTGGTTAGGTTGGCATCGAAAAAAACGCTCTCGGGTGCTTTAGAGTGCCGAGTTTATTACTGCGCATTAAGAAATGACCACCTCCAACGTTTGGTTTATGTTTTATAAGCATTTTTAATTTAATTGCTTAAATCGCATTTTCTCGGCGAGCTGAGCACTTTTTCTGAATTGTGCCGCTCCCGTCACTCTGGTTAGGTTGGCATCGAAAAAAACGCTATCGGGTGCTTTAGAGTGCCGAGTTATTCACTGCGCATGAAGAAATGACCACCTCCAACGTTTGGTTTATGTTTAATAAGCATTTTTAATTTTATTGCTTAAATCGCATTTTCTCGGCGAGCTGAGCACTTTTTCTGAATTGTGCCGCTCCCGTCACTCTGGTTAGGTTGGCATCGAAAAAAACGCTCTCGGGTGCTTTAGAGTGCCGAGTTTATTACTGCACATTAAGAAATGACCACCTCCAACGTTTGGTTTATGTTTTATAAGCATTTTTAATTTTATTGCTTAAATCGCATTTTCTCGGCGAGCTGAGCACTTTTTCTGAATTGTGCCGCTCCCGTCACTCTGGTTAGGTTGGCATCGAAAAAAACGCTCTCGGGTGCTTTAGAGTGCCGAGTTTATTACTGCGCATTAAGAAATGACCACCTCCAACGTTTGGTTTATGTTTTATAAGCATTTTTAATTTTATTGCTTAAATCGCATTTTCTCGGCGAGCTGAGCGCTTTTTCTGAATTGTGCCGCTCCCGTCACTCTGGTTAGGTTGGCATCGAAAAAAACGCTCTCGGGTGCTTTAGAGTGCCGAGTTATTCACTGCGCATGAAGAAATGACCACCTCCAACGTTTGGTTTATGTTTAATAAGCATTTTTAATTTTATTGCTTAAATCGCATTTTCTCGGCGAGCTGAGCACTTTTTCTGAATTGTGCCGCTCCCGTCACTCTGGTTAGATTGGCATCGAAAAAAACGCTCTCGGGTGCTTTAGAGTGCCGAGTTTATTACTGCGCATTAAGAAATGACCACCTCCAACGTTTGGTTTATGTTTTATAAGCATTTTTAATTTTATTGCTTAAATCGCATTTTCTCGGCGAGCTGAGCGCTTTTTCTGAATTGTGCCGCTCCCGTCACTCTGGTTAGGTTGGCATCGAAAAAAACGCTCTCGGGTGCTTTAGAGTGCCGAGTTATTCACTGCGCATGAAGAAATGACCACCTCCAACGTTTGGTTTATGTTTTATAAGCATTTTTAATTTTATTGCTTAAATCGCATTTTCTCGGCGAGCTGAGCACTTTTTCTGAATTGTGCCGCTCCCGTCACTCTGGTTAGGTTGGCATCGAAAAAAACGCTCTCGGGTGCTTTAGAGTGCCGAGTTTATTACTGCGCATTAAGAAATGACCACCTCCAACGTTTGGTTTATGTTTTATAAGCATTTTTAATTTTATTGCTTAAATCGCATTTTCTCGGCGAGCTGAGCACTTTTTCTGAATTGTGCCGCTCCCGTCACTCTGGTTAGGTTGGCATCGAAAAAAACGCTCTCGGGTGCTTTAGAGTGCCGAGTTTATCACTGCGCATGAAGAAATGACCACCTCCAACGTTTGGTTTATGTTTAATAAGCATTTTTAATTTTATTGCTTAAATCGCATTTTCTCGGCGAGCTGAGCACTTTTTCTGAATTGTGCCGCTCCCGTCACTCTGGTTAGGTTGGCATCGAAAAAAACGCTCTCGGGTGCTTTAGAGTGCCGACTTTATCACTGCGCATGAAGAAATGACCACCTCCAACGTTTGGTTTATGTTTTATAAGCATTTTTAATTTTATTGCTTAAATCGCATTTTCTCGGCGAGCTGAGCACTTTTTCTGAATTGTGCCGCTCCCGTCACTCTGGTTAGGTTGGCATCGAAAAAAACGCTCACGGGTGCTTTAGAGTGGCGAGTTTATTACTGCGCATTAAGAAATGACCACCTCCAACGTTTGGTTTATGTTTTATAAGCATTTTTAATTTTATTGCTTAAATCGCATTTTCTCGGCGAGCTGAGCACTTTTTCTGAATTGTGCCGCTCCCGTCACTCTGGTTAGGTTGGCATCGAAAAAAACGCTCTCGGGTGCTTTAGAGTGCCGAGTTATTCACTGCGCATGAAGAAATGACCACCTCCAACGTTTGGTTTATGTTTTATAAGCATTTTTAATTTTATTGCTTAAATCGCATTTTCTCGGCGAGCTGAGCGCTTTTTCTGAATTGTGCCGCTCCCGTAACTCTGGTTAGGTTGGCATCGAAAAAAACGCTCTCGGGTGCTTTAGAGTGCCGAGTTTATTACTGCGCATTAAGAAATGACCACCTCCAACGTTTGGTTTATGTTTTATAAGCATTTTTAATTTTATTGCTTAAATCGCATTTTCTCGGCGAGCCGAGCACTTTTTCTGAATTTTGCCGCTCCCGTCACTCTGGTTAGGTTGGCATCGAAAAAAACGCTCTCGGGTGCTTTAGAGTGCCGAGTTTATTACTGCGCATTAAGAAATGACCACCTCCAACGTTTGGTTTATGTTTTATAAGCATTTTTAATTTTATTGCTTAAATCGCATTTTCTCGGCGAGCTGAGCACTTTTTCTGAATTGTGCCGCTCCCGTCACTCTGGTTAGGTTGGCATCGAAAAAAACGCTCACGGGTGCTTTAGAGTGCCGAGTTTATTACTGCGCATTAAGAAATGACCACCTCCAACGTTTGGTTTATGTTTTATAAGCATTTTTAATTTTATTGCTTAAATCGCATTTTCTCGGCGAGCTGAGCACTTTTTCTGAATTGTGCCGCTCCCGTCACTCTGGTTAGGTTGGCATCGAAAAAAACGCTCTCGGGTGCTTTAGAGTGCCGAGTTATTCACTGCGCATGGAGAAATGACCACCTCCAACGTTTGGTTTATGTTTTATAAGCATTTTTAATTTTATTGCTTAAATCGCATTTTCTCGGCGAGCTGAGCACTTTTTCTGAATTGTGCCGCTCCCGTCACTCTGGTTAGGTTGGCATCGAAAAAAACGCTCTCGGGTGCTTTAGAGTGCCGAGTTTATCACTGCGCATGAAGAAATGACCACCTCCAACGTTTGGTTTATGTTTTATAAGCATTTTTAATTTTATTGCTTAAATCGCATTTTCTCGGCGAGCTGAGCGCTTTTTCTGAATTGTGCCGCTCCCGTCACTCTGGTTAGGTTGGCATCGAAAAAAACGCTCTCGGGTGCTTTAGAGTGCCGAGTTTATCACTGCGCATGAAGAAATGACCACCTCCAACGTTTGGTTTATGTTTTATAAGCATTTTTAATTTTATTGCTTAAATCGCATTTTCTCGGCGAGCTGAGCGCTTTTTCTGAATTGTGCCGCTCCCGTAACTCTGGTTAGGTTGGCATCGAAAAAAACGCTCTCGGGTGCTTTAGAGTGCCGAGTTTATCACTGCGCATGAAGAAATGACCACTTCCAACGTTTGGTTTATGTTTTATAAGCATTTTTAATTTTATTGCTTAAATCGCATTTTCTCGGCGAGCTGAGCGCTTTTTCTGAATTGTGCCGCTCCCGTCACTCTGGTTAGGTTGGCATCGAAAAAAACGCTCTCGGGTGCTTTAGAGTGCCGAGTTATTCACTGCGCATGAAGAAATGACCACCTCCAACGTTTGGTTTATGTTTTATAAGCATTTTTAATTTTATTGCTTAAATCGCATTTTCTCGGCGAGCTGAGCACTTTTTCTGAATTGTGCCGCTCCCGTCACTCTGGTTAGGTTGGCATCGAAAAAAACGCTCTCGGGTGCTTTAGAGTGCCGAGTTTATTACTGCGCATTAGGAAATGACCACCTCCAACGTTTGGTTTATGTTTTATAAGCATTTTTAATTTTATTGCTTAAATCGCATTTTCTCGGCGAGCTGAGCGCTTTTTCTGAATTGTGCCGCTCCCGTCACTCTGGTTAGGTTGGCATCGAAAAAAACGCTCTCGGGTGCTTTAGAGTGCCGAGTTTATTACTGCGCATTATGAAATGACCACCTCCAACGTTTGGTTTATGTTTTATAAGCATTTTTAATTTTATTGCTTAAATCGCATTTTCTCGGCGAGCTGAGCGCTTTTTCTGAATTGTGCCGCTCCCGTCACTCTGGTTAGGTTGGCATCGAAAAAAACGCTCTCGGGTGCTTTAGAGTGCCGAGTTTATTACTGCGCATTGAGAAATGACCACCTCCAACGTTTGGTTTATGTTTAATAAGCATTTTTAATTTTATTGCTTAAATCGCATTTTCTCGGCGAGCTGAGCACTTTTTCTGAATTGTGCCGCTCCCGTCACTCTGGTTAGGTTGGCATGGAAAAAAACGCTCTCGGGTGCTTTAGAGTGCCGAGTTTATCACTGCGCATGAAGAAATGACCACCTCCAACGTTTGGTTTATGTTTTATACGCATTTTTAATTTTATTGCTTAAATCGCATTTTCTCGGCGAGCTGAGCGCTTTTTCTGAATTGTGCCGCTCCCGTCACTCTGGTTAGGTTGGCATCGAAAAAAACGCTCTCGGGTGCTTTAGAGTGCCGAGTTATTCACTGCGCATGAAGAAATGACCACCTCCAACGTTTGGTTTATGTTTAATAAGCATTTTTAATTTTATTGCTTAAATCGCATTTTCTCGGCGAGCTGAGCACTTTTTCTGAATTGTGCCGCTCCCGTCACTCTGGTTAGGTTGGCATCGAAAAAAACGCTCTCGGGTGCTTTAGAGTGCCGAGTTTATTACTGCGCATTAAGAAATGACCACCTCCAACGTTTGGTTTATGTTTTATAAGCATTTTTAATTTTATTGCTTAAATCGCATTTTCTCGGCGAGCTGAGCGCTTTTTCTGAATTGTGCCGCTCCCGTCACTCTGGTTAGGTTGGCATCGAAAAAAACGCTCTCGGGTGCTTTAGAGTGCCGAGTTATTCACTGCGCATGAAGAAATGACCACCTCCAACGTTTGGTTTATGTTTTATAAGCATTTTTAATTTTATTGCTTAAATCGCATTTTCTCGGCGAGCTGAGCACTTTTTCTGAATTGTGCCGCTCCCGTCACTCTGGTTAGGTTGGCATCGAAAAAAACGCTCTCGGGTGCTTTAGAGTGCCGAGTTTATTACTGCGCATTAAGAAATGACCACCTCCAACGTTTGGTTTATGTTGTATAAGCATTTTTAATTTTATTGCTTAAATCGCATTTTCTCGGCGAGCTGAGCACTTTTTCTGAATTGTGCCGCTCCCGTCACTCTGGTTAGGTTGGCATCGAAAAAAACGCTCTCGGGTGCTTTAGAGTGCCGAGTTTATCACTGCGCATGAAGAAATGACCACCTCCAACGTTTGGTTTATGTTTAATAAGCATTTTTAATTTTATTGCTTAAATCGCATTTTCTCGGCGAGCTGAGCACTTTTTCTGAATTGTGCCGCTCCCGTCACTCTGGTTAGGTTGGCATCGAAAAAAACGCTCTCGGGTGCTTTAGAGTGCCGACTTTATCACTGCGCATGAAGAAATGACCACCTCCAACGTTTGGTTTATGTTTTATAAGCATTTTTAATTTTATTGCTTAAATCGCATTTTCTCGGCGAGCTGAGCACTTTTTCTGAATTGTGCCGCTCCCGTCACTCTGGTTAGGTTGGCATCGAAAAAAACGCTCACGGGTGCTTTAGAGTGCCGAGTTTATTACTGCGCATTAAGAAATGACCACCTCCAACGTTTGGTTTATGTTTTATAAGCATTTTTAATTTTATTGCTTAAATCATTTTCTCGGCGAGCTGAGCACTTTTTCTGAATTGTGCCGCTCCCGTCACTCTGGTTAGGTTGGCATCGAAAAAAACGCTCTCGGGTGCTTTAGAGTGCCGAGTTATTCACTGCGCATGAAGAAATGACCACCTCCAACGTTTGGTTTATGTTTTATAAGCATTTTTAATTTTATTGCTTAAATCGCATTTTCTCGGCGAGCTGAGCGCTTTTTCTGAATTGTGCCGCTCCCGTAACTCTGGTTAGGTTGGCATCGAAAAAAACGCTCTCGGGTGCTTTAGAGTGCCGAGTTTATTACTGCGCATTAAGAAATGACCACCTCCAACGTTTGGTTTATGTTTTATAAGCATTTTTAATTTTATTGCTTAAATCGCATTTTCTCGGCGAGCTGAGCACTTTTTCTGAATTTTGCCGCTCCCGTCACTCTGGTTAGGTTGGCATCGAAAAAAACGCTCTCGGGTGCTTTAGAGTGCCGAGTTTATTACTGCGCATTAAGAAATGACCACCTCCAACGTTTGGTTTATGTTTTATAAGCATTTTTAATTTTATTGCTTAAATCGCATTTTCTCGGCGAGCTGAGCACTTTTTCTGAATTGTGCCGCTCCCGTCACTCTGGTTAGGTTGGCATCGAAAAAAACGCTCACGGGTGCTTTAGAGTGCCGAGTTTATTACTGCGCATTAAGAAATGACCACCTCCAACGTTTGGTTTATGTTTTATAAGCATTTTTAATTTTATTGCTTAAATCGCATTTTCTCGGCGAGCTGAGCACTTTTTCTGAATTGTGCCGCTCCCGTCACTCTGGTTAGGTTGGCATCGAAAAAAACGCTCTCGGGTGCTTTAGAGTGCCGAGTTATTCACTGCGCATGAAGAAATGACCACCTCCAACGTTTGGTTTATGTTTAATAAGCATTTTTAATTTTATTGCTTAAATCGCATTTTCTCGGCGAGCTGAGCACTTTTTCTGAATTGTGCCGCTCCCGTCACTCTGGTTAGGTTGGCATCGAAAAAAACGCTCTCGGGTGCTTTAGAGTGCCGAGTTTATTACTGCGCATTAGGAAATGACCACCTCCAACGTTTGGTTTATGTTTTATAAGCATTTTTAATTTTATTGCTTAAATCGCATTTTCTCGGCGAGCTGAGCACTTTTTCTGAATTGTGCCGCTCCCGTCACTCTGGTTAGGTTGGCATCGAAAAAAACGCTCTCGGGTGCTCTAGAGTGCCGAGTTTATTACTGCGCATTAAGAAATGACCACCTCCAACGTTTGGTTTAAGTTTTATAAGCATTTTTAATTTTATTGCTTAAATCGCATTTTCTCGGCGAGCTGAGCACTTTTTCTGAATTGTGCCGCTCCCGTCACTCTGGTTAGGTTGGCATCGAAAAAAACGCTCTCGGGTGCTTTGGAGTGCCGAGTTATTCACTGCGCATGAAGAAATGACCACCTCCAACGTTTGGTTTATGTTTTATAAGCATTTTTAATTTTATTGCTTAAATCGCATTTTCTCGGCGAGCTGAGCACTTTTTCTGAATTGTGCCGCTCCCGTCACTCTGGTTAGGTTGGCATCGAAAAAAACGCTCTCGGGTGCTTTAGAGTGCCGAGTTTATCACTGCGCATGAAGAAATGACCACCTCCAACGTTTGGTTTATGTTTTATAAGCATTTTTAATTTTATTGCTTAAATCGCATTTTCTCGGCGAGCTGAGCGCTTTTTCTGAATTGTGCCGCTCCCGTCACTCTGGTTAGGTTGGCATCGAAAAAAACGCTCTCGGGTGCTTTAGAGTGCCGAGTTATTCACTGCGCATGAAGAAATGACCACCTCCAACGTTTGGTTTATGTTTAATAAGCATTTTTAATTTTATTGCTTAAATCGCATTTTCTCGGCGAGCTGAGCGCTTTTTCTGAATTGTGCCGCTCCCGTCACTCTGGTTAGGTTGGCATCGAAAAAAACGCTCTCGGGTGCTTTAGAGTGCCGAGTTATTCACTGCGCATGAAGAAATGACCACCTCCACCGTTTGGTTTATGTTTAATAAGCATTTTTAATTTTATTGCTTAAATCGCATTTTCTCGGCGAGCTGAGCACTTTTTCTGAATTGTGCCGCTCCCGTCACTCTGGTTAGGTTGGCATCGAAAAAAACGCTCTCGGGTGCTTTAGAGTGCCGAGTTTATTACTGCGCATTAAGAAATGACCACCTCCAACGTTTGGTTTATGTTTTATAAGCATTTTTAATTGTATTGCTTAAATCGCATTTTCTCGGCGAGCTGAGCACTTTTTCTGAATTGTGCCGCTCCCGTCACTCTGGTTAGGTTGGCATCGAAAAAAACGCTCTCGGGTGCTTTAGAGTGCCGAGTTATTCACTGCGCACGAAGAAATGACCACCTCCAACGTTTGGTTTATGTTTTATAAGCATTTTTAATTTTATTGCTTAAATCGCATTTTCTCGGCGAGCTGAGCGCTTTTTCTGAATTGTGCCGCTCCCGTCACTCTGGTTAGGTTGGCATCGAAAAAAACGCTCTCGGGTGCTTTAGAGTGCCGAGTTTATTACTGCGCATTAAGAAATGACCACCTCCAACGTTTGGTTTATGTTTTATAAGCATTTTTAATTTTATTGCTTAAATCGCATTTTCTCGGCGAGCTGAGCACTTTTTCTGAATTGTGCCGCTCCCGTCACTCTGGTTAGGTTGGCATCGAAAAAAACGCTCTCGGGTGCTTTAGAGTGCCGAGTTATTCACTGCGCATGAAGAAATGACCACCTCCAACGTTTGGTTTATGTTTTATAAGCATTTTTAATTTTATTGCTTAAATCGCATTTTCTCGGCGAGCTGAGCACTTTTTCTGAATTGTGCCGCTCCCGTCACTCTGGTTAGGTTGGCATCGAAAAAAACGCTCTCGGGTGCTTTAGAGTGCCGAGTTTATCACTGCGCATGAAGAAATGACCACCTCCAACGTTTGGTTTATGTTTTATAAGCATTTTTAATTTTATTGCTTAAATCGCATTTTCTCGGCGAGCTGAGCGCTTTTTCTGAATTGTGCCGCTCCCGTCACTCTGGTTAGGTTGGCATCGAAAAAAACGCTCTCGGGTGCTTTAGAGTGCCGAGTTATTCACTGCGCATGAAGAAATGACCACCTCCAACGTTTGGTTTATGTTTAATAAGCATTTTTAATTTTATTGCTTAAATCGCATTTTCTCGGCGAGCTGAGCGCTTTTTCTGAATTGTGCCGCTCCCGTCACTCTGGTTAGGTTGGCATCGAAAAAAACGCTCTCGGGTGCTTTAGAGTGCCGAGTTATTCACTGCGCATGAAGAAATGACCACCTCCACCGTTTGGTTTATGTTTAATAAGCATTTTTAATTTTATTGCTTAAATCGCATTTTCTCGGCGAGCTGAGCACTTTTTCTGAATTGTGCCGCTCCCGTCACTCTGGTTAGGTTGGCATCGAAAAAAACGCTCTCGGGTGCTTTAGAGTGCCGAGTTTATTACTGCGCATTAAGAAATGACCACCTCCAACGTTTGGTTTATGTTTTATAAGCATTTTTAATTTTATTGCTTAAATCGCATTTTCTCGGCGAGCTGAGCACTTTTTCTGAATTGTGCCGCTCCCGTCACTCTGGTTAGGTTGGCATCGAAAAAAACGCTCTCGGGTGCTTTAGAGTGCCGAGTTATTCACTGCGCACGAAGAAATGACCACCTCCAACGTTTGGTTTATGTTTTATAAGCATTTTTAATTTTATTGCTTAAATCGCATTTTCTCGGCGAGCTGAGCGCTTTTTCTGAATTGTGCCGCTCCCGTCACTCTGGTTAGGTTGGCATCGAAAAAAACGCTCTCGGGTGCTTTAGAGTGCCGAGTTTATTACTGCGCATTAAGAAATGACCACCTCCAACGTTTGGTTTATGTTTTATAAGCATTTTTAATTTTATTGCTTAAATCGCATTTTCTCGGCGAGCTGAGCACTTTTTCTGAATTGTGCCGCTCCCGTCACTCTGGTTAGGTTGGCATCGAAAAAAACGCTCTCGGGTGCTTTAGAGTGCCGAGTTTATTACTGCGCATTAAGAAATGACCACCTCCAACGTTTGGTTTATGTTTTATAAGCATTTTTAATTTTATTGCTTAAATCGCATTTTCTCGGCGAGCTGAGCACTTTTTCTGAATTGTGCCGCTCCCGTCACTCTGGTTAGGTTGGCATCGAAAAAAACGCTATCGGGTGCTTTAGAGTGCCGAGTTATTCACTGCGCATGAAGAAATGACCACCTCCAACGTTTGGTTTATGTTTAATAAGCATTTTTAATTTTATTGCTTAAATCGCATTTTCTCGGCGAGCTGAGCACTTTTTCTGAATTGTGCCGCTCCCGTCACTCTGGTTAGGTTGGCATCGAAAAAAACGCTCTCGGGTGCTTTAGAGTGCCGAGTTTATTACTGCGCATTAAGAAATGACCACCTCCAACGTTTGGTTTATGTTTTATAAGCATTTTTAATTTTATTGCTTAAATCGCATTTTCTCGGCGAGCTGAGCACTTTTTCTGAATTGTGCCGCTCCCGTCACTCTGGTTAGGTTGGCATCGAAAAAAACGCTCTCGGGTGCTTTAGAGTGCCGAGTTTATTACTGCGCATTAAGAAATGACCACCTCCAACGTTTGGTTTATGTTTTATAAGCATTTTTAATTTTATTGCTTAAATCGCATTTTCTCGGCGAGCTGAGCGCTTTTTCTGAATTGTGCCGCTCCCGTCACTCTGGTTAGGTTGGCATCGAAAAAAACGCTCTCGGGTGCTTTAGAGTGCCGAGTTATTCACTGCGCATGAAGAAATGACCACCTCCAACGTTTGGTTTGTGTTTAATAAGCATTTTTAATTTTATTGCTTAAATCGCATTTTCTCGGCGAGCTGAGCACTTTTTCTGAATTGTGCCGCTCCCGTCACTCTGGTTAGGTTGGCATCGAAAAAAACGCTCTCGGGTGCTTTAGAGTGCCGAGTTTATTACTGCGCATTAAGAAATGACCACCTCCAACGTTTGGTTTATGTTTTATAAGCATTTTTAATTTTATTGCTTAAATCGCATTTTCTCGGCGAGCTGAGCGCTTTTTCTGAATTGTGCCGCTCCCGTCACTCTGGTTAGGTTGGCATCGAAAAAAACGCTCTCGGGTGCTTTAGAGTGCCGAGTTATTCACTGCGCATGAAGAAATGACCACCTCCAACGTTTGGTTTATGTTTAATAAGCATTTTTAATTTTATTCCTTAAATCGCATTTTCTCGGCGAGCTGAGCACTTTTTCTGAATTGTGCCGCTCCCGTCACTCTGGTTAGGTTGGCATCGAAAAAAACGCTCTCGGGTGCTTTAGAGTGCCGAGTTTATTACTGCGCATTAAGAAATGACCACCTCCAACGTTTGGTTTATGTTTTATAAGCATTTTTAATTTTATTGCTTAAATCGCATTTTCTCGGCGAGCTGAGCGCTTTTTCTGAATTGTGCCGCTCCCGTCACTCTGGTTAGGTTGGCATCGAAAAAAACGCTCTCGGGTGCTTTAGAGTGCCGAGTTATTCACTGCGCATGAAGAAATGACCACCTCCAACGTTTGGTTTATGTTTAATAAGCATTTTTAATTTTATTGCTTAAATCGCATTTTCTCGGCGAGCTGAGCACTTTTTCTGAATTGTGCCGCTCCCGTCACTCTGGTTAGGTTGGCATCGAAAAAAACGCTCTCGGGTGCTTTAGAGTGCCGACTTTATCACTGCGCATGAAGAAATGACCACCTCCAACGTTTGGTTTATGTTTTATAAGCATTTTTAATTTTATTGCTTAAATCGCATTTTCTCGGCGAGCTGAGCACTTTTTCTGAATTGTGCCGCTCCCGTCACTCTGGTTAGGTTGGCATCGAAAAAAACGCTCTCGGGTGCTTTAGAGTGCCGAGTTTATCACTGCGCATGAAGAAATGACCACCTCCAACGTTTGGTTTATGTTTAATAAGCATTTTTAATTTTATTGCTTAAATCGCATTTTCTCGGCGAGATGAGCACTTTTTCTGAATTGTGCCGCTCCCGTCACTCTGGTTAGGTTGGCATCGAAAAAAACGCTCTCGGGTGCTTTAGAGTGCCGACTTTATCACTGCGCATGAAGAAATGACCACCTCCAACGTTTGGTTTATGTTTTATAAGCATTTTTAATTTTATTGCTTAATTCGCATTTTCTCGGCGAGCTGAGCACCTTTTCTGAATTGTGCCGCTCCCGTCACTCTGGTTAGGTTGGCATCGAAAAAAACGCTCACGGGTGCTTTAGAGTGCCGAGTTTATTACTGCGCATTAAGAAATGACCACCTCCAACGTTTGGTTTATGTTTTATAAGCATTTTTAATTTTATTGCTTAAATCGCATTTTCTCGGCGAGCTGAGCACTTTTTCTGAATTGTGCCGCTCCCGTCACTCTGGTTAGGTTGGCATCGAAAAAAACGCTCTCGGGTGCTTTAGAGTGCCGAGTTTATTACTGCGCATTAAGAAATGACCACCTCCAACGTTTGGTTTATGTTTTATAAGCATTTTTAATTTTATTGCTTAAATCGCATTTTCTCGGCGAGCTGAGCACTTTTTCTGAATTGTGCCGCTCCCGTCACTCTGGTTAGGTTGGCATCGAAAAAAACGCTCTCGGGTGCTTTAGAGTGCCGAGTTTATTACTGCGCATTAAGAAATGACCACCTCCAACGTTTGGTTTATGTTTTATAAGCATTTTTAATTTTATTGCTTAAATCGCAGTTTCTCGGCGAGCTGAGCACTTTTTCTGAATTGTGCCGCTCCCGTCACTCTGGTTAGGTTGGCATCGAAAAAAACGCTCTCGGGTGCTTTAGAGTGCCGAGTTATTCACTGCGCATGAAGAAATGACCACCTCCAACGTTTGGTTTATGTTTAATAAGCATTTTTAATTTTATTGCTTGAATCGCATTTTCTCGGCGAGCTGAGCACTTTTTCTGAATTGTGCCGCTCCCGTCACTCTGGTTAGGTTGGCATCGAAAAAAACGCTCTCGGGTGCTTTAGAGTGCCGAGTTTATCACTGCGCATGAAGAAATGACCACCTCCAACGTTTGGTTTATGTTTTATAAGCATTTTTAATTTTATTGCTTAAATCGCATTTTCTCGGCGAGCTGAGCACTTTTTCTGAATTGTGCCGCTCCCGTCACTCTGGTTAGGTTGGCATAAAAAAAAACGCTCTCGGGTGCTTTAGAGTGCCGAGTTATTCACTGCGCATGAAGAAATGACCACCTCCAACGTTTGGTTTATGTTTTATAAGCATTTTTAATTTTATTGCTTAAATCGCATTTTCTCGGCGAGCTGAGCACTTTTTCTGAATTGTGCCGCTCCCGTCACTCTGGTTAGGTTGGCATCGAAAAAAACGCTCTCGGGTGCTTTAGAGTGCCGAGTTTATCACTGCGCATGAAGAAATGACCACCTCCAACGTTTGGTTTATGTTTTATAAGCATTTTTAATTTTATTGCTTAAATCGCATTTTCTCGGCGAGCTGAGCACTTTTTCTGAATTGTGCCGCTCCCGTCACTCTGGTTAGGTTGGCATCGAAAAAAACGCTCTCGGGTGCTCTAGAGTGCCGAGTTTATTACTGCGCATTAAGAAATGACCACCTCCAACGTTTGGTTTAAGTTTTATAAGCATTTTTAATTTTATTGCTTAAATCGCATTTTCTCGGCGAGCTGAGCACTTTTTCTGAATTGTGCCGCTCCCGTCACTCTGGTTAGGTTGGCATCGAAAAAAACGCTCTCGGGTGCTTTAGAGTGCCGAGTTATTCACTGCGCATGAAGAAATGACCACCTCCAACGTTTGGTTTATGTTTTATAAGCATTTTTAATTTTATTGCTTAAATCGCATTTTCTCGGCGAGCTGAGCACTTTTTCTGAATTGTGCCGCTCCCGTCACTCTGGTTAGGTTGGCATCGAAAAAAACGCTCTTGGGTGCTTTAGAGTGCCGAGTTTATTACTGCGCATTAAGAAATGACCACCTCCAACGTTTGGTTTATGTTTTATAAGCATTTTTAATTTTATTGCTTAAATCGCATTTTCTCGGCGAGCTGAGCGCTTTTTCTGATTTGTGCCGCTCCCGTCACTCTGGTTAGGTTGGCATCGAAAAAAACGCTCTCGGGTGCTTTAGAGTGCCGAGTTATTCACTGCGCATGAAGAAATGACCACCTCCAACGTTTGGTTTATGTTTTATATGCATTTTTAATTTTATTGCTTAAATCGCATTTTCTCGGCGAGCTGAGCGCTTTTTCTGAATTGTGCCGCTCCCGTAACTCTGGTTAGGTTGGCATCGAAAAAAACGCTCTCGGGTGCTTTAGAGTGCCGAGTTTATTACTGCGCATTAAGAAATGACCACCTCCAACGTTTGGTTTATGTTTTATAAGCATTTTTAATTTTATTGCTTAAATCGCATTTTCTCGGCGAGCTGAGCACTTTTTCTGAATTGTGCCGCTCCCGTCACTCTGGTTAGGTTGGCATCGAAAAAAACGCTCTCGGGTGCTTTAGAGTGCCGAGTTTATTACTGCGCATTAAGAAATGACCACCTCCAACGTTTGGTTTATGTTTTATAAGCATTTTTAATTTTATTGCTTAAATCGCATTTTCTCGGCGAGCTGAGCACTTTTTCTGAATTGTGCCGCTCCCGTCACTCTGGTTAGGTTGGCATCGAAAAAAACGCTATCGGGTGCTTTAGAGTGCCGAGTTTATTACTGCGCATGAAGAAATGACCACCTCCAACGTTTGGTTTATGTTTTATAAGCATTTTTAATTTTATTGCTTAAATCGCATTTTCTCGGCGAGCTGAGCACTTTTTCTGAATTGTGCCGCTCCCGTCACTCTGGTTAGGTTGGCATCGAAAAAAACGCTCTCGGGTGCTTAAGAGTGCCGAGTTTATTACTGCGCATTGAGAAATGACCACCTCCAACGTTTGGTTTATGTTTTATAAGCATTTTTAATTTTATTGCTTAAATCGCATTTTCTCGGCGAGCTGAGCACTTTTTCTGAATTGTGCCGCTCCCGTCACTCTGGTTAGGTTGGCATCGAAAAAAACGCTCTCGGGTGCTTTAGAGTGCCGAGTTTATTACTGCGCATTAAGAAATGACCACCTCCAACGTTTGGTTTATGTTTTATAAGCATTTTTAATTTTATTGCTTAAATCGCATTTTCTCGGCGAGCTGAGCACTTTTTCTGAATTGTGCCGCTCCCGTCACTTGGCATCGAAAAAAACGCTCTCGGGTGCTTTAGAGTGCCGAGTTTATCACTGCGCATGAAGAAATGACCACCTCCAACGTTTGGTTTATGTTTTATAAGCATTTTTAATTTTATTGCTTAAATCGCATTTTCTCGGCGAGCTGAGCGCTTTTTCTGAATTGTGCCGCTCCCGTCACTCTGGTTAGGTTGGCATCGAAAAAAACGCTCTCGGGTGCTTTAGAGTGCCGAGTTATTCACTGCGCATGAAGAAATGACCACCTCCAACGTTTGGTTTATGTTTAATAAGCATTTTTAATTTTATTGCTTAAATCGCATTTTCTCGGCGAGCTGAGCGCTTTTTCTGAATTGTGCCGCTCCCGTCACTCTGGTTAGGTTGGCATCGAAAAAAACGCTCTCGGGTGCTTTAGAGTGCCGAGTTATTCACTGCGCATGAAGAAATGACCACCTCCACCGTTTGGTTTATGTTTAATAAGCATTTTTAATTTTATTGCTTAAATCGCATTTTCTCGGCGAGCTGAGCACTTTTTCTGAATTGTGCCGCTCCCGTCACTCTGGTTAGGTTGGCATCGAAAAAAACGCTCTCGGGTGCTTTAGAGTGCCGAGTTTATTACTGCGCATTAAGAAATGACCACCTCCAACGTTTGGTTTATGTTTTATAAGCATTTTTAATTGTATTGCTTAAATCGCATTTTCTCGGCGAGCTGAGCACTTTTTCTGAATTGTGCCGCTCCCGTCACTCTGGTTAGGTTGGCATCGAAAAAAACGCTCTCGGGTGCTTTAGAGTGCCGAGTTATTCACTGCGCACGAAGAAATGACCACCTCCAACGTTTGGTTTATGTTTTATAAGCATTTTTAATTTTATTGCTTAAATCGCATTTTCTCGGCGAGCTGAGCGCTTTTTCTGAATTGTGCCGCTCCCGTCACTCTGGTTAGGTTGGCATCGAAAAAAACGCTCTCGGGTGCTTTAGAGTGCCGAGTTTATTACTGCGCATTAAGAAATGACCACCTCCAACGTTTGGTTTATGTTTTATAAGCATTTTTAATTTTATTGCTTAAATCGCATTTTCTCGGCGAGCTGAGCACTTTTTCTGAATTGTGCCGCTCCCGTCACTCTGGTTAGGTTGGCATCGAAAAAAACGCTCTCGGGTGCTTTAGAGTGCCGAGTTATTCACTGCGCATGAAGAAATGACCACCTCCAACGTTTGGTTTATGTTTTATAAGCATTTTTAATTTTATTGCTTAAATCGCATTTTCTCGGCGAGCTGAGCACTTTTTCTGAATTGTGCCGCTCCCGTCACTCTGGTTAGGTTGGCATCGAAAAAAACGCTCTCGGGTGCTTTAGAGTGCCGAGTTTATCACTGCGCATGAAGAAATGACCACCTCCAACGTTTGGTTTATGTTTTATAAGCATTTTTAATTTTATTGCTTAAATCGCATTTTCTCGGCGAGCTGAGCGCTTTTTCTGAATTGTGCCGCTCCCGTCACTCTGGTTAGGTTGGCATCGAAAAAAACGCTCTCGGGTGCTTTAGAGTGCCGAGTTATTCACTGCGCATGAAGAAATGACCACCTCCAACGTTTGGTTTATGTTTAATAAGCATTTTTAATTTTATTGCTTAAATCGCATTTTCTCGGCGAGCTGAGCGCTTTTTCTGAATTGTGCCGCTCCCGTCACTCTGGTTAGGTTGGCATCGAAAAAAACGCTCTCGGGTGCTTTAGAGTGCCGAGTTATTCACTGCGCATGAAGAAATGACCACCTCCACCGTTTGGTTTATGTTTAATAAGCATTTTTAATTTTATTGCTTAAATCGCATTTTCTCGGCGAGCTGAGCACTTTTTCTGAATTGTGCCGCTCCCGTCACTCTGGTTAGGTTGGCATCGAAAAAAACGCTCTCGGGTGCTTTAGAGTGCCGAGTTTATTACTGCGCATTAAGAAATGACCACCTCCAACGTTTGGTTTATGTTTTATAAGCATTTTTAATTTTATTGCTTAAATCGCATTTTCTCGGCGAGCTGAGCACTTTTTCTGAATTGTGCCGCTCCCGTCACTCTGGTTAGGTTGGCATCGAAAAAAACGCTCTCGGGTGCTTTAGAGTGCCGAGTTATTCACTGCGCACGAAGAAATGACCACCTCCAACGTTTGGTTTATGTTTTATAAGCATTTTTAATTTTATTGCTTAAATCGCATTTTCTCGGCGAGCTGAGCGCTTTTTCTGAATTGTGCCGCTCCCGTCACTCTGGTTAGGTTGGCATCGAAAAAAACGCTCTCGGGTGCTTTAGAGTGCCGAGTTTATTACTGCGCATTAAGAAATGACCACCTCCAACGTTTGGTTTATGTTTTATAAGCATTTTTAATTTTATTGCTTAAATCGCATTTTCTCGGCGAGCTGAGCACTTTTTCTGAATTGTGCCGCTCCCGTCACTCTGGTTAGGTTGGCATCGAAAAAAACGCTCTCGGGTGCTTTAGAGTGCCGAGTTTATTACTGCGCATTAAGAAATGACCACCTCCAACGTTTGGTTTATGTTTTATAAGCATTTTTAATTTTATTGCTTAAATCGCATTTTCTCGGCGAGCTGAGCACTTTTTCTGAATTGTGCCGCTCCCGTCACTCTGGTTAGGTTGGCATCGAAAAAAACGCTATCGGGTGCTTTAGAGTGCCGAGTTATTCACTGCGCATGAAGAAATGACCACCTCCAACGTTTGGTTTATGTTTAATAAGCATTTTTAATTTTATTGCTTAAATCGCATTTTCTCGGCGAGCTGAGCACTTTTTCTGAATTGTGCCGCTCCCGTCACTCTGGTTAGGTTGGCATCGAAAAAAACGCTCTCGGGTGCTTTAGAGTGCCGAGTTTATTACTGCGCATTAAGAAATGACCACCTCCAACGTTTGGTTTATGTTTTATAAGCATTTTTAATTTTATTGCTTAAATCGCATTTTCTCGGCGAGCTGAGCACTTTTTCTGAATTGTGCCGCTCCCGTCACTCTGGTTAGGTTGGCATCGAAAAAAACGCTCTCGGGTGCTTTAGAGTGCCGAGTTTATTACTGCGCATTAAGAAATGACCACCTCCAACGTTTGGTTTATGTTTTATAAGCATTTTTAATTTTATTGCTTAAATCGCATTTTCTCGGCGAGCTGAGCGCTTTTTCTGAATTGTGCCGCTCCCGTCACTCTGGTTAGGTTGGCATCGAAAAAAACGCTCTCGGGTGCTTTAGAGTGCCGAGTTATTCACTGCGCATGAAGAAATGACCACCTCCAACGTTTGGTTTGTGTTTAATAAGCATTTTTAATTTTATTGCTTAAATCGCATTTTCTCGGCGAGCTGAGCACTTTTTCTGAATTGTGCCGCTCCCGTCACTCTGGTTAGGTTGGCATCGAAAAAAACGCTCTCGGGTGCTTTAGAGTGCCGAGTTTATTACTGCGCATTAAGAAATGACCACCTCCAACGTTTGGTTTATGTTTTATAAGCATTTTTAATTTTATTGCTTAAATCGCATTTTCTCGGCGAGCTGAGCGCTTTTTCTGAATTGTGCCGCTCCCGTCACTCTGGTTAGGTTGGCATCGAAAAAAACGCTCTCGGGTGCTTTAGAGTGCCGAGTTATTCACTGCGCATGAAGAAATGACCACCTCCAACGTTTGGTTTATGTTTAATAAGCATTTTTAATTTTATTCCTTAAATCGCATTTTCTCGGCGAGCTGAGCACTTTTTCTGAATTGTGCCGCTCCCGTCACTCTGGTTAGGTTGGCATCGAAAAAAACGCTCTCGGGTGCTTTAGAGTGCCGAGTTTATTACTGCGCATTAAGAAATGACCACCTCCAACGTTTGGTTTATGTTTTATAAGCATTTTTAATTTTATTGCTTAAATCGCATTTTCTCGGCGAGCTGAGCACTTTTTCTGAATTGTGCCGCTCCCGTCACTCTGGTTAGGTTGGCATCGAAAAAAACGCTCTCGGGTGCTTTAGAGTGCCGAGTTTATCACTGCGCATGAAGAAATGACCACCTCCAACGTTTGGTTTATGTTTTATAAGCATTTTTAATTTTATTGCTTAAATCGCATTTTCTCGGCGAGCTGAGCACTTTTTCTGAATTGTGCCGCTCCCGTCACTCTGGTTAGGTTGGCATCGAAAAAAACGCTCTCGGGTGCTTTAGAGTGCCGAGTTTATTACTGCGCATTAAGAAATGACCACCTCCAACGTTTGGTTTATGTTTTATAAGCATTTTTAATTTTATTGCTTAAATCGCATTTTCTCGGCGAGCTGAGCACTTTTTCTGAATTGTGCCGCTCCCGTCACTCTGGTTAGGTTGGCATCGAAAAAAACGCTCTCGGGTGCTTTAGAGTGCCGAGTTTATTACTGCGCATTAAGAAATGACCACCTCCAACGTTTGGTTTATGTTTTATAAGCATTTTTAATTTTATTGCTTAAATCGCAGTTTCTCGGCGAGCTGAGCACTTTTTCTGAATTGTGCCGCTCCCGTCACTCTGGTTAGGTTGGCATCGAAAAAAACGCTCTCGGGTGCTTTAGAGTGCCGAGTTATTCACTGCGCATGAAGAAATGACCACCTCCAACGTTTGGTTTATGTTTAATAAGCATTTTTAATTTTATTGCTTGAATCGCATTTTCTCGGCGAGCTGAGCACTTTTTCTGAATTGTGCCGCTCCCGTCACTCTGGTTAGGTTGGCATCGAAAAAAACGCTCTCGGGTGCTTTAGAGTGCCGAGTTTATCACTGCGCATGAAGAAATGACCACCTCCAACGTTTGGTTTATGTTTTATAAGCATTTTTAATTTTATTGCTTAAATCGCATTTTCTCGGCGAGCTGAGCACTTTTTCTGAATTGTGCCGCTCCCGTCACTCTGGTTAGGTTGGCATAAAAAAAAACGCTCTCGGGTGCTTTAGAGTGCCGAGTTATTCACTGCGCATGAAGAAATGACCACCTCCAACGTTTGGTTTATGTTTTATAAGCATTTTTAATTTTATTGCTTAAATCGCATTTTCTCGGCGAGCTGAGCACTTTTTCTGAATTGTGCCGCTCCCGTCACTCTGGTTAGGTTGGCATCGAAAAAAACGCTCTCGGGTGCTTTAGAGTGCCGAGTTTATCACTGCGCATGAAGAAATGACCACCTCCAACGTTTGGTTTATGTTTTATAAGCATTTTTAATTTTATTGCTTAAATCGCATTTTCTCGGCGAGCTGAGCGCTTTTTCTGAATTGTGCCGCTCCCGTCACTCTGGTTAGGTTGGCATCGAAAAAAACGCTCTCGGGTGCTTTAGAGTGCCGAGTTATTCACTGCGCATGAAGAAATGACCACCTCCAACGTTTGGTTTATGTTTAATAAGCATTTTTAATTTTATTGCTTAAATCGCATTTTCTCGGCGAGCTGAGCGCTTTTTCTGAATTGTGCCGCTCCCGTAACTCTGGTTAGGTTGGCATCGAAAAAAACGCTCTCGGGTGCTTTAGAGTGCCGAGTTTATCACTGCGCATGAAGAAATGACCACTTCCAACGTTTGGTTTATGTTTTATAAGCATTTTTAATTTTATTGCTTAAATCGCATTTTCTCGGCGAGCTGAGCGTTTTTTCTGAATTGTGCCGCTCCCGTAACTCTGGTTAGGTTGGCATCGAAAAAAACGCTCTCGGGTGCTTTAGAGTGCCGAGTTTATCACTGCGCATGAAGAAATGACCACTTCCAACGTTTGGTTTATGTTTTATAAGCATTTTTAATTTTATTGCTTAAATCGCATTTTCTCGGCGAGCTGAGCACTTTTTCTGAATTGTGCCGCTCCCGTCACTCTGGTTAGGTTGGCATCGAAAAAAACGCTCTCGGGTGCTCTAGAGTGCCGAGTTTATTACTGCGCATTAAGAAATGACCACCTCCAACGTTTGGTTTAAGTTTTATAAGCATTTTTAATTTTATTGCTTAAATCGCATTTTCTCGGCGAGCTGAGCACTTTTTCTGAATTGTGCCGCTCCCGTCACTCTGGTTAGGTTGGCATCGAAAAAAACGCTCTCGGGTGCTTTAGAGTGCCGAGTTATTCACTGCGCATGAAGAAATGACCACCTCCAACGTTTGGTTTATGTTTTATAAGCATTTTTAATTTTATTGCTTAAATCGCATTTTCTCGGCGAGCTGAGCACTTTTTCTGAATTGTGCCGCTCCCGTCACTCTGGTTAGGTTGGCATCGAAAAAAACGCTCTTGGGTGCTTTAGAGTGCCGAGTTTATTACTGCGCATTAAGAAATGACCACCTCCAACGTTTGGTTTATGTTTTATAAGCATTTTTAATTTTATTGCTTAAATCGCATTTTCTCGGCGAGCTGAGCGCTTTTTCTGAATTGTGCCGCTCCCGTCACTCTGGTTAGGTTGGCATCGAAAAAAACGCTCTCGGGTGCTTTAGAGTGCCGAGTTATTCACTGCGCATGAAGAAATGACCACCTCCAACGTTTGGTTTATGTTTAATAAGCATTTTTAATTTTATTGCTTAAATCGCATTTTCTCGGCGAGCTGAGCACTTTTTCTGAATTGTGCCGCTCCCGTCACTCTGGTTAGGTTGGCATCGAAAAAAACGCTCTCGGGTGCTTTAGAGTGCCGAGTTTATTACTGCGCATTAAGAAATGACCACCTCCAACGTTTGGTTTATGTTTTATAAGCATTTTTAATTTTATTGCTTAAATCGCATTTTCTCGGCGAGCTGAGCACTTTTTCTGAATTGTGCCGCTCCCGTCACTCTGGTTAGGTTGGCATCGAAAAAAACGCTCTCGGGTGCTTTAGAGTGCCGAGTTTATCACTGCGCATGAAGAAATGACCACCTCCAACGTTTGGTTTATGTTTAATAAGCATTTTTAATTTTATTGCTTAAATCGCATTTTCTCGGCGAGATGAGCACTTTTTCTGAATTGTGCCGCTCCCGTCACTCTGGTTAGGTTGGCATCGAAAAAAACGCTCTCGGGTGCTTTAGAGTGCCGACTTTATCACTGCGCATGAAGAAATGACCACCTCCAACGTTTGGTTTATGTTTTATAAGCATTTTTAATTTTATTGCTTAAATCGCATTTTCTCGGCGAGCTGAGCACTTTTTCTGAATTGTGCCGCTCCCGTCACTCTGGTTAGGTTGGCATCGAAAAAAACGCTCACGGGTGCTTTAGAGTGCCGAGTTTATTACTGCGCATTAAGAAATGACCACCTCCAACGTTTGGTTTATGTTTTATAAGCATTTTTAATTTTATTGCTTAAATCGCATTTTCTCGGCGAGCTGAGCACTTTTTCTGAATTGTGCCGCTCCCGTCACTCTGGTTGGCATCGAAAAAAACGCTCTCGGGTGCTTTAGAGTGCCGAGTTATTCACTGCGCATGAAGAAATGACCACCTCCAACGTTTGGTTTATGTTTTATATGCATTTTTAATTTTATTGCTTAAATCGCATTTTCTCGGCGAGCTGAGCGCTTTTTCTGAATTGTGCCGCTCCCGTAACTCTGGTTAGGTTGGCATCGAAAAAAACGCTCTCGGGTGCTTTAGAGTGCCGAGTTTATTACTGCGCATTAAGAAATGACCACCTCCAACGTTTGGTTTATGTTTTATAAGCATTTTTAATTTTATTGCTTAAATCGCATTTTCTCGGCGAGCTGAGCACTTTTTCTGAATTGTGCCGCTCCCGTCACTCTGGTTAGGTTGGCATCGAAAAAAACGCTCTCGGGTGCTTTAGAGTGCCGAGTTTATTACTGCGCATTAAGAAATGACCACCTCCAACGTTTGGTTTATGTTTTATAAGCATTTTTAATTTTATTGCTTAAATCGCATTTTCTCGGCGAGCTGAGCACTTTTTCTGAATTGTGCCGCTCCCGTCACTCTGGTTAGGTTGGCATCGAAAAAAACGCTCTCGGGTGCTTTAGAGTGCCGAGTTTATTACTGCGCATGAAGAAATGACCACCTCCAACGTTTGGTTTATGTTTTATAAGCATTTTTAATTTTATTGCTTAAGTCGCATTTTCTCGGCGAGCTGAGCACTTTTTCTGAATTGTGCCGCTCCCGTCACTCTGGTTAGGTTGGCATCGAAAAAAACGCTCTCGGGTGCTTTAGAGTGCCGAGTTATTCACTGCGCACGAAGAAATGACCACCTCCAACGTTTGGTTTATGTTTTATAAGCATTTTTAATTTTATTGCTTAAATCGCATTTTCTCGGCGAGCTGAGCGCTTTTTCTGAATTGTGCCGCTCCCGTC
The DNA here is from genome assembly GCF_033458585.1 of Syngnathus typhle. Classification (NCBI taxonomy): domain Eukaryota; kingdom Metazoa; phylum Chordata; class Actinopteri; order Syngnathiformes; family Syngnathidae; genus Syngnathus; species Syngnathus typhle. The sequence continues at coordinate 147,058 of NW_026871986.1, read as the reverse complement.
ACTCTGGTTAGGTTGGCATCGAAAAAAACGCTCTCGGGTGCTTTAGAGTGCCGAGTTTATTACTGCGCATTAAGAAATGACCACCTCCAACGTTTGGTTTATGTTTTATAAGCATTTTTAATTTTATTGCTTAAATCGCATTTTCTCGGCGAGCTGAGCGCTTTTTCTGAATTGTGCCGCTCCCGTCACTCTGGTTAGGTTGGCATCGAAAAAAACGCTCTCGGGTGCTTTAGAGTGCCGAGTTATTCACTGCGCATGAAGAAATGACCACCTCCAACGTTTGGTTTATGTTTAATAAGCATTTTTAATTTTATTGCTTAAATCGCATTTTCTCGGCGAGCTGAGCGCTTTTTCTGAATTGTGCCGCTCCCGTCACTCTGGTTAGGTTGGCATCGAAAAAAACGCTCTCGGGTGCTTTAGAGTGCCGAGTTATTCACTGCGCATGAAGAAATGACCACCTCCAACGTTTGGTTTATGTTTAATAAGCATTTTTAATTTTATTGCTTAAATCGCATTTTCTCGGCGAGCTGAGCACTTTTTCTGAATTGTGCCGCTCCCGTCACTCTGGTTAGGTTGGCATCGAAAAAAACGCTCTCGGGTGCTTTAGAGTGCCGAGTTTATTACTGCGCAATAAGAAATGACCACCTCCAACGTTTGGTTTATGTTTTATAAGCATTTTTAATTTTATTGCTTAAATCGCATTTTCTCGGCGAGCTGAGCACTTTTTCTGAATTGTGCCGCTCCCGTCACTCTGGTTAGGTTGGCATTGAAAAAAACGCTATCGGGTGCTTTAGAGTGCCGAGTTATTCACTGCGCATGAAGAAATGACCACCTCCAACGTTTGGTTTATGTTTAATAAGCATTTTTAATTTTATTGCTTAAATCGCATTTTCTCGGCGAGCTGAGCACTTTTTCTGAATTGTGCCGCTCCCGTCACTCTGGTTAGGTTGGCATCGAAAAAAACGCTCTCGGGTGCTTTAGAGTGCCGAGTTTATTACTGCGCATTAAGAAATGACCACCTCCAACGTTTGGTTTATGTTTTATAAGCATTTTTAATTTTATTGCTTAAATCGCATTTTCTCGGCGAGCTGAGCACTTTTTCTGAATTGTGCCGCTCCCGTCACTCTGGTTAGGTTGGCATCGAAAAAAACGCTCTCGGGTGCTTTAGAGTGCCGAGTTTATCACTGCGCATGAAGAAATGACCACCTCCAACGTTTGGTTTATGTTTTATAAGCATTTTTAATTTTATTGCTTAAATCGCATTTTCTCGGCGAGCTGAGCGCTTTTTCTGAATTGTGCCGCTCCCGTCACTCTGGTTAGGTTGGCATCGAAAAAAACGCTCTCGGGTGCTTTAGAGTGCCGATTTTATCACTGCGCATGAAGAAATGACCACCTCCAACGTTTGGTTTATGTTTTATAAGCATTTTTAATTTTATTGCTTAAATCGCATTTTCTCGGCGAGCTGAGCGCTTTTTCTGAATTGTGCCGCTCCCGTAACTCTGGTTAGGTTGGCATCGAAAAAAACGCTCTCGGGTGCTTTAGAGTGCCGAGTTTATCACTGCGCATGAAGAAATGACCACTTCCAACGTTTGGTTTATGTTTTATAAGCATTTTTAATTTTATTGCTTAAATCGCATTTTCTCGGCGAGCTGAGCACTTTTTCTGAATTGTGCCGCTCCCGTCACTCTGGTTAGGTTGGCATCGAAAAAAACGCTCTCGGGTGCTTTAAGTGCCGAGTTTATTACTGTGCATTAAGAAATGACCACCTCCAACGTTTGGTTTATGTTTTATAAGCATTTTTAATTTTATTGCTTAAATCGCATTTTCTCGGCGAGCTGAGCACTTTTCTGAATTGTGCCGCTCCCGTCACTCTGGTTAGGTTGGCATCGAAAAAAACGCTCTCGGGTGCTTTAGAGTGCCGAGTTATTCACTGCGCATGAAGAAATGACCACCTCCAACGTTTGGTTTATGTTTTATAAGCATTTTTAATTTTATTGCTTAAATCGCATTTTCTCGGCGAGCTGAGCACTTTTTCTGAATTGTGCCGCTCCCGTCACTCTGGTTAGGTTGGCATCGAAAAAAACGCTCTCGGGTGCTTTAGAGTGCCGAGTTTATCACTGCGCATGAAGAAATGACCACCTCCAACGTTTGGTTTATGTTTTATAAGCATTTTTAATTTTATTGCTTAAATCGCATTTTCTCGGCGAGCTGAGCGCTTTTTCTGAATTGTGCCGCTCCCGTCACTCTGGTTAGGTTGGCATCGAAAAAAACGCTCTCGGGTGCTTTAGAGTGCCGAGTTATTCACTGCGCATGAAGAAATGACCACCTCCAACGTTTGGTTTATGTTTAATAAGCATTTTTAATTTTATTGCTTAAATCGCATTTTCTCGGCGAGCTGGGCGCTTTTTCTGAATTGTGCCGCTCCCGTCACTCTGGTTAGGTTGGCATCGAAAAAAACGCTCTCGGGTGCTTTAGAGTGCCGAGTTATTCACTGCGCACGAAGAAATGACCACCTCCAACGTTTGGTTTATGTTTTATAAGCATTTTTAAATTTATTGCTTAAATCGCATTTTCTCGGCGAGCTGAGCGCTTTTTCTGAATTGTGCCGCTCCCGTCACTCTGGTTAGGTTGGCATCGAAAAAAACGCTCTCGGGTGCTTTAGAGTGTCGAGTTATTCACTGCGTATGAAGAAATGACCACCTCCAACGTTTGGTTTATGTTTTATAAGCATTTTTAATTTTATTGCTTAAATCGCATTTTCTCGGCGAGCTGAGCACTTTTTCTAATTGTGCCGCTCCCGTCACTCTGGTTAGGTTGGCATCGAAAAAAACGCTCTCGGGTGCTTTAGAGTGCCGAGTTTATTACTGCGCATTAAGAAATGACCACCTCCAACGTTTGGTTTATGTTTTATAAGCATTTTTAATTTTATTGCTTAAATCGCATTTTCTCGGCGAGCTGAGCACTTTTTCTGAATTGTGCCGCTCCCGTCACTCTGGTTAGGTTGGCATCGAAAAAAACGCTCTCGGGTGCTTTAGAGTGCCGAGTTATTCACTGCGCACGAAGAAATGACCACCTCCAACGTTTGGTTTATGTTTTATAAGCATTTTTAATTTTATTGCTTAAATCGCATTTTCTCGGCGAGCTGAGCGCTTTTTCTGAATTGTGCCGCTCCCGTCACTCTGGTTAGGTTGGCATCGAAAAAAAACGCTCTCGGGTGCTTTAGAGTGCCGAGTTTATTACTGCGCATTAAGAAATGACCACCTCCAACGTTTGGTTTATGTTTTATAAGCATTTTTAATTTTATTGCTTAAATCGCATTTTCTCGGCGAGCTGAGCACTTTTTCTGAATTGTGCCGCTCCCGTCACTCTGGTTAGGTTGGCATCGAAAAAAACGCTCTCGGGTGCTTTAGAGTGCCGAGTTATTCACTGCGCATGAAGAAATGACCACCTCCAACGTTTGGTTTATGTTTTATAAGCATTTTTAATTTTATTGCTTAAATCGCATTTTCTCGGCGAGCTGAGCACTTTTTCTGAATTGTGCCGCTCCCGTCACTCTGGTTAGGTTGGCATCGAAAAAAACGCTCTCGGGTGCTTTAGAGTGCCGAGTTTATCACTGCGCATGAAGAAATGACCACCTCCAACGTTTGGTTTATGTTTTATAAGCATTTTTAATTTTATTGCTTAAATCGCATTTTCTCGGCGAGCTGAGCGCTTTTTCTGAATTGTGCCGCTCCCGTCACTCTGGTTAGGTTGGCATCGAAAAAAACGCTCTCGGGTGCTTTAGAGTGCCGAGTTATTCACTGCGCATGAAGAAATGACCACCTCCAACGTTTGGTTTATGTTTTATAAGCATTTTTAATTTTATTGCTTAAATCGCATTTTCTCGGCGAGCTGAGCACTTTTTCTGAATTGTGCCGCTCCCGTCACTCTGGTTAGGTTGGCATCGAAAAAAACGCTCTCGGGTGCTTTAGAGTGCCGAGTTTATCACTGCGCATGAAGAAATGACCACCTCCAACGTTTGGTTTATGTTTTATAAGCATTTTTAATTTTATTTCTTAAATCGCATTTTCTCGGCGAGCTGAGCGCTTTTTCTGAATTGTGCCGCTCCCGTCACTCTGGTTAGGTTGGCATCGAAAAAAACGCTCTCGGGTGCTTTAGAGTGCCGAGTTTATCACTGCGCATGAAGAAATGACCACCTCCAACGTTTGGTTTATGTTTTATAAGCATTTTTAATTTTATTGCTTAAATCGCATTTTCTCGGCGAGCTGAGCGCTTTTTCTGAATTGTGCCGCTCCCGTAACTCTGGTTAGGTTGGCATCGAAAAAAACGCTCTCGGGTGATTTAGAGTGCCGACTTTATCACTGCGCATGAAGAAATGACCACTTCCAACGTTTGGTTTATGTTTTATAAGCATTTTTAATTTTATTGCTTAAATCGCATTTTCTCGGCGAGCTGAGCACTTTTTCTGAATTGTGCCGCTCCCGTCAATCTGGTTAGGTTGGCATCGAAAAAAACGCTCTCGGGTGCTTTAGAGTGCCGAGTTTATTACTGCGCATTAAGAAATGACCACCTCCAACGTTTGGTTTATGTTTTATAAGCATTTTTAATTTTATTGCTTAAATCGCATTTTCTCGGCGAGCTGAGCACTTTTTCTGAATTGTGCCACTCCCGTCACTCTGGTTAGGTTGGCATCGAAAAAAACGCTCTCGGGTGCTTTAGAGTGCCGAGTTATTCACTGCGCATGAAGAAATGACCACCTCCAACGTTTGGTTTATGTTTTATAAGCATTTTTAATTTTATTGCTTAAATCGCATTTTCTCGGCGAGCTGAGCACTTTTTCTGAATTGTGCCACTCCCGTCACTCTGGTTAGGTTGGCATCGAAAAAAACGCTCTCGGGTGCTTTAGAGTGCCGAGTTTATCACTGCGCATGAAGAAATGACCACCTCCAACGTTTGGTTTATGTTTTATAAGCATTTTTAATTTTATTGCTTAAATCGCATTTTCTCGGCGAGCTGAGCGCTTTTTCTGAATTGTGCCGCTCCCGTCACTCTGGTTAGGTTGGCATCGAAAAAAACGCTCTCGGGTGCTTTAGAGTGCCGAGTTATTCACTGTACATGAAGAAATGACCACCTCCAACGTTTGGTTTATGTTTAATAAGCATTTTTAATTTTATTGCTTAAATCGCATTTTCTCGGCGAGCTGAGCGCTTTTTCTGAATTGTGCCGCTCCCGTCACTCTGGTTAGGTTGGCATCGAAAAAAACGCTCTCGGGTGCTTTAGAGTGCCGAGTTATTCACTGCGCATGAAGAAATGACCACCTCCAACGTTTGGTTTATGTTTAATAAGCATTTTTAATTTTATTGCTTAAATCGCATTTTCTCGGCGAGCTGAGCACTTTTTCTGAATTGTGCCGCTCCCGTCACTCTGGTTAGGTTGGCATCGAAAAAAACGCTCTCGGGTGCTTTAGAGTGCCGAGTTTATTACTGCGCATTAAGAAATGACCACCTCCAACGTTTGGTTTATGTTTTATAAGCATTTTTAATTTTATTGCTTAAATCGCATTTTCTCGGCGAGCTGAGCACTTTTTCTGAATTGTGCCGCTCCCGTCACTCTGGTTAGGTTGGCATCGAAAAAAACGCTCTCGGGTGCTTTAGAGTGCCGAGTTATTCACTGCGCACGAAGAAATGACCACCTCCAACGTTTGGTTTATGTTTTATAAGCATTTTTAATTTTATTGCTTAAATCGCATTTTCTCGGCGAGCTGAGCGCTTTTTCTGAATTGTGCCGCTCCCGTCACTCTGGTTAGGTTGGCATCGAAAAAAACGCTCTCGGGTGCTTTAGAGTGCCGAGTTTATTACTGCGCATTAAGAAATGACCACCTCCAACGTTTGGTTTATGTTTTATAAGCATTTTTAATTTTATTGCTTAAATCGCATTTTCTCGGCGAGCTGAGCGCTTTTTCTGAATTGTGCCGCTCCCGTCACTCTGGTTAGGTTGGCATCGAAAAAAACGCTCTCGGGTGCTTTAGAGTGCCGAGTTATTCACTGCGCATGAAGAAATGACCACTTCCAACGTTTGGTTTATGTTTTATAAGCATTTTTAATTTTATTGCTTAAATCGCATTTTCTCGGCGAGCTGAGCACTTTTTCTGAATTGTGCCGCTCCCGTCACTCTGGTTAGGTTGGCATCGAAAAAAACGCTCTCGGGTGCTTTCGAGTGCCGAGTTTATTACTGCGCATGAAGAAATGACCACCTCCAACGTTTGGTTTATGTTTTATAAGCATTTTTTATTTTATTGCTTAAATCGCATTTTCTCGGCGAGCTGAGCACTTTTTCTGAATTGTGCCGCTCCCGTCACTCTGGTTAGGTTGGCATCGAAAAAAACGCTCTCGGGTGCTTTAGAGTGCCGAGTTATTCACTGCGCATGAAGAAATGACCACCTCCAACGTTTGGTTTATGTTTTATAAGCATTTTTAATTTTATTGCTTAAATCGCATTTTCTCGGCGAGCTGAGCACTTTTTCTGAATTGTGCCTCTCCCGTCACTCTGGTTAGGTTGGCATCGAAAAAAACGCTCTCGGGTGCTTTAGAGTGCCGAGTTATTCACTGCGCATGAAGAAATGACCACCTCCAACGTTTGGTTTATGTTTAATAAGCATTTTTAATTTAAATTGCTTAAATCGCATTTTCTCGGCGAGCTGAGCACTTTTTCTGAATTCTGCCGCTCCCGTCACTCTGGTTAGGTTGGCATCGAAAAAAACGCTCTCGGGTGCTTTAGAGTGCCGAGTTTATTACTGCGCATTAAGAAATGACCACCTCCAACGTTTGGTTTATGTTTTATAAGCATTTTTAATTTTATTGCTTAAATCGCATTTTCTCGGCGAGCTGAGCGCTTTTTCTGAATTGTGCCGCTCCCGTCACTCTGGTTAGGTTGGCATCGAAAAAAACGCTGTCGGGTGCTTTAGAGTGCCGAGTTTATTACTGCGCATTAAGAAATGACCACCTCCAACGTTTGGTTTATGTTTTATAAGCATTTTTAATTTTATTGCTTAAATCGCATTTTCTCGGCGAGCTGAGCACTTTTTCTGAATTGTGCCGCTCCCGTCACTCTGGTTAGGTTGGCATCGAAAAAAACGCTCACGGGTGCTTTAGAGTGCCGAGTTTATTACTGCGCATTAAGAAATGACCACCTCCAACGTTTGGTTTATGTTTTATAAGCATTTTTAATTTTATTGCTTAAATCGCATTTTCTCGGCGAGCTGAGCACTTTTTCTGAATTGTGCCGCTCCCGTCACTCTGGTTAGGTTGGCATCGAAAAAAACGCTCTCGGGTGCTTTAGAGTGCCGAGTTATTCACTGCGCATGAAGAAATGACCACTTCCAACGTTTGGTTTATGTTTTATAAGCATTTTTAATTTTATTGCTTAAATCGCATTTTCTCGGCGAGCTGAGCACTTTTTCTGAATTGTGCCGCTCCCGTCACTCTGGTTAGGTTGGCATCGAAAAAAACGCTCTCGGGTGCTTTAGAGTGCCGAGTTTATTACTGCGCATGAAGAAATGACCACCTCCAACGTTTGGTTTATGTTTTATAAGCATTTTTTATTTTATTGCTTAAATCGCATTTTCTCGGCGAGCTGAGCACTTTTTCTGAATTGTGCCGCTCCCGTCACTCTGGTTAGGTTGGCATCGAAAAAAACGCTCTCGGGTGCTTTAGAGTGCCGAGTTATTCACTGCGCATGAAGAAATGACCACCTCCAACGTTTGGTTTATGTTTTATAAGCATTTTTAATTTTATTGCTTAAATCGCATTTTCTCGGCGAGCTGAGCACTTTTTCTGAATTGTGCCGCTCCCGTCACTCTGGTTAGGTTGGCATCGAAAAAAACGCTCTCGGGTGCTTTAGAGTGCCGAGTTTATCACTGCGCATAAGAAATGACCACCTCCAACGTTTGGTTTATGTTTTATAAGCATTTTTAATTTTATTGCTTAAATCGCATTTTCTCGGCGAGCTGAGCGCTTTTTCTGAATTGTGCCGCTCCCGTCACTCTGGTTAGGTTGGCATCGAAAAAAACGCTCTCGGGTGCTTTAGAGTGCCGAGTTATTCACTGCGCATGAAAAAATGACCACCTCCAACGTTTGGTTTATGTTTAATAAGCATTTTTAATTTTATTGCTCAAATCGCATTTTCTCGGCGAGCTGAGCGCTTTTTCTGAATTGTGCCGCTCCCGTCACTCTGGTTAGGTTGGCATCGAAAAAAACGCTCTCGGGTGCTTTAGAGTGCCGAGTTATTCACTGCGCATGAAGAAATGACCACCTCCAACGTTTGGTTTATGTTTAATAAGCATTTTTAATTTTATTGCTTAAATCGCATTTTCTCGGCGAGCTGAGCACTTTTTCTGAATTGTGCCGCTCCCGTCACTCTGGTTAGGTTGGCATCGAAAAAAACGCTGTCGGGTGCTTTAGAGTGCCGAGTTTATTACTGCGCATTAAGAAATGACCACCTCCAACGTTTGGTTTATGTTTTATAAGCATTTTTAATTTTATTGCTTAAATCGCATTTTCTCGGCGAGCTGAGCGCTTTTTCTGAATTGTGCCGCTCCCGTCACTCTGGTTAGGTTGGCATCGAAAAAAACGCTCTCGGGTGCTTTAGAGTGCCGAGTTATTCACTGCGCATGAAAAAATGACCACCTCCAACGTTTGGTTTATGTTTAATAAGCATTTTTAATTTTATTGCTCAAATCGCATTTTCTCGGCGAGCTGAGCGCTTTTTCTGAATTGTGCCGCTCCCGTCACTCTGGTTAGGTTGGCATCGAAAAAAACGCTCTCGGGTGCTTTAGAGTGCCGAGTTATTCACTGCGCATGAAGAAATGACCACCTCCAACGTTTGGTTTATGTTTAATAAGCATTTTTAATTTTATTGCTTAAATCGCATTTTCTCGGCGAGCTGAGCACTTTTTCTGAATTGTGCCGCTCCCGTCACTCTGGTTAGGTTGGCATCGAAAAAAACGCTGTCGGGTGCTTTAGAGTGCCGAGTTTATTACTGCGCATTAAGAAATGACCACCTCCAACGTTTGGTTTATGTTTTATAAGCATTTTTAATTTTATTGCTTAAATCGCATTTTCTCGGCGAGCTGAGCGCTTTTTCTGAATTGTGCCGCTCCCGTCACTCTGGTTAGGTTGGCATCGAAAAAAACGCTCTCGGGTGCTTTAGAGTGCCGAGTTATTCACTGCGCATGAAAAAATGACCACCTCCAACGTTTGGTTTATGTTTAATAAGCATTTTTAATTTTATTGCTCAAATCGCATTTTCTCGGCGAGCTGAGCGCTTTTTCTGAATTGTGCCGCTCCCGTCACTCTGGTTAGGTTGGCATCGAAAAAAACGCTCTCGGGTGCTTTAGAGTGCCGAGTTATTCACTGCGCATGAAGAAATGACCACCTCCAACGTTTGGTTTATGTTTAATAAGCATTTTTAATTTTATTGCTTAAATCGCATTTTCTCGGCGAGCTGAGCACTTTTTCTGAATTGTGCCGCTCCCGTCACTCTGGTTAGGTTGGCATCGAAAAAAACGCTGTCGGGTGCTTTAGAGTGCCGAGTTTATTACTGCGCATTAAGAAATGACCACCTCCAACGTTTGGTTTATGTTTTATAAGCATTTTTAATTTTATTGCTTAAATCGCATTTTCTCGGCGAGCTGAGCGCTTTTTCTGAATTGTGCCGCTCCCGTCACTCTGGTTAGGTTGGCATCGAAAAAAACGCTCTCGGGTGCTTTAGAGTGCCGAGTTATTCACTGCGCACGAAGAAATGACCACCTCCAACGTTTGGTTTATGTTTTATAAGCATTTTTAATTTTATTGCTTAAATCGCATTTTCTCGGCGAGCTGAGCGCTTTTTCTGAATTGTGCCGCTCCCGTCACTCTGGTTAGGTTGGCATCGAAAAAAACGCTCTCGGGTGCTTTAGAGTGCCGAGTTATTCACTGCGCATGAAGAAATGACCACCTCCAACGTTTGGTTTATGTTTAATAAGCATTTTTAATTTTATTGCTTAAATCGCATTTTCTCGGCGAGCTGAGCACTTTTTCTGAATTGTGCCGCTCCCGTCACTCTGGTTAGGTTGGCATCGAAAAAAACGCTCTCGGGTGCTTTAGAGTGCCGAGTTTATTACTGCGCATTAAGAAATGACCACCTCCAACGTTTGGTTTATGTTTTATAAGCATTTTTAATTTTATTGCTTAAATCGCATTTTCTCGGCGAGCTGAGCACTTTTTCTGAATTGTGCCGCTCCCGTCACTCTGGTTAGGTTGGCATCGAAAAAAACGCTCTCGGGTGCTTTAGAGTGCCGAGTTTATTACTGCGCATTAAGAAATGACCACCTCCAACGTTTGGTTTATGTTTTATAAGCATTTTTAATTTTATTGCTTAAATCGCATTTTCTCGGCGAGCTGAGCACTTTTTCTGAATTGTGCCGCTCCCGTCACTCTGGTTAGGTTGGCATCAAAAAAAACGCTCTCGGGTGCTTTAGAGTGCCGAGTTTATCACTGCGCATGAAGAAATGACCACCTCCAACGTTTGGTTTATGTTTTATAAGCATTTTTAATTTTATTGCTTAAATCGCATTTTCTCGGCGAGCTGAGCGCTTTTTCTGAATTGTGCCGCTCCCGTCACTCTGGTTAGGTTGGCATCGAAAAAAACGCTCTCGGGTGCTTTAGAGTGCCGAGTTTATCACTGCGCATGAAGAAATGACCACCTCCAACGTTTGGTTTATGTTTTATAAGCATTTTTAATTTTATTGCTTAAATCGCATTTTCTCGGCGAGCTGAGCGCTTTTTCTGAATTGTGCCGCTCCCGTAACTCTGGTTAGGTTGGCATCGAAAAAAACGCTCTCGGGTGCTTTAGAGTGCCGAGTTTATCACTGCGCATGAAGAAATGACCACTTCCAACGTTTGGTTTATGTTTTATAAGCATTTTTAATTTTATTGCTTAAATCGCATTTTCTCGGCGAGCTGAGCACTTTTTCTGAATTGTGCCGCTCCCGTCACTCTGGTTAGGTTGGCATCGAAAAAAACGCTCACGGGTGCTTTAGAGTGCCGAGTTTATTACTGCGCATTAAGAAATGACCACCTCCAACGTTTGGTTTATGTTTTATAAGCATTTTTAATTTTATTGCTTAAATCGCATTTTGTCGGCGAGCTGAGCACTTTTTCTGAATTGTGCCGCTCCCGTCACTCTGGTTAGGTTGGCATCGAAAAAAACGCTCTCGGGTGCTTTAGAGTGCCGAATTTATCACTGCGCATGAAGAAATGACCACCTCCAACGTTTGGTTTATGTTTTATAAGCATTTTTAATTTTATTGCTTAAATCGCATTTTCTCGGCGAGCTGAGCGCTTTTTCTGAATTGTGCCGCTCCCGTCACTCTGGTTAGGTTGGCATCGAAAAAAACGCTCTCGGGTGCTTTAGAGTGCCGAGTTATTCACTGCGCATGAAGAAATGACCACCTCCAATGTTTGGTTTATGTTTAATAAGCATTTTTAATTTTATTGCTTAAATCGCATTTTCTCGGCGAGCTGAGCGCTTTTTCTGAATTGTGCCGCTCCCGTCACTCTGGTTAGGTTGGCATCGAAAAAAACGCTCTCGGGTGCTTTAGAGTGCCGAGTTATTCACTGCGCATGAAGAAATGACCACCTCCAACGTTTGGTTTATGTTTAATAAGCATTTTTAATTCTATTGCTTAAATCGCATTTTCTCGGCGAGCTGAGCACTTTTTCTGAATTGTGCCGCTCCCGTCACTCTGGTTAGGTTGGCATCGAAAAAAACGCTCTCGGGTGCTTTAGAGTGCCGAGTTTATTACTGCGCATTAGGAAATGACCACCTCCAACGTTTGGTTTATGTTTTATAAGCATTTTTAATTTTATTGCTTAAATCGCATTTTCTCGGCGAGCTGAGCGCTTTTTCTGAATTGTGCCGCTCCCGTCACTCTGGTTAGGTTGGCATCGAAAAAAACTCTCTCGGGTGCTTTAGAGTGCCGAGTTTATTACTGCGCATTAAGAAATGACCACCTCCAACGTTTGGTTTATGTTTTATAAGCATTTTTAATTTTATTGCTTAAATCGCATTTTCTCGGCGAGCTGAGCACTTTTTCTGAATTGTGCCGCTCCCGTCACTCTGGTTAGGTTGGCATCGAAAAAAACGCTCTCGGGTGCTTTAGAGTGCCGAGTTTATTACTGCGCATTAAGAAATGACCACCTCCAACGTTTGGTTTATGTTTTATAAGCATTTTTAATTTTATTGCTTAAATCGCATTTTCTCGGCGAGCTGAGCACTTTTTCTGAATTGTGCCGCTCCCGTCACTCTGGTTAGGTTGGCATCGAAAAAAACGCTCTCGGGTGCTTTAGAGTGCCGAGTTTATTACTGCGCATTAAGAAATGACCACCTCCAACGTTTGGTTTATGTTTTATAAGCATTTTTAATTTTATTGCTTAAATCGCATTTTCTCGGCGAGCTGAGCACTTTTTCTGAATTGTGCCGCTCCCGTCACTCTGGTTAGGTTGGCATCGAAAAAAACGCTATCGGGTGCTTTAGAGTGCCGAGTTATTCACTGCGCATGAAGAAATGACCACCTCCAACGTTTGGTTTATGTTTAATAAGCATTTTTAATTTTATTGCTTAAATCGCATTTTCTCGGCGAGCTGAGCACTTTTTCTGAATTGTGCCGCTCCCGTCACTCTGGTTAGGTTGGCATCGAAAAAAACGCTCTCGTGTGCTTTAGAGTGCCGAGTTTATTACTGCGCATTAAGAAATGACCACCTCCAACGTTTGGTTTATGTTTTATAAGCATTTTTAATTTTATTGCTTAAATCGCATTTTCTCGGCGAGCTGAGCACTTTTTCTGAATTGTGCCGCTCCCGTCACTCTGGTTAGGTTGGCATCGAAAAAAACGCTCCCGGGTGCTTTAGAGTGCCGAGTTTATTACTGCGCATTAAGAAATGACCACCTCCAACGTTTGGTTTATGTTTTATAAGCATTTTTAATTTTATTGCTTAAATCGCATTTTCTCGGCGAGCTGAGCACTTTTTCTGAATTGTGCCGCTCCCGTCACTCTGGTTAGGTTGGCATCGAAAAAAACGCTCTCGGGTGCTTTAGAGTGCCGAGTTATTCACTGCGCATGAAGAAATGACCACCTCCAACGTTTGGTTTATGTTTAATAAGCATTTTTAATTTTATTGCTTGAATCGCATTTTCTCGGCGAGCTGAGCACTTTTTCTGAATTGTGCCGCTCCCGTCACTCTGGTTAGGTTGGCATCGAAAAAAACGCTCTCGGGTGCTTTAGAGTGCCGAGTTTATCACTGCGCATAAGAAATGACCACCTCCAACGTTTGGTTTATGTTTTATAAGCATTTTTAATTTTATTGCTTAAATCGCATTTTCTCGGCGAGCTGAGCGCTTTTTCTGAATTGTGCCGCTCCCGTCACTCTGGTTAGGTTGGCATCGAAAAAAACGCTCTCGGGTGCTTTAGAGTGCCGAGTTTATTACTGCGCATTAAGAAATGACCACCTCCAACGTTTGGTTTATGTTTTCTAAGCATTTTTAATTTTATTGCTTAAATCGCATTTTCTCGGCGAGCTGAGCACTTTTTCTGAATTGTGCCGCTCCCGTCACTCTGGTTAGGTTGGCATCGAAAAAAACGCTCTCGGGTGCTTTAGAGTGCCGAGTTTATCACTGCGCATAAGAAATGACCACCTCCAACGTTTGGTTTATGTTTTATAAGCATTTTTAATTTTATTGCTTAAATCGCATTTTCTCGGCGAGCTGAGCGCTTTTTCTGAATTGTGCCGCTCCCGTCACTCTGGTTAGGTTGGCATCGAAAAAAACGCTCTCGGGTGCTTTAGAGTGCCGAGTTATTCACTGCGCATGAAGAAATGACCACCTCCAACGTTTGGTTTATGTTTAATAAGCATTTTTAATTTTATTGCTTAAATCGCATTTTCTCGGCGAGCTGAGCGCTTTTTCTGAATTGTGCCGCTCCCGTCACTCTGGTTAGGTTGGCATCGAAAAAAACGCTCTCGGGTGCTTTAGAGTGCCGAGTTATTCACTGCGCATGAAGAAATGACCACCTCCAACGTTTGGTTTATGTTTAATAAGCATTTTTAATTTTATTGCTTAAATCGCATTTTCTCGGCGAGCTGAGCGCTTTTTCTGAATTGTGCCGCTCCCGTCACTCTGGTTAGGTTGGCATCGAAAAAAACGCTCTCGGGTGCTTTAGAGTGCCGAGTTATTCACTGCGCATGAAGAAATGACCACCTCCAACGTTTGGTTTATGTTTAATAAGCATTTTTAATTTTATTGCTTAAATCGCATTTTCTCGGCGAGCTGAGCACTTTTTCTGAATTGTGCCGCTCCCGTCACTCTGGTTAGGTTGGCATCGAAAAAAACGCTATCGGGTGCTTTAGAGTGCCGAGTTATTCACTGCGCATGAAGAAATGACCACCTCCAACGTTTGGTTTATGTTTAATAAGCATTTTTAATTTTATTGCTTAAATCGCATTTTCTCGGCGAGCTGAGCACTTTTTCTGAATTGTGCCGCTCCCGTCACTCTGGTTAGGTTGGCATCGAAAAAAACGCTCTCGTGTGCTTTAGAGTGCCGAGTTTATTACTGCGCATTAAGAAATGACCACCTCCAACGTTTGGTTTATGTTTTATAAGCATTTTTAATTTTATTGCTTAAATCGCATTTTCTCGGCGAGCTGAGCACTTTTTCTGAATTGTGCCGCTCCCGTCACTCTGGTTAGGTTGGCATCGAAAAAAACGCTCCCGGGTGCTTTAGAGTGCCGAGTTTATTACTGCGCATTAAGAAATGACCACCTCCAACGTTTGGTTTATGTTTTATAAGCATTTTTAATTTTATTGCTTAAATCGCATTTTCTCGGCGAGCTGAGCACTTTTTCTGAATTGTGCCGCTCCCGTCACTCTGGTTAGGTTGGCATCGAAAAAAACGCTCTCGGGTGCTTTAGAGTGCCGAGTTATTCACTGCGCATGAAGAAATGACCACCTCCAACGTTTGGTTTATGTTTAATAAGCATTTTTAATTTTATTGCTTGAATCGCATTTTCTCGGCGAGCTGAGCACTTTTTCTGAATTGTGCCGCTCCCGTCACTCTGGTTAGGTTGGCATCGAAAAAAACGCTCTCGGGTGCTTTAGAGTGCCGAGTTTATCACTGCGCATAAGAAATGACCACCTCCAACGTTTGGTTTATGTTTTATAAGCATTTTTAATTTTATTGCTTAAATCGCATTTTCTCGGCGAGCTGAGCGCTTTTTCTGAATTGTGCCGCTCCCGTCACTCTGGTTAGGTTGGCATCGAAAAAAACGCTCTCGGGTGCTTTAGAGTGCCGAGTTTATTACTGCGCATTAAGAAATGACCACCTCCAACGTTTGGTTTATGTTTTCTAAGCATTTTTAATTTTATTGCTTAAATCGCATTTTCTCGGCGAGCTGAGCACTTTTTCTGAATTGTGCCGCTCCCGTCACTCTGGTTAGGTTGGCATCGAAAAAAACGCTCTCGGGTGCTTTAGAGTGCCGAGTTTATCACTGCGCATAAGAAATGACCACCTCCAACGTTTGGTTTATGTTTTATAAGCATTTTTAATTTTATTGCTTAAATCGCATTTTCTCGGCGAGCTGAGCGCTTTTTCTGAATTGTGCCGCTCCCGTCACTCTGGTTAGGTTGGCATCGAAAAAAACGCTCTCGGGTGCTTTAGAGTGCCGAGTTATTCACTGCGCATGAAGAAATGACCACCTCCAACGTTTGGTTTATGTTTAATAAGCATTTTTAATTTTATTGCTTAAATCGCATTTTCTCGGCGAGCTGAGCGCTTTTTCTGAATTGTGCCGCTCCCGTCACTCTGGTTAGGTTGGCATCGAAAAAAACGCTCTCGGGTGCTTTAGAGTGCCGAGTTATTCACTGCGCATGAAGAAATGACCACCTCCAACGTTTGGTTTATGTTTAATAAGCATTTTTAATTTTATTGCTTAAATCGCATTTTCTCGGCGAGCTGAGCGCTTTTTCTGAATTGTGCCGCTCCCGTCACTCTGGTTAGGTTGGCATCGAAAAAAACGCTCTCGGGTGCTTTAGAGTGCCGAGTTATTCACTGCGCATGAAGAAATGACCACCTCCAACGTTTGGTTTATGTTTAATAAGCATTTTTAATTTTATTGCTTAAATCGCATTTTCTCGGCGAGCTGAGCACTTTTTCTGAATTGTGCCGCTCCCGTCACTCTGGTTAGGTTGGCATCGAAAAAAACGCTATCGGGTGCTTTAGAGTGCCGAGTTATTCACTGCGCATGAAGAAATGACCACCTCCAACGTTTGGTTTATGTTTAATAAGCATTTTTAATTTTATTGCTTAAATCGCATTTTCTCGGCGAGCTGAGCACTTTTTCTGAATTGTGCCGCTCCCGTCACTCTGGTTAGGTTGGCATCGAAAAAAACGCTCTCGTGTGCTTTAGAGTGCCGAGTTTATTACTGCGCATTAAGAAATGACCACCTCCAACGTTTGGTTTATGTTTTATAAGCATTTTTAATTTTATTGCTTAAATCGCATTTTCTCGGCGAGCTGAGCACTTTTTCTGAATTGTGCCGCTCCCGTCACTCTGGTTAGGTTGGCATCGAAAAAAACGCTCCCGGGTGCTTTAGAGTGCCGAGTTTATTACTGCGCATTAAGAAATGACCACCTCCAACGTTTGGTTTATGTTTTATAAGCATTTTTAATTTTATTGCTTAAATCGCATTTTCTCGGCGAGCTGAGCACTTTTTCTGAATTGTGCCGCTCCCGTCACTCTGGTTAGGTTGGCATCGAAAAAAACGCTCTCGGGTGCTTTAGAGTGCCGAGTTATTCACTGCGCATGAAGAAATGACCACCTCCAACGTTTGGTTTATGTTTAATAAGCATTTTTAATTTTATTGCTTGAATCGCATTTTCTCGGCGAGCTGAGCACTTTTTCTGAATTGTGCCGCTCCCGTCACTCTGGTTAGGTTGGCATCGAAAAAAACGCTCTCGGGTGCTTTAGAGTGCCGAGTTTATCACTGCGCATAAGAAATGACCACCTCCAACGTTTGGTTTATGTTTTATAAGCATTTTTAATTTTATTGCTTAAATCGCATTTTCTCGGCGAGCTGAGCGCTTTTTCTGAATTGTGCCGCTCCCGTCACTCTGGTTAGGTTGGCATCGAAAAAAACGCTCTCGGGTGCTTTAGAGTGCCGAGTTTATTACTGCGCATTAAGAAATGACCACCTCCAACGTTTGGTTTATGTTTTCTAAGCATTTTTAATTTTATTGCTTAAATCGCATTTTCTCGGCGAGCTGAGCACTTTTTCTGAATTGTGCCGCTCCCGTCACTCTGGTTAGGTTGGCATCGAAAAAAACGCTCTCGGGTGCTTTAGAGTGCCGAGTTTATCACTGCGCATAAGAAATGACCACCTCCAACGTTTGGTTTATGTTTTATAAGCATTTTTAATTTTATTGCTTAAATCGCATTTTCTCGGCGAGCTGAGCGCTTTTTCTGAATTGTGCCGCTCCCGTCACTCTGGTTAGGTTGGCATCGAAAAAAACGCTCTCGGGTGCTTTAGAGTGCCGAGTTATTCACTGCGCATGAAGAAATGACCACCTCCAACGTTTGGTTTATGTTTAATAAGCATTTTTAATTTTATTGCTTAAATCGCATTTTCTCGGCGAGCTGAGCGCTTTTTCTGAATTGTGCCGCTCCCGTCACTCTGGTTAGGTTGGCATCGAAAAAAACGCTCTCGGGTGCTTTAGAGTGCCGAGTTATTCACTGCGCATGAAGAAATGACCACCTCCAACGTTTGGTTTATGTTTAATAAGCATTTTTAATTTTATTGCTTAAATCGCATTTTCTCGGCGAGCTGAGCGCTTTTTCTGAATTTTGCCGCTCCCGTCACTCTGGTTAGGTTGGCATCGAAAAAAACGCTCTCGGGTGCTTTAGAGTGCCGAGTTATTCACTGCGCATGAAGAAATGACCACCTCCAACGTTTGGTTTATGTTTAATAAGCATTTTTAATTTTATTGCTTAAATCGCATTTTCTCGGCGAGCTGAGCACTTTTTCTGAATTGTGCCGCTCCCGTCACTCTGGTTAGGTTGGCATCGAAAAAAACGCTCTCGGGTGCTTTAGAGTGCCGAGTTTATTACTGCGCATTAAGAAATGACCACCTCCAACGTTTGGTTTATGTTTTATAAGCATTTTTAATTTTATTGCTTAAATCAACATTTTCTCGGCGAGCTGAGCGCTTTTTCTGAATTGTGCCGCTCCCGTCACTCTGGTTAGGTTGGCATCGAAAAAAACGCTCTCGGGTGCTTTAGAGTGCCGAGTTTATTACTGCGCATTAAGAAATGACCACCTCCAACGTTTGGTTTATGTTTTATAAGCATTTTTAATTTTATTGCTTAAATCGCATTTTCTCGGCGAGCTGAGCACTTTTTCTGAATTGTGCCGCTCCCGTCACTCTGGTTAGGTTGGCATCGAAAAAAACGCTCTCGGGTGCTTTAGAGTGCCGAGTTTATTACTGCGCATTAAGAAATGACCACCTCCAACGTTTGGTTTATGTTTTATAAGCATTTTTAATTTTATTGCTTAAATCGCATTTTCTCGGCGAGCTGAGCACTTTTTCTGAATTGTGCCGCTCCCGTCACTCTGGTTAGGTTGGCATAAAAAAAAACGCTCTCGGGTGCTTTAGAGTGCCGAGTTTATCACTGCGCAGGAAGAAATGACCACCTCCAACGTTTGGTTTATGTTTTATAAGCATTTTTAATTTTATTGCTTAAATCGCATTTTCTCGGCGAGCTGAGCGCTTTTTCTGAATTGTGCAGCTCCCGTCACTCTGGTTAGGTTGGCATCGAAAAAAACGCTCTCGGGTGCTTTAGAGTGCCGAGTTTATCACTGCGCATGAAGAAATGACCACCTCCAACGTTTGGTTTATGTTTTATAAGCATTTTTAATTTTATTTCTTAAATCGCATTTTCTCGGCGAGCTGAGCGCTTTTTCTGAATTGTGCCGCTCCCGTCACTCTGGTTAGGTTGGCATCGAAAAAAACGCTCTCGGGTGCTTTAGAGTGCCGAGTTTATTACTGCGCATTAAGAAATGACCACCTCCAACGTTTGGTTTATGTTTTATAAGCATTTTTAATTTTATTGCTTAAATCGCATTTTCTCGGCGAGCTGAGCGCTTTTTCTGAATTGTGCCGCTCCCGTCACTCTGGTTAGGTTGGCATCGAAAAAAACGCTCTCGGGTGCTTTAGAGTGCCGAGTTATTCACTGCGCATGAAGAAATGACCACCTCCAACGTTTGGTTTATGTTTAATAAGCATTTTTAATTTTATTGCTTAAATCGCATTTTCTCGGCGAGCTGAGCACTTTTTCTGAATTGTGCCGCTCCCGTCACTCTGGTTAGGTTGGCATCGAAAAAAACGCTCTCGGGTGCTTTAGAGTGCCGAGTTTATTACTGCGCATTAAGAAATGACCACCTCCAACGTTTGGTTTATGTTTTATAAGCATTTTTAATTTTATTGCTTAAATCAACATTTTCTCGGCGAGCTGAGCGCTTTTTCTGAATTGTGCCGCTCCCGTCACTCTGGTTAGGTTGGCATCGAAAAAAACGCTCTCGGGTGCTTTAGAGTGCCGAGTTTATTACTGCGCATTAAGAAATGACCACCTCCAACGTTTGGTTTATGTTTTATAAGCATTTTTAATTTTATTGCTTAAATCGCATTTTCTCGGCGAGCTGAGCACTTTTTCTGAATTGTGCCTCTCCCGTCACTCTGGTTAGGTTGGCATCGAAAAAAACGCTCTCGGGTGCTTTAGAGTGCCGAGTTATTCACTGCGCATGAAGAAATGACCACCTCCAACGTTTGGTTTATGTTTAATAAGCATTTTTAATTTAAATTGCTTAAATCGCATTTTCTCGGCGAGCTGAGCACTTTTTCTGAATTCTGCCGCTCCCGTCACTCTGGTTAGGTTGGCATCGAAAAAAACGCTCTCGGGTGCTTTAGAGTGCCGAGTTTATTACTGCGCATTAAGAAATGACCACCTCCAACGTTTGGTTTATGTTTTATAAGCATTTTTAATTTTATTGCTTAAATCGCATTTTCTCGGCGAGCTGAGCGCTTTTTCTGAATTGTGCCGCTCCCGTCACTCTGGTTAGGTTGGCATCGAAAAAAACGCTCTCGGGTGCTTTAGAGTGCCGAGTTTATTACTGCGCATTAAGAAATGACCACCTCCAACGTTTGGTTTATGTTTTATAAGCATTTTTAATTTTATTGCTTAAATCGCATTTTCTCGGCGAGCTGAGCACTTTTTCTGAATTGTGCCGCTCCCGTCACTCTGGTTAGGTTGGCATCGAAAAAAACGCTCACGGGTGCTTTAGAGTGCCGAGTTTATTACTGCGCATTAAGAAATGACCACCTCCAACGTTTGGTTTATGTTTTATAAGCATTTTTAATTTTATTGCTTAAATCGCATTTTCTCGGCGAGCTGAGCACTTTTTCTGAATTGTGCCGCTCCCGTCACTCTGGTTAGGTTGGCATCGAAAAAAACGCTCTCGGGTGCTTTAGAGTGCCGAGTTATTCACTGCGCATGAAGAAATGACCACTTCCAACGTTTGGTTTATGTTTTATAAGCATTTTTAATTTTATTGCTTAAATCGCATTTTCTCGGCGAGCTGAGCACTTTTTCTGAATTGTGCCGCTCCCGTCACTCTGGTTAGGTTGGCATCGAAAAAAACGCTCTCGGGTGCTTTAGAGTGCCGAGTTTATTACTGCGCATGAAGAAATGACCACCTCCAACGTTTGGTTTATGTTTTATAAGCATTTTTTATTTTATTGCTTAAATCGCATTTTCTCGGCGAGCTGAGCACTTTTTCTGAATTGTGCCGCTCCCGTCACTCTGGTTAGGTTGGCATCGAAAAAAACGCTCTCGGGTGCTTTAGAGTGCCGAGTTATTCACTGCGCATGAAGAAATGACCACCTCCAACGTTTGGTTTATGTTTTATAAGCATTTTTAATTTTATTGCTTAAATCGCATTTTCTCGGCGAGCTGAGCACTTTTTCTGAATTGTGCCGCTCCCGTCACTCTGGTTAGGTTGGCATCGAAAAAAACGCTCTCGGGTGCTTTAGAGTGCCGAGTTTATCACTGCGCATAAGAAATGACCACCTCCAACGTTTGGTTTATGTTTTATAAGCATTTTTAATTTTATTGCTTAAATCGCATTTTCTCGGCGAGCTGAGCGCTTTTTCTGAATTGTGCCGCTCCCGTCACTCTGGTTAGGTTGGCATCGAAAAAAACGCTCTCGGGTGCTTTAGAGTGCCGAGTTATTCACTGCGCATGAAAAAATGACCACCTCCAACGTTTGGTTTATGTTTAATAAGCATTTTTAATTTTATTGCTCAAATCGCATTTTCTCGGCGAGCTGAGCGCTTTTTCTGAATTGTGCCGCTCCCGTCACTCTGGTTAGGTTGGCATCGAAAAAAACGCTCTCGGGTGCTTTAGAGTGCCGAGTTATTCACTGCGCATGAAGAAATGACCACCTCCAACGTTTGGTTTATGTTTAATAAGCATTTTTAATTTTATTGCTTAAATCGCATTTTCTCGGCGAGCTGAGCACTTTTTCTGAATTGTGCCGCTCCCGTCACTCTGGTTAGGTTGGCATCGAAAAAAACGCTGTCGGGTGCTTTAGAGTGCCGAGTTTATTACTGCGCATTAAGAAATGACCACCTCCAACGTTTGGTTTATGTTTTATAAGCATTTTTAATTTTATTGCTTAAATCGCATTTTCTCGGCGAGCTGAGCGCTTTTTCTGAATTGTGCCGCTCCCGTCACTCTGGTTAGGTTGGCATCGAAAAAAACGCTCTCGGGTGCTTTAGAGTGCCGAGTTATTCACTGCGCATGAAAAAATGACCACCTCCAACGTTTGGTTTATGTTTAATAAGCATTTTTAATTTTATTGCTCAAATCGCATTTTCTCGGCGAGCTGAGCGCTTTTTCTGAATTGTGCCGCTCCCGTCACTCTGGTTAGGTTGGCATCGAAAAAAACGCTCTCGGGTGCTTTAGAGTGCCGAGTTATTCACTGCGCATGAAGAAATGACCACCTCCAACGTTTGGTTTATGTTTAATAAGCATTTTTAATTTTATTGCTTAAATCGCATTTTCTCGGCGAGCTGAGCACTTTTTCTGAATTGTGCCGCTCCCGTCACTCTGGTTAGGTTGGCATCGAAAAAAACGCTGTCGGGTGCTTTAGAGTGCCGAGTTTATTACTGCGCATTAAGAAATGACCACCTCCAACGTTTGGTTTATGTTTTATAAGCATTTTTAATTTTATTGCTTAAATCGCATTTTCTCGGCGAGCTGAGCGCTTTTTCTGAATTGTGCCGCTCCCGTCACTCTGGTTAGGTTGGCATCGAAAAAAACGCTCTCGGGTGCTTTAGAGTGCCGAGTTATTCACTGCGCACGAAGAAATGACCACCTCCAACGTTTGGTTTATGTTTTATAAGCATTTTTAATTTTATTGCTTAAATCGCATTTTCTCGGCGAGCTGAGCGCTTTTTCTGAATTGTGCCGCTCCCGTCACTCTGGTTAGGTTGGCATCGAAAAAAACGCTCTCGGGTGCTTTAGAGTGCCGAGTTATTCACTGCGCATGAAGAAATGACCACCTCCAACGTTTGGTTTATGTTTAATAAGCATTTTTAATTTTATTGCTTAAATCGCATTTTCTCGGCGAGCTGAGCACTTTTTCTGAATTGTGCCGCTCCCGTCACTCTGGTTAGGTTGGCATCGAAAAAAACGCTCTCGGGTGCTTTAGAGTGCCGAGTTTATTACTGCGCATTAAGAAATGACCACCTCCAACGTTTGGTTTATGTTTTATAAGCATTTTTAATTTTATTGCTTAAATCGCATTTTCTCGGCGAGCTGAGCACTTTTTCTGAATTGTGCCGCTCCCGTCACTCTGGTTAGGTTGGCATCGAAAAAAACGCTCTCGGGTGCTTTAGAGTGCCGAGTTTATTACTGCGCATTAAGAAATGACCACCTCCAACGTTTGGTTTATGTTTTATAAGCATTTTTAATTTTATTGCTTAAATCGCATTTTCTCGGCGAGCTGAGCACTTTTTCTGAATTGTGCCGCTCCCGTCACTCTGGTTAGGTTGGCATCGAAAAAAACGCTCTCGGGTGCTTTAGAGTGCCGAGTTATTCACTGCGCATGAAGAAATGACCACTTCCAACGTTTGGTTTATGTTTTATAAGCATTTTTAATTTTATTGCTTAAATCGCATTTTCTCGGCGAGCTGAGCACTTTTTCTGAATTGTGCCGCTCCCGTCACTCTGGTTAGGTTGGCATCGAAAAAAACGCTCTCGGGTGCTTTAGAGTGCCGAGTTTATTACTGCGCATGAAGAAATGACCACCTCCAACGTTTGGTTTATGTTTTATAAGCATTTTTTATTTTATTGCTTAAATCGCATTTTCTCGGCGAGCTGAGCACTTTTTCTGAATTGTGCCGCTCCCGTCACTCTGGTTAGGTTGGCATCGAAAAAAACGCTCTCGGGTGCTTTAGAGTGCCGAGTTATTCACTGCGCATGAAGAAATGACCACCTCCAACGTTTGGTTTATGTTTTATAAGCATTTTTAATTTTATTGCTTAAATCGCATTTTCTCGGCGAGCTGAGCACTTTTTCTGAATTGTGCCGCTCCCGTCACTCTGGTTAGGTTGGCATCGAAAAAAACGCTGTCGGGTGCTTTAGAGTGCCGAGTTTATTACTGCGCATTAAGAAATGACCACCTCCAACGTTTGGTTTATGTTTTATAAGCATTTTTAATTTTATTGCTTAAATCGCATTTTCTCGGCGAGCTGAGCGCTTTTTCTGAATTGTGCCGCTCCCGTCACTCTGGTTAGGTTGGCATCGAAAAAAACGCTCTCGGGTGCTTTAGAGTGCCGAGTTATTCACTGCGCATGAAAAAATGACCACCTCCAACGTTTGGTTTATGTTTAATAAGCATTTTTAATTTTATTGCTCAAATCGCATTTTCTCGGCGAGTTGAGCGCTTTTTCTGAATTGTGCCGCTCCCGTCACTCTGGTTAGGTTGGCATCGAAAAAAACGCTCTCGGGTGCTTTAGAGTGCCGAGTTATTCACTGCGCATGAAGAAATGACCACCTCCAACGTTTGGTTTATGTTTAATAAGCATTTTTAATTTTATTGCTTAAATCGCATTTTCTCGGCGAGCTGAGCACTTTTTCTGAATTGTGCCGCTCCCGTCACTCTGGTTAGGTTGGCATCGAAAAAAACGCTGTCGGGTGCTTTAGAGTGCCGAGTTTATTACTGCGCATTAAGAAATGACCACCTCCAACGTTTGGTTTATGTTTTATAAGCATTTTTAATTTTATTGCTTAAATCGCATTTTCTCGGCGAGCTGAGCGCTTTTTCTGAATTGTGCCGCTCCCGTCACTCTGGTTAGGTTGGCATCGAAAAAAACGCTCTCGGGTGCTTTAGAGTGCCGAGTTATTCACTGCGCACGAAGAAATGACCACCTCCAACGTTTGGTTTATGTTTTATAAGCATTTTTAATTTTATTGCTTAAATCGCATTTTCTCGGCGAGCTGAGCGCTTTTTCTGAATTGTGCCGCTCCCGTCACTCTGGTTAGGTTGGCATCGAAAAAAACGCTCTCGGGTGCTTTAGAGTGCCGAGTTATTCACTGCGCATGAAGAAATGACCACCTCCAACGTTTGGTTTATGTTTAATAAGCATTTTTAATTTTATTGCTTAAATCGCATTTTCTCGGCGAGCTGAGCACTTTTTCTGAATTGTGCCGCTCCCGTCACTCTGGTTAGGTTGGCATCGAAAAAAACGCTCTCGGGTGCTTTAGAGTGCCGAGTTTATTACTGCGCATTAAGAAATGACCACCTCCAACGTTTGGTTTATGTTTTATAAGCATTTTTAATTTTATTGCTTAAATCGCATTTTCTCGGCGAGCTGAGCACTTTTTCTGAATTGTGCCGCTCCCGTCACTCTGGTTAGGTTGGCATCGAAAAAAACGCTCTCGGGTGCTTTAGAGTGCCGAGTTTATTACTGCGCATTAAGAAATGACCACCTCCAACGTTTGGTTTATGTTTTATAAGCATTTTTAATTTTATTGCTTAAATCGCATTTTCTCGGCGAGCTGAGCACTTTTTCTGAATTGTGCCGCTCCCGTCACTCTGGTTAGGTTGGCATCAAAAAAAACGCTCTCGGGTGCTTTAGAGTGCCGAGTTTATCACTGCGCATGAAGAAATGACCACCTCCAACGTTTGGTTTATGTTTTATAAGCATTTTTAATTTTATTGCTTAAATCGCATTTTCTCGGCGAGCTGAGCACTTTTTCTGAATTGTGCCGCTCCCGTCACTCTGGTTAGGTTGGCATCGAAAAAAACGCTCTCGGGTGCTTTAGAGTGCCGAATTTATCACTGCGCATGAAGAAATGACCACCTCCAACGTTTGGTTTATGTTTTATAAGCATTTTTAATTTTATTGCTTAAATCGCATTTTCTCGGCGAGCTGAGCGCTTTTTCTGAATTGTGCCGCTCCCGTCACTCTGGTTAGGTTGGCATCGAAAAAAACGCTCTCGGGTGCTTTAGAGTGCCGAGTTATTCACTGCGCATGAAGAAATGACCACCTCCAATGTTTGGTTTATGTTTAATAAGCATTTTTAATTTTATTGCTTAAATCGCATTTTCTCGGCGAGCTGAGCGCTTTTTCTGAATTGTGCCGCTCCCGTCACTCTGGTTAGGTTGGCATCGAAAAAAACGCTCTCGGGTGCTTTAGAGTGCCGAGTTATTCACTGCGCATGAAGAAATGACCACCTCCAACGTTTGGTTTATGTTTAATAAGCATTTTTAATTCTATTGCTTAAATCGCATTTTCTCGGCGAGCTGAGCACTTTTTCTGAATTGTGCCGCTCCCGTCACTCTGGTTAGGTTGGCATCGAAAAAAACGCTCTCGGGTGCTTTAGAGTGCCGAGTTTATTACTGCGCATTAGGAAATGACCACCTCCAACGTTTGGTTTATGTTTTATAAGCATTTTTAATTTTATTGCTTAAATCGCATTTTCTCGGCGAGCTGAGCGCTTTTTCTGAATTGTGCCGCTCCCGTCACTCTGGTTAGGTTGGCATCGAAAAAAACTCTCTCGGGTGCTTTAGAGTGCCGAGTTTATTACTGCGCATTAAGAAATGACCACCTCCAACGTTTGGTTTATGTTTTATAAGCATTTTTAATTTTATTGCTTAAATCGCATTTTCTCGGCGAGCTGAGCACTTTTTCTGAATTGTGCCGCTCCCGTCACTCTGGTTAGGTTGGCATCGAAAAAAACGCTCTCGGGTGCTTTAGAGTGCCGAGTTTATTACTGCGCATTAAGAAATGACCACCTCCAACGTTTGGTTTATGTTTTATAAGCATTTTTAATTTTATTGCTTAAATCGCATTTTCTCGGCGAGCTGAGCACTTTTTCTGAATTGTGCCGCTCCCGTCACTCTGGTTAGGTTGGCATCGAAAAAAACGCTCTCGGGTGCTTTAGAGTGCCGAGTTTATTACTGCGCATTAAGAAATGACCACCTCCAACGTTTGGTTTATGTTTTATAAGCATTTTTAATTTTATTGCTTAAATCGCATTTTCTCGGCGAGCTGAGCACTTTTTCTGAATTGTGCCGCTCCCGTCACTCTGGTTAGGTTGGCATCGAAAAAAACGCTATCGGGTGCTTTAGAGTGCCGAGTTATTCACTGCGCATGAAGAAATGACCACCTCCAACGTTTGGTTTATGTTTAATAAGCATTTTTAATTTTATTGCTTAAATCGCATTTTCTCGGCGAGCTGAGCACTTTTTCTGAATTGTGCCGCTCCCGTCACTCTGGTTAGGTTGG
The DNA here is from genome assembly GCF_033458585.1 of Syngnathus typhle. Taxonomy (NCBI): domain Eukaryota; kingdom Metazoa; phylum Chordata; class Actinopteri; order Syngnathiformes; family Syngnathidae; genus Syngnathus; species Syngnathus typhle. The sequence goes on along the minus strand of NW_026871986.1, from coordinate 120,120 downwards.
CATCGAAAAAAACGCTCTCGTGTGCTTTAGAGTGCCGAGTTTATTACTGCGCATTAAGAAATGACCACCTCCAACGTTTGGTTTATGTTTTATAAGCATTTTTAATTTTATTGCTTAAATCGCATTTTCTCGGCGAGCTGAGCACTTTTTCTGAATTGTGCCGCTCCCGTCACTCTGGTTAGGTTGGCATCGAAAAAAACGCTCCCGGGTGCTTTAGAGTGCCGAGTTTATTACTGCGCATTAAGAAATGACCACCTCCAACGTTTGGTTTATGTTTTATAAGCATTTTTAATTTTATTGCTTAAATCGCATTTTCTCGGCGAGCTGAGCACTTTTTCTGAATTGTGCCGCTCCCGTCACTCTGGTTAGGTTGGCATCGAAAAAAACGCTCTCGGGTGCTTTAGAGTGCCGAGTTATTCACTGCGCATGAAGAAATGACCACCTCCAACGTTTGGTTTATGTTTAATAAGCATTTTTAATTTTATTGCTTGAATCGCATTTTCTCGGCGAGCTGAGCACTTTTTCTGAATTGTGCCGCTCCCGTCACTCTGGTTAGGTTGGCATCGAAAAAAACGCTCTCGGGTGCTTTAGAGTGCCGAGTTTATCACTGCGCATAAGAAATGACCACCTCCAACGTTTGGTTTATGTTTTATAAGCATTTTTAATTTTATTGCTTAAATCGCATTTTCTCGGCGAGCTGAGCGCTTTTTCTGAATTGTGCCGCTCCCGTCACTCTGGTTAGGTTGGCATCGAAAAAAACGCTCTCGGGTGCTTTAGAGTGCCGAGTTTATTACTGCGCATTAAGAAATGACCACCTCCAACGTTTGGTTTATGTTTTCTAAGCATTTTTAATTTTATTGCTTAAATCGCATTTTCTCGGCGAGCTGAGCACTTTTTCTGAATTGTGCCGCTCCCGTCACTCTGGTTAGGTTGGCATCGAAAAAAACGCTCTCGGGTGCTTTAGAGTGCCGAGTTTATCACTGCGCATAAGAAATGACCACCTCCAACGTTTGGTTTATGTTTTATAAGCATTTTTAATTTTATTGCTTAAATCGCATTTTCTCGGCGAGCTGAGCGCTTTTTCTGAATTGTGCCGCTCCCGTCACTCTGGTTAGGTTGGCATCGAAAAAAACGCTCTCGGGTGCTTTAGAGTGCCGAGTTATTCACTGCGCATGAAGAAATGACCACCTCCAACGTTTGGTTTATGTTTAATAAGCATTTTTAATTTTATTGCTTAAATCGCATTTTCTCGGCGAGCTGAGCGCTTTTTCTGAATTGTGCCGCTCCCGTCACTCTGGTTAGGTTGGCATCGAAAAAAACGCTCTCGGGTGCTTTAGAGTGCCGAGTTATTCACTGCGCATGAAGAAATGACCACCTCCAACGTTTGGTTTATGTTTAATAAGCATTTTTAATTTTATTGCTTAAATCGCATTTTCTCGGCGAGCTGAGCGCTTTTTCTGAATTGTGCCGCTCCCGTCACTCTGGTTAGGTTGGCATCGAAAAAAACGCTCTCGGGTGCTTTAGAGTGCCGAGTTATTCACTGCGCATGAAGAAATGACCACCTCCAACGTTTGGTTTATGTTTAATAAGCATTTTTAATTTTATTGCTTAAATCGCATTTTCTCGGCGAGCTGAGCACTTTTTCTGAATTGTGCCGCTCCCGTCACTCTGGTTAGGTTGGCATCGAAAAAAACGCTATCGGGTGCTTTAGAGTGCCGAGTTATTCACTGCGCATGAAGAAATGACCACCTCCAACGTTTGGTTTATGTTTAATAAGCATTTTTAATTTTATTGCTTAAATCGCATTTTCTCGGCGAGCTGAGCACTTTTTCTGAATTGTGCCGCTCCCGTCACTCTGGTTAGGTTGGCATCGAAAAAAACGCTCTCGTGTGCTTTAGAGTGCCGAGTTTATTACTGCGCATTAAGAAATGACCACCTCCAACGTTTGGTTTATGTTTTATAAGCATTTTTAATTTTATTGCTTAAATCGCATTTTCTCGGCGAGCTGAGCACTTTTTCTGAATTGTGCCGCTCCCGTCACTCTGGTTAGGTTGGCATCGAAAAAAACGCTCCCGGGTGCTTTAGAGTGCCGAGTTTATTACTGCGCATTAAGAAATGACCACCTCCAACGTTTGGTTTATGTTTTATAAGCATTTTTAATTTTATTGCTTAAATCGCATTTTCTCGGCGAGCTGAGCACTTTTTCTGAATTGTGCCGCTCCCGTCACTCTGGTTAGGTTGGCATCGAAAAAAACGCTCTCGGGTGCTTTAGAGTGCCGAGTTATTCACTGCGCATGAAGAAATGACCACCTCCAACGTTTGGTTTATGTTTAATAAGCATTTTTAATTTTATTGCTTGAATCGCATTTTCTCGGCGAGCTGAGCACTTTTTCTGAATTGTGCCGCTCCCGTCACTCTGGTTAGGTTGGCATCGAAAAAAACGCTCTCGGGTGCTTTAGAGTGCCGAGTTTATCACTGCGCATAAGAAATGACCACCTCCAACGTTTGGTTTATGTTTTATAAGCATTTTTAATTTTATTGCTTAAATCGCATTTTCTCGGCGAGCTGAGCGCTTTTTCTGAATTGTGCCGCTCCCGTCACTCTGGTTAGGTTGGCATCGAAAAAAACGCTCTCGGGTGCTTTAGAGTGCCGAGTTTATTACTGCGCATTAAGAAATGACCACCTCCAACGTTTGGTTTATGTTTTCTAAGCATTTTTAATTTTATTGCTTAAATCGCATTTTCTCGGCGAGCTGAGCACTTTTTCTGAATTGTGCCGCTCCCGTCACTCTGGTTAGGTTGGCATCGAAAAAAACGCTCTCGGGTGCTTTAGAGTGCCGAGTTTATCACTGCGCATAAGAAATGACCACCTCCAACGTTTGGTTTATGTTTTATAAGCATTTTTAATTTTATTGCTTAAATCGCATTTTCTCGGCGAGCTGAGCGCTTTTTCTGAATTGTGCCGCTCCCGTCACTCTGGTTAGGTTGGCATCGAAAAAAACGCTCTCGGGTGCTTTAGAGTGCCGAGTTATTCACTGCGCATGAAGAAATGACCACCTCCAACGTTTGGTTTATGTTTAATAAGCATTTTTAATTTTATTGCTTAAATCGCATTTTCTCGGCGAGCTGAGCGCTTTTTCTGAATTGTGCCGCTCCCGTCACTCTGGTTAGGTTGGCATCGAAAAAAACGCTCTCGGGTGCTTTAGAGTGCCGAGTTATTCACTGCGCATGAAGAAATGACCACCTCCAACGTTTGGTTTATGTTTAATAAGCATTTTTAATTTTATTGCTTAAATCGCATTTTCTCGGCGAGCTGAGCGCTTTTTCTGAATTGTGCCGCTCCCGTCACTCTGGTTAGGTTGGCATCGAAAAAAACGCTCTCGGGTGCTTTAGAGTGCCGAGTTATTCACTGCGCATGAAGAAATGACCACCTCCAACGTTTGGTTTATGTTTAATAAGCATTTTTAATTTTATTGCTTAAATCGCATTTTCTCGGCGAGCTGAGCACTTTTTCTGAATTGTGCCGCTCCCGTCACTCTGGTTAGGTTGGCATCGAAAAAAACGCTCTCGGGTGCTTTAGAGTGCCGAGTTTATTACTGCGCATTAAGAAATGACCACCTCCAACGTTTGGTTTATGTTTTATAAGCATTTTTAATTTTATTGCTTAAATCAACATTTTCTCGGCGAGCTGAGCGCTTTTTCTGAATTGTGCCGCTCCCGTCACTCTGGTTAGGTTGGCATCGAAAAAAACGCTCTCGGGTGCTTTAGAGTGCCGAGTTTATTACTGCGCATTAAGAAATGACCACCTCCAACGTTTGGTTTATGTTTAATAAGCATTTTTAATTTTATTGCTTAAATCGCATTTTCTCGGCGAGCTGAGCACTTTTTCTGAATTGTGCCGCTCCCGTCACTCTGGTTAGGTTGGCATCGAAAAAAACGCTCTCGGGTGCTTTAGAGTGCCGAGTTTATTACTGCGCATTAAGAAATGACCACCTCCAACGTTTGGTTTATGTTTTATAAGCATTTTTAATTTTATTGCTTAAATCGCATTTTCTCGGCGAGCTGAGCACTTTTTCTGAATTGTGCCGCTCCCGTCACTCTGGTTAGGTTGGCATCGAAAAAAACGCTCTCGGGTGCTTTAGAGTGCCGAGTTTATTACTGCGCATTAAGAAATGACCACCTCCAACGTTTGGTTTATGTTTCATAAGCATTTTTAATTTTATTGCTTAAATCGCATTTTCTCGGCGAGCTGAGCACTTTTTCTGAATTGTGCCGCTCCCGTCACTCTGGTTAGGTTGGCATCGAAAAAAACGCTCTCGGGTGCTTTAGAGTGCCGAGTTATTCACTGCGCATGAAGAAATGACCACCTCCAACGTTTGGTTTATGTTTAATAAGCATTTTTAATTTTATTGCTTGAATCGCATTTTCTCGGCGAGCTGAGCACTTTTTCTGAATTGTGCCGCTCCCGTCACTCTGGTTAGGTTGGCATCGAAAAAAACGCTCTCGGGTGCTTTAGAGTGCCGAGTTTATCACTGCGCATGAAGAAATGACCACCTCCAACGTTTGGTTTATGTTTTATAAGCATTTTTAATTTTATTGCTTAAATCGCATTTTCTCGGCGAGCTGAGCGCTTTTTCTGAATTGTGCCGCTCCCGTCACTCTGGTTAGGTTGGCATCGAAAAAAACGCTCTCGGGTGCTTTAGAGTGCCGAGTTTATCACTGCGCATGAAGAAATGACCACCTCCAACGTTTGGTTTATGTTTTATAAGCATTTTTAATTTTATTGCTTAAATCGCATTTTCTCGGCGAGCTGAGCACTTTTTCTGAATTGTGCCGCTCCCGTCACTCTGGTTAGGTTGGCATCGAAAAAAACGCTCTCGGGTGCTTTAGAGTGCCGAGTTTATTACTGCGCATTAAGAAATGACCACCTCCAACGTTTGGTTTATGTTTTATAAGCATTTTTAATTTTATTGCTTAAATCGCATTTTCTCGGCGAGCTGAGCACTTTTTCTGAATTGTGCCGCTCCCGTCACTCTGGTTAGGTTGGCATCGAAAAAAACGCTATCGGGTGCTTTAGAGTGCCGAGTTATTCACTGCGCATGAAGAAATGACCACCTCCAACGTTTGGTTTATGTTTAATAAGCATTTTTAATTTTATAGCTTAAATCGCATTTTCTCGGCGAGCTGAGCACTTTTTCTGAATTGTGCCGCTCCCGTCACTCTGGTTAGGTTGGCATCGAAAAAAACGCTCTCGGGTGCTTTAGAGTGCCGAGTTTATTACTGCGCATTAAGAAATGACCACCTCCAACGTTTGGTTTATGTTTTATAAGCATTTTTAATTTTATTGCTTAAATCGCATTTTCTCGGCGAGCTGAGCACTTTTTCTGAATTGTGCCGCTCCCGTCACTCTGGTTAGGTTGGCATCGAAAAAAACGCTCTCGGGTGCTTTAGAGTGCCGAGTTTATTACTGCGCATTAAGAAATGACCACCTCCAACGTTTGGTTTATGTTTTATAAGCATTTTTAATTTTATTGCTTAAATCGCATTTTCTCGGCGAGCTGAGCACTTTTTCTGAATTGTGCCGCTCCCGTCACTCTGGTTAGGTTGGCATCGAAAAAAACGCTCTCGGGTGCTTTAGAGTGCCGAGTTATTCACTGCGCATGAAGAAATGACCACCTCCAACGTTTGGTTTATGTTTAATAAGCATTTTTAATTTTATTGCTTGAATCGCATTTTCTCGGCGAGCTGAGCACTTTTTCTGAATTGTGCCGCTCCCGTCACTCTGGTTAGGTTGGCATCGAAAAAAACGCTCTCGGGTGCTTTAGAGTGCCGAGTTTATCACTGCGCATGAAGAAATGACCACCTCCAACGTTTGGTTTATGTTTTATAAGCATTTTTAATTTTATTGCTTAAATCGCATTTTCTCGGCGAGCTGAGCGCTTTTTCTGAATTGTGCCGCTCCCGTCACTCTGGTTAGGTTGGCATCGAAAAAAACGCTCTCGGGTGCTTTAGAGTGCCGAGTTTATCACTGCGCATGTAGAAATGACCACCTCCAACGTTTGGTTTATGTTTTATAAGCATTTTTAATTTTATTGCTTAAATCGCATTTTCTCGGCGAGCTGAGCACTTTTTCTGAATTGTGCCGCTCCCGTCACTCTGGTTAGGTTGGCATCGAAAAAAACGCTCTCGGGTGCTTTAGAGTGCCGAGTTTATCACTGCGCATGAAGAAATGACCACCTCCAACGTTTGGTTTATGTTTTATAAGCATTTTTAATTTTATTGCTTAAATCGCATTTTCTCGGCGAGCTGAGCGCTTTTTCTGAATTGTGCCTCTCCCGTCACTCTGGTTAGGTTGGCATCGAAAAAAACGCTCTCGGGTGCTTTAGAGTGCCGAGTTATTCACTGCGCATGAAGAAATGACCACCTCCAACGTTTGGTTTATGTTTAATAAGCATTTTTAATTTTATTGCTTAAATCGCATTTTCTCGGCGAGTTGAGCGCTTTTTCTGAATTCTGCCGCTCCCGTCACTCTGGTTAGGTTGGCATCGAAAAAAACGCTCTCGGGTGCTTTAGAGTGCCGAGTTTATTACTGCGCATTAAGAAATGACCACCTCCAACGTTTGGTTTATGTTTTATAAGCATTTTTAATTTTATTGCTTAAATCGCATTTTCTCGGCGAGCTGAGCGCTTTTTCTGAATTGTGCCGCTCCCGTCACTCTGGTTAGGTTGGCATCGAAAAAAACGCTCTCGGGTGCTTTAGAGTGCCGAGTTTATTGCTGCGCATTAAGAAATGACCACCTCCAACGTTTGGTTTATGTTTTATAAGCATTTTTAATTTTATTGCTTAAATCGCATTTTCTCGGCGAGCTGAGCACTTTTTCTGAATTGTGCCGCTCCCGTCACTCTGGTTAGGTTGGCATCGAAAAAAACGCTCAAGGGTGCTTTAGAGTGCCGAGTTTATTACTGCGCATTAAGAAATGACCACCTCCAACGTTTGGTTTATGTTTTATAAGCATTTTTAATTTTATTGCTTAAATCGCATTTTCTCGGCGAGCTGAGCACTTTTTCTGAATTGTGCCGCTCCCGTCACTGGTTAGGTTGGCATCGAAAAAAACGCTCTCGGGTGCTTTAGAGTGCCGAGTTATTCACTGCGCATGAAGAAATGACCACCTCCAACGTTTGGTTTATGTTTTATAAGCATTTTTAATTTTATTGCTTAAATCGCATTTTCTCGGCGAGCTGAGCGCTTTTTCTGAATTGTGCCGCTCCCGTCACTCTGGTTAGGTTAGCATCGAAAAAAACGCTCTCGGGTGCTTTAGAGTGCCGAGTTTATCACTGCGCATGAAGAAATGACCACCTCCAACGTTTGGTTTATGTTTTATAAGCATTTTTAATTTTATTGCTTAAATCGCATTTTCTCGGCGAGCTGAGCGCTTTTTCTGAATTGTGCCGCTCCCGTAACTCTGGTTAGGTTGGCATCGAAAAAAACGCTCTCGGGTGCTTTAGAGTGCCGAGTTTATCACTGCGCATGAAGAAATGACCACTTCCAACGTTTGGTTTATGTTTTATAAGCATTTTTAATTTTATTGCTTAAATCGCATTTTCTCGGCGAGCTGAGCACTTTTTCTGAATTGTGCCGCTCCCGTCACTCTGGTTAGGTTGGCATCGAAAAAAACGCTCTCGGGTGCTTTAGAGTGCCGAGTTTATTACTGCGCATTAAGAAATGACCACCTCCAACGTTTGGTTTATGTTTTATAAGCATTTTTAATTTTATTGCTTAAATCGCATTTTCTCGGCGAGCTGAGCACTTTTTCTGAATTGTGCCGCTCCCGTCACTCTGGTTAGGTTGGCATCGAAAAAAACGCTCTCGGGTGCTTTAGAGTGCCGAGTTTATCACTGCGCATGAAGAAATGACCACCTCCAACGTTTGGTTTATTTTTTATAAGCATTTTTAATTTTATTGCTTAAATCGCATTTTCTCGGCGAGCTGAGCGCTTTTTCTGAATTGTGCCGCTCCCGTCACTCTGGTTAGGTTGGCATCGAAAAAAACGCTCTCGGGTGCTTTAGAGTGCCGAGTTATTCACTGCGCATGAAGAAATGACCACCTCCAATGTTTGGTTTATGTTTAATAAGCATTTTTAATTTTATTGCTTAAATCGCATTTTCTCGGCGAGCTGAGCGCTTTTTCTGAATTGTGCCGCTCCCGTCACTCTGGTTAGGTTTTCATCGAAAAAAACGCTCTCGGGTGCTTTAGAGTGCCGAGTTATTCACTGCGCATGAAGAAATGACCACCTCCAACGTTTGGTTTATGTTTAATAAGCATTTTTAATTTTATTGCTTAAATCGCATTTTCTCGGCGAGCTGAGCACTTTTTCTGAATTGTGCCGCTCCCGTCACTCTGGTTAGGTTGGCATCGAAAAAAACGCTCTCTGGTGCTTTAGAGTGCCGAGTTTATTACTGCGCATTAGGAAATGACCACCTCCAACGTTTGGTTTATGTTTTATAAGCATTTTTAATTTTATTGCTTAAATCGCATTTTCTCGGCGAGCTGAGCGCTTTTTCTGAATTGTGCCGCTCCCGTCACTCTGGTTAGGTTGGCATCGAAAAAAACGCTCTCGGGTGCTTTAGAGTGCCGAGTTTATTACTGCGCATTAAGAAATGACCACCTCCAACGTTTGGTTTATGTTTTATAAGCATTTTTAATTTTATTGCTTAAATCGCATTTTCTCGGCGAGCTGAGCACTTTTTCTGAATTGTGCCGCTCCCGTCACTCTGGTTAGGTTGGCATCGAAAAAAAACGCTCTCGGGTGCTTTAGAGTGCCGAGTTTATTACTGCGCATTAAGAAATGACCACCTCCAACGTTTGGTTTATGTTTTATAAGCATTTTTAATTTTATTGCTTAAATCGCATTTTCTCGGCGAGCTGAGCACTTTTTCTGAATTGTGCCGCTCCCGTCACTCTGGTTAGGTTGGCATCGAAAAAAACGCTCTCGGGTGCTTTAGAGTGCCGAGTTTATTACTGCGCATTAAGACATGACAACCTCCAACGTTTGGTTTATGTTTTATAAGCATTTTTAATTTTATTGCTTAAATCGCATTTTCTCGGCGAGCTGAGCACTTTTTCTGAATTGTGCCGCTCCCGTCACTCTGGTTAGGTTGGCATCGAAAAAAACGCTATCGGGTGCTTTAGAGTGCCGAGTTATTCACTGCGCATGAAGGAATGACCACCTCCAACGTTTGGTTTATGTTTAATAAGCATTTTTAATTTTATAGCTTAAATCGCATTTTCTCGGCGAGCTGAGCACTTTTTCTGAATTGTGCCGCTCCCGTCACTCTGGTTAGGTTGGCATCGAAAAAAACGCTCCCGGGTGCTTTAGAGTGCCGAGTTTATCACTGCGCATGAAGAAATGACCACCTCCAACGTTTGGTTTATGTTTTATAAGCATTTTTAATTTTATTGCTTAAATCGCATTTTCTCGGCGAGCTGAGCGCTTTTTCTGAATTGTGCCGCTCCCGTCACTCTGGTTAGGTTGGCATCGAAAAAAACGCTCTCGGGTGCTTTAGAGTGCCGAGTTTATCACTGCGCATGAAGAAATGACCACCTCCAACGTTTGGTTTATGTTTTATAAGCATTTTTAATTTTATTGCTTAAATCGCATTTTCTCGGCGAGCTGAGCACTTTTTCTGAATTGTGCCGCTCCCGTCACTCTGGTTAGGTTGGCATCGAAAAAAACGCTCTCGGGTGCTTTAGAGTGCCGAGTTTATCACTGCGCATGAAGAAATGACCACCTCCAACGTTTGGTTTATGTTTTATAAGCATTTTTAATTTTATTGCTTAAATCGCATTTTCTCGGCGAGCTGAGCGCTTTTTCTGAATTGTGCCTCTCCCGTCACTCTGGTTAGGTTGGCATCGAAAAAAACGCTCTCGGGTGCTTTAGAGTGCCGAGTTATTCACTGCGCATGAAGAAATGACCACCTCCAACGTTTGGTTTATGTTTAATAAGCATTTTTAATTTAAATTGCTTAAATCGCATTTTCTCGGCGAGCTGAGCACTTTTTCTGAATTGTGCCGCTCCCGTCACTCTGGTTAGGTTGGCATCGAAAAAAACGCTCTCGGGTGCTTTAGAGTGCCGAGTTTATTACTGCGCATTAAGAAATGACCACCTCCAACGTTTGGTTTATGTTTTATAAGCATTTTTAATTTTATTGCTTAAATCGCATTTTCTCGGCGAGCTGAGCACTTTTTCTGAATTGTGCCGCTCCCGTCACTCTGGTTAGGTTGGCATCGAAAAAAACGCTCTCGGGTGCTTTAGAGTGCCGAGTTTATCACTGCGCATGAAGAAATGACCACCTCCAACGTTTGGTTTATGTTTTATAAGCATTTTTAATTTTATTGCTTAAATCGCATTTTCTCGGCGAGCTGAGCGCTTTTTCTGAATTGTGCCGCTCCCGTCACTCTGGTTAGGTTGGCATCGAAAAAAACGCTCTCGGGTGCTTTAGAGTGCCGAGTTTATCACTGCGCATGAAGAAATGACCACCTCCAACGTTTGGTTTATGTTTTATAAGCATTTTTAATTTTATTGCTTAAATCGCATTTTCTCGGCGAGCTGAGCGCTTTTTCTGAATTGTGCCGCTCCCGTAACTCTGGTTAGGTTGGCATCGAAAAAAACGCTCTCGGGTGCTTTAGAGTGCCGAGTTTATCACTGCGCATGAAGAAATGACCACTTCCAACGTTTGGTTTATGTTTTATAAGCATTTTTAATTTTATTGCTTAAATCGCATTTTCTCGGCGAGCTGAGCACTTTTTCTGAATTGTGCCGCTCCCGTCACTCTGGTTAGGTTGGCATCGAAAAAAACGCTCTCGGGTGCTTTAAGTGCCGAGTTTATTACTGCGCATTAAGAAATGACCACCTCCAACGTTTGGTTTATGTTTTATAAGCATTTTTAATTTTATTGCTTAAATCGCATTTTCTCGGCGAGCTGAGCACTTTTTCTGAATTGTGCCGCTCCCGTCACTCTGGTTAGGTTGGCATCGAAAAAAACGCTCTCGGGTGCTTTAGAGTGCCGAGTTATTCACTGCGCATGAAGAAATGACCACCTCCAACGTTTGGTTTATGTTTTATAAGCATTTTTAATTTTATTGCTTAAATCGCATTTTCTCGGCGAGCTGAGCACTTTTTCTGAATTGTGCCGCTCCCGTCACTCTGGTTAGGTTGGCATCGAAAAAAACGCTCTCGGGTGCTTTAGAGTGCCGAGTTTATCACTGCGCATGAAGAAATGACCACCTCCAACGTTTGGTTTATGTTTTATAAGCATTTTTAATTTTATTGCTTAAATCGCATTTTCTCGGCGAGCTGAGCGCTTTTTCTGAATTGTGCCGCTCCCGTCACTCTGGTTAGGTTGGCATCGAAAAAAACGCTCTCGGGTGCTTTAGAGTGCCGAGTTATTCACTGCGCACGAAGAAATGACCACCTCCAACGTTTGGTTTATGTTTTATAAGCATTTTTAATTTTATTGCTTAAATCGCATTTTCTCGGCGAGCTGAGCGCTTTTTCTGAATTGTGCCGCTCCCGTCACTCTGGTTAGGTTGGCATCGAAAAAAACGCTCTCGGGTGCTTTAGAGTGCCGAGTTTATTACTGCGCATTAAGAAATGACCACCTCCAACGTTTGGTTTATGTTTTATAAGCATTTTTAATTTTATTGCTTAAATCGCATTTTCTCGGCGAGCTGAGCACTTTTTCTGAATTGTGCCGCTCCCGTCACTCTGGTTAGGTTGGCATCGAAAAAAACGCTCTCGGGTGCTTTAGAGTGCCGAGTTTATTACTGCGCATTAAGATATGACCACCTCCAACGTTTGGTTTATGTTTTATAAGCATTTTTAATTTTATTGCTTAAATCGCATTTTCTCGGCGAGCTGAGCACTTTTTCTGAATTGTGCCGCTCCCGTCACTCTGGTTAGGTTGGCATCGAAAAAAACGCTCTCGGGTGCTTTAGAGTGCCGAGTTTATCACTGCGCATGAAGAAATGACCACCTCCAACGTTTGGTTTATGTTTTATAAGCATTTTTAAATTTATTGCTTAAATCGCATTTTCTCGGCGAGCTGAGCGCTTTTTCTGAATTGTGCCGCTCCCGTCACTCTGGTTAGGTTGGCATCGAAAAAAACGCTCTCGGGTGCTTTAGAGTGCCGAGTTATTCACTGCGCATGAAGAAATGACCACCTCCAACGTTTGGTTTATGTTTTATAAGCATTTTTAGTTTTATTGCTTAAATCGCATTTTCTCGGCGAGCTGAGCACTTTTTCTGAATTGTGCCGCTCCCGTCACTCTGGTTAGGTTGGCATCGAAAAAAACGCTCTCGGGTGCTGTAGAGTGCCGAGTTTATCACTGCGCATGAAGAAATGACCACCTCCAACGTTTGGTTTATGTTTAATTAGCATTTTTAATTTTATTGCTTAAATCGCATTTTCTCGGCGAGCTGAGCACTTTTTCTGAATTGTGCCGCTCCCGTCACTCTGGTTAGGTTGGCATCGAAAAAAACGCTCTCGGGTGCTTTAGAGTGCCGACTTTATCACTGCGCATGAAGAAATGACCACCTCCAACGTTTGGTTTATGTTTTATAAGCATTTTTAATTTGATTGCTTAAATCGCATTTTCTCGGCGAGCTGAGCACTTTTTCTGAATTGTGCCGCTCCCGTCACTCTGGTTAGGTTGGCATCGAAAAAAACGCTCACGGGTGCTTTAGAGTGCCGAGTTTATTACTGCGCATTAAGAAATGACCACCTCCAACGTTTGGTTTATGTTTTATAAGCATTTTTAATTTTATTGCTTAAATCGCATTTTCTCGGCGAGCTGAGCACTTTTTCTGAATTGTGCCGCTCCCGTCACTCTGGTTAGGTTGGCATCGAAAAAAACGCTCTCGGGTGCTTTAGAGTGCCGAGTTATTCACTGCGCATGAAGAAATGACCACCTCCAACGTTTGGTTTATGTTTTATAAGCATTTTTAATTTTATTGCTTAAATCGCATTTTCTCGGCGAGCTGAGCACTTTTTCTGAATTGTGCCGCTTCCGTCACTCTGGTTAGGTTGGCATCGAAAAAAACGCTCTCGGGTGCTTTAGAGTGCCGAGTTTATTACTGCGCATTAGGAAATGACCACCTCCAACGTTTGGTTTATGTTTTATAAGCATTTTTAATTTTATTGCTTAAATCGCATTTTCTCGGCGAGCTGAGCGCTTTTTCTGAATTGTGCCGCTCCCGTCACTCTGGTTAGGTTGGCATCGAAAAAAACGCTCTCGGGTGCTTTAGAGTGCCGAGTTTATAACTGCGCATTAAGAAATGACCACCTCCAACGTTTGGTTTATGTTTTATAAGCATTTTTAATTTTATTGCTTAAATCGCATTTTCTCGGCGAGCTGAGCACTTTTTCTGAATTGTGCCGCTCCCGTCACTCTGGTTAGGTTGGCATCGAAAAAAACGCTCTCGGGTGCTTTAGAGTGCCGAGTTTATTACTGCGCATTAAGAAATGACCACCTCCAACGTTTGGTTTATGTTTTATAAGCATTTTTAATTTTATTGCTTAAATCGCATTTTCTCGGCGAGCTGAGCACTTTTTCTGAATTGTGCCGCTCCCGTCACTCTGGTTAGGTTGGCATCGAAAAAAACGCTCTCGGGTGCTTTAGAGTGCCGAGTTTATCACTGCGCATTAAGAAATGACCACCTCCAACGTTTGGTTTATGTTTTATAAGCATTTTTAATTTTATTGCTTAAATCGCATTTTCTCGGCGAGCTGAGCACTTTTTCTGAATTGTGCCGCTCCCGTCACTCTGGTTAGGTTGGCATCGAAAAAAACGCTATCGGGTGCTTTAGAGTGCCGAGTTATTCACTGCGCATGAAGAAATGACCACCTCCAACGTTTGGTTTATGTTTAATAAGCATTTTTAATTTTATTGCTTAAATCGCATTTTCTCGGCGAGCTGAGCACTTTTTCTGAATTGTGCCGCTCCCGTCACTCTGGTTAGGTTGGCATCGAAAAAAACGCTCTCGGGTGCTTTAGAGTGCCGAGTTTATTACTGCGCATTAAGAAATGACCACCTCCAACGTTTGGTTTATGTTTTATAAGCATTTTTAATTTTATTGCTTAAATCGCATTTTCTCGGCGAGCTGAGCACTTTTTCTGAATTGTGCCGCTCCCGTCACTCTGGTTAGGTTGGCATCGAAAAAAACGCTCTCGGGTGCTTTAGAGTGCCGAGTTTATTACTGCGCATTAAGAAATGACCACCTCCAACGTTTGGTTTATGTTTTATAAGCATTTTTAATTTTATTGCTTAAATCGCATTTTCTCGGCGAGCTGAGCACTTTTTCTGAATTGTGCCGCTCCCGTCACTCTGGTTAGGTTGGCATCGAAAAAAACGCTCTCGGGTGCTTTAGAGTGCCGAGTTTATCACTGCGCATGAAGAAATGACCACCTCCAACGTTTGGTTTATGTTTTATAAGCATTTTTAATTGTATTGCTTAAATCGCATTTTCTCGGCGAGCTGAGCGCTTTTTCTGAATTGTGCCTCTCCCGTCACTCTGGTTAGGTTGGCATCGAAAAAAACGCTCTCGGGTGCTTTAGAGTGCCGAGTTATTCACTGCGCATGAAGAAATGACCACCTCCAACGTTTGGTTTATGTTTAATAAGCATTTTTAATTTAAATTGCTTAAATCGCATTTTCTCGGCGAGCTGAGCACTTTTTCTGAATTCTGCCGCTCCCGTCACTCTGGTTAGGTTGGCATCGAAAAAAACGCTCTCGGGTGCTTTAGAGTGCCGAGTTTATTACTGCGCATTAAGAAATGACCACCTCCAACGTTTGGTTTATGTTTTATAAGCATTTTTAATTTTATTGCTTAAATCGCATTTTCTCGGCGAGCTGAGCGCTTTTTCTGAATTGTGCCGCTCCCGTCACTCTGGTTAGGTTGGCATCGAAAAAAACGCTCTCGGGTGCTTTAGAGTGCCGAGTTTATTACTGCGCATTAAGAAATGACCACCTCCAACGTTTGGTTTATGTTTTATAAGCATTTTTAATTTTATTGCTTAAATCGCATTTTCTCGGCGAGCTGAGCACTTTTTCTGAATTGTGCCGCTCCCGTCACTCTGGTTAGGTTGGCATCGAAAAAAACGCTCACGGGTGCTTTAGAGTGCCGAGTTTATTACTGCGCATTAAGAAATGACCACCTCCAACGTTTGGTTTATGTTTTATAAGCATTTTTAATTTTATTGCTTAAATCGCATTTTCTCGGCGAGCTGAGCACTTTTTCTGAATTGTGCCGCTCCCGTCACTCTGGTTAGGTTGGCATCGAAAAAAACGCTCTCGGGTGCTTTAGAGTGCCGAGTTATTCACTGCGCATGAAGAAATGACCACTTCCAACGTTTGGTTTATGTTTTATAAGCATTTTTAATTTTATTGCTTAAATCGCATTTTCTCGGCGAGCTGAGCACTTTTTCTGAATTGTGCCGCTCCCGTCACTCTGGTTAGGTTGGCATCGAAAAAAACGCTCTCGGGTGCTTTAGAGTGCCGAGTTTATTACTGCGCATGAAGAAATGACCACCTCCAACGTTTGGTTTATGTTTTATAAGCATTTTTTATTTTATTGCTTAAATCGCATTTTCTCGGCGAGCTGAGCACTTTTTCTGAATTGTGCCGCTCCCGTCACTCTGGTTAGGTTGGCATCGAAAAAAACGCTCTCGGGTGCTTTAGAGTGCCGAGTTATTCACTGCGCATGAAGAAATGACCACCTCCAACGTTTGGTTTATGTTTTATAAGCATTTTTAATTTTATTGCTTAAATCGCATTTTCTCGGCGAGCTGAGCACTTTTTCTGAATTGTGCCGCTCCCGTCACTCTGGTTAGGTTGGCATCGAAAAAAGCGCTCTCGGGTGCTTTAGAGTGCCGAGTTTATCACTGCGCATAAGAAATGACCACCTCCAACGTTTGGTTTATGTTTTATAAGCATTTTTAATTTTATTGCTTAAATCGCATTTTCTCGGCGAGCTGAGCGCTTTTTCTGAATTGTGCCGCTCCCGTCACTCTGGTTAGGTTGGCATCGAAAAAAACGCTCTCGGGTGCTTTAGAGTGCCGAGTTATTCACTGCGCATGAAGAAATGACCACCTCCAACGTTTGGTTTATGTTTAATAAGCATTTTTAATTTTATTGCTTAAATCGCATTTTCTCGGCGAGCTGAGCGCTTTTTCTGAATTGTGCCGCTCCCGTCACTCTGGTTAGGTTGGCATCGAAAAAAACGCTCTCGGGTGCTTTAGAGTGCCGAGTTATTCACTGCGCATGAAGAAATGACCACCTCCAACGTTTGGTTTATGTTTAATAAGCATTTTTAATTGTATTGCTTAAATCGCATTTTCTCGGCGAGCTGAGCACTTTTTCTGAATTGTGCCGCTCCCGTCACTCTGGTTAGGTTGGCATCGAAAAAAACGCTGTCGGGTGCTTTAGATTGCCGAGTTTATTACTGCGCATTAAGAAATGACCACCTCCAACGTTTGGTTTATGTTTTATAAGCATTTTTAATTTTATTGCTTAAATCGCATTTTCTCGGCGAGCTGGGCGCTTTTTCTGAATTGTGCCGCTCCCGTCACTCTGGTTAGGTTGGCATCGAAAAAAACGCTCTCGGGTGCTTTAGAGTGCCGAGTTATTCACTGCGCACGAAGAAATGACCACCTCCAACGTTTGGTTTATGTTTTATAAGCATTTTTAATTTTATTGCTTAAATCGCATTTTCTCGGCGAGCTGAGCGCTTTTTCTGAATTGTGCCGCTCCCGTCACTCTGGTTAGGTTGGCATCGAAAAAAAACGCTCTCGGGTGCTTTAGAGTGCCGAGTTTATTACTGCGCATTAAGAAATGACCACCTCCAACATTTGGTTTATGTTTTATAAGCATTTTTAATTTTATTGCTTAAATCGCATTTTCTCGGCGAGCTGAGCACTTTTTCTGAATTGTGCCGCTTCCGTCACTCTGGTTAGGTTGGCATCGAAAAAAACGCTCTCGGGTGCTTTAGAGTGCCGAGTTTATTACTGCGCATTAGGAAATGACCACCTCCAACGTTTGGTTTATGTTTTATAAGCATTTTTAATTTTATTGCTTAAATCGCATTTTCTCGGCAAGCTGAGCGCTTTTTCTGAATTGTGCCGCTCCCGTCACTCTGGTTAGGTTGGCATCGAAAAAAACGCTCTCGGGTGCTTTAGAGTGCCGAGTTTATAACTGCGCATTAAGAAATGACCACCTCCAACGTTTGGTTTATGTGTTATAAGCATTTTTAATTTTATTGCTTAAATTGCATTTTCTCGGCGAGCTGAGCACTTTTTCTGAATTGTGCCGCTCCCGTCACTCTGGTTAGGTTGGCATCGAAAAAAACGCTCTCGGGTGCTTTAGAGTGCCGAGTTTATTACTGCGCATTAAGAAATGACCACCTCCAACGTTTGGTTTATGTTTTATAAGCATTTTTAATTTTATTGCTTAAATCGCATTTTTTCGGCGAGCTGAGCACTTTTTCTGAATTGTGCCGCTCCCGTCACTCTGGTTAGGTTGGCATCGAAAAAAACGCTCTCGGGTGCTTTAGAGTGCCGAGTTTATTACTGCGCATTAAGAAATGACCACCTCCAACGTTTGGTTTATGTTTTATAAGCATTTTTAATTTTATTGCTTAAATCGCAATTTCTCGGCGAGCTGAGCACTTTTTCTGAATTGTGCCGCTCCCGTCACTCTGGTTAGGTTGGCATCGAAAAAAACGCTCTCGGGTGCTTTAGAGTGCCGAGTTTATTACTGCGCATTAAGAAATGACCACCTCCAACGTTTGGTTTATGTTTAATAAGCATTTTTAATTTTATTGCTTAAATCGCATTTTCTCGGCGAGCTGAGCGCTTTTTCTGAATTGTGCCTCTCCCGTCACTCTGGTTAGGTTGGCATCGAAAAAAACGCTCTCGGGTGCTTTAGAGTGCCGAGTTATTCACTGCGCATGAAGAAATGACCACCTCCAACGTTTGGTTTATGTTTAATAAGCATTTTTAATTTAAATTGCTTAAATCGCATTTTCTCGGCGAGCTGAGCACTTTTTCTGAATTCTGCCGCTCCCGTCACTCTGGTTAGGTTGGCATCGAAAAAAACGCTCTCGGGTGCTTTAGAGTGCCGAGTTTATTACTGCGCATTAAGAAATGACCACCTCCAACGTTTGGTTTATGTTTTATAAGCATTTTTAATTTTATTGCTTAAATCGCATTTTCTCGGCGAGCTGAGCGCTTTTTCTGAATTGTGCCGCTCCCGTCACTCTGGTTAGGTTGGCATCGAAAAAAACGCTCTCGGGTGCTTTAGAGTGCCGAGTTTATTACTGCGCATTAAGAAATGACCACCTCCAACGTTTGGTTTATGTTTTATAAGCATTTTTAATTTTATTGCTTAAATCGCATTTTCTCGGCGAGCTGAGCACTTTTTCTGAATTGTGCCGCTCCCGTCACTCTGGTTAGGTTGGCATCGAAAAAAACGCTCACGGGTGCTTTAGAGTGCCGAGTTTATCACTGCGCATAAGAAATGACCACCTCCAACGTTTGGTTTATGTTTTATAAGCATTTTTAATTTTATTGCTTAAATCGCATTTTCTCGGCGAGCTGAGCACTTTTTCTGAATTGTGCCGCTCCCGTCACTCTGGTTAGGTTGGCATCGAAAAAAACGCTCTCGGGTGCTTTAGAGTGCCGAGTTATTCACTGCGCATGAAGAAATGACCACCTCCAACGTTTGGTTTATGTTTAATAAGCATTTTTAATTTTATTGCTTAAATCGCATTTTCTCGGCGAGCTGAGCGCTTTTTCTGAATTGTGCCGCTCCCGTCACTCTGGTTAGGTTGGCATCGAAAAAAACGCTCTCGGGTGCTTTAGAGTGCCGAGTTATTCACTGCGCATGAAGAAATGACCACCTCCAACGTTTGGTTTATGTTTAATAAGCATTTTTAATTGTATTGCTTAAATCGCATTTTCTCGGCGAGCTGAGCACTTTTTCTGAATTGTGCCGCTCCCGTCACTCTGGTTAGGTTGGCATCGAAAAAAACGCTCTCGGGTGCTTTAGAGTGCCGAGTTTATTACTGCGCATTAAGAAATGACCACCTCCAACGTTTGGTTTATGTTTTATAAGCATTTTTAATTTTATTGCTTAAATCGCATTTTCTCGGCGAGCTGAGCGCTTTTTCTGAATTGTGCCGCTCCCGTCACTCTGGTTAGGTTGGCATCGAAAAAAACGCTCTCGGGTGCTTTAGAGTGCCGAGTTATTCACTGCGCATGAAGAAATGACCACTTCCAACGTTTGGTTTATGTTTTATAAGCATTTTTAATTTTATTGCTTAAATCGCATTTTCTCGGCGAGCTGAGCACTTTTTCTGAATTGTGCCGCTCCGTCACTCTGGTTAGGTTGGCATCGAAAAAAACGCTCTCGGGTGCTTTAGAGTGCCGAGTTTATTACTGCGCATTAAGAAATGACCACCTCCAACGTTTGGTTTATGTTTTATAAGCATTTTTAATTTTATTGCTTAAATCGCATTTTCTCGGCGAGCTGAGCACTTTTTCTGAATTGTGCCGCTCCCGTCACTCTGGTTAGGTTGGCATCGAAAAAAACGCTCTCGGGTGCTTTAGAGTGCCGAGTTATTCACTGCGCATGAAGAAATGACCACCTCCAACGTTTGGTTTATGTTTTATAAGCATTTTTAATTTTATTGCTTAAATCGCATTTTCTCGGCGAGCTGAGCACTTTTTCTGAATTGTGCCGCTCCCGTCACTCTGGTTAGGTTGGCATCGAAAAAAACGCTCTCGGGTGCTTTAGAGTGCCGAGTTTATCACTGCGCATGAAGAAATGACCACCTCCAACGTTTGGTTTATGTTTTATAAGCATTTTTAATTTTATTGCTTAAATCGCATTTTCTCGGCGAGCTGAGCGCTTTTTCTGAATTGTGCCGCTCCCGTCACTCTGGTTAGGTTGGCATCGAAAAAAACGCTCTCGGGTGCTTTAGAGTGCCGAGTTATTCACTGCGCATGAAGAAATGACCACCTCCAACGTTTGGTTTATGTTTAATAAGCATTTTTAATTTTATTGCTTAAATCGCATTTTCTCGGCGAGCTGAGCACTTTTTCTGAATTGTGCCGCTCCCGTCACTCTGGTTAGGTTGGCATCGAAAAAAACGCTCTCGGGTGCTTTAGAGTGCCGAGTTTATTACTGCGCATTAAGAAATGACCACCTCCAACGTTTGGTTTATGTTTTATAAGCATTTTTAATTTTATTGCTTAAATCGCATTTTCTCGGCGAGCTGAGCACTTTTTCTGAATTGTGCCGCTCCCGTCACTCTGGTTAGGTTGGCATCGAAAAAAACGCTCTCGGGTGCTTTAGAGTGCCGAGTTATTCACTGCGCACGAAGAAATGACCACCTCCAACGTTTGGTTTATGTTTTATAAGCATTTTTAATTTTATTGCTTAAATCGCATTTTCTCGGCGAGCTGAGCGCTTTTTCTGAATTGTGCCGCTCCCGTCACTCTGGTTAGGTTGGCATCGAAAAAAACGCTCTCGGGTGCTTTAGAGTGCCGAGTTTATTACTGCGCATTAAGAAATGACCACCTCCAACGTTTGGTTTATGTTTTATAAGCATTTTTAATTTTATTGCTTAAATCGCATTTTCTCGGCGAGCTGAGCACTTTTTCTGAATTGTGCCGCTCCCGTCACTCTGGTTAGGTTGGCATCGAAAAAAACGCTCTCGGGTGCTTTAGAGTGCCGAGTTTATTACTGCGCATTAAGAAATGACCACCTCCAACGTTTGGTTTATGTTTTATAAGCATTTTTAATTTTATTGCTTAAATCGCATTTTCTCGGCGAGCTGAGCACTTTTTCTGAATTGTGCCGCTCCCGTCACTCTGGTTAGGTTGGCATCGAAAAAAACGCTCTCGGGTGCTTTAGAGTGCCGAGTTTATCACTGCGCATGAAGAAATGACCACCTCCAACGTTTGGTTTATGTTTAATAAGAATTTTTCATTTTATTGCTTAAATCGCATTTTCTCGGCGAGCTGAGCACTTTTTCTGAATTGTGCCGCTCCCGTCACTCTGGTTAGGTTGGCATCGAAAAAAACGCTCTCGGGTGCTTTAGAGTGCCGAGTTTATTACTGCGCATTAAGAAATGACCACCTCCAACGTTTGGTTTATGTTTTATAAGCATTTTTAATTTTATTGCTTAAATCGCATTTTCTCGGCGAGCTGAGCACTTTTTCTGAATTGTGCCGCTCCCGTCACTCTGGTTAGGTTGGCATCGAAAAAAACGCTCTCGGGTGCTTTAGAGTGCCGAGTTTATCACTGCGCATGAAGAAATGACCACCTCCAACGTTTGGTTTATGTTTTATAAGCATTTTTAAATTTATTGCTTAAATCGCATTTTCTCGGCGAGCTGAGCGCTTTTTCTGAATTGTGCCGCTCCCGTCACTCTGGTTAGGTTGGCATCGAAAAAAACGCTCTCGGGTGCTTTAGAGTGCCGAGTTATTCACTGCGCATGAAGAAATGACCACCTCCAACGCTTGGTTTATGTTTTATAAGCATTTTTAGTTTTATTGCTTAAATCGCATTTTCTCGGCGAGCTGAGCACTTTTTCTGAATTGTGCCGCTCCCGTCACTCTGGTTAGGTTGGCATCGAAAAAAACGCTCTCGGGTGCTGTAGAGTGCCGAGTTTATCACTGCGCATGAAGAAATGACCACCTCCAACGTTTGGTTTATGTTTAATAAGCATTTTTAATTTTATTGCTTAAATCGCATTTTCTCGGCGAGCTGAGCACTTTTTCTGAATTGTGCCGCTCCCGTCACTCTGGTTAGGTTGGCATCGAAAAAAACGCTCTCGGGTGCTTTAGAGTGCCGACTTTATCACTGCGCATGAAGAAATGACCACCTCCAACGTTTGGTTTATGTTTTATAAGCATTTTTAATTTTATTGCTTAAATCGCATTTTCTCGGCGAGCTGAGCACTTTTTCTGAATTGTGCCGCTCCCGTCACTCTGGTTAGGTTGGCATCGAAAAAAACGCTCACGGGTGCTTTAGAGTGCCGAGTTTATTACTGCGCATTAAGAAATGACCACCTCCAACGTTTGGTTTATGTTTTATAAGCATTTTTAATTTTATTGCTTAAATCGCATTTTCTCGGCGAGCTGAGCACTTTTTCTGAATTGTGCCGCTCCCGTCACTCTGGTTAGGTTGGCATCGAAAAAAACGCTCTCGGGTGCTTTAGAGTGCCGAGTTATTCACTGCGCATGAAGAAATGACCACCTCCAACGTTTGGTTTATGTTTTATAAGCATTTTTAATTGTATTGCTTAAATCGCATTTTCTCGGCGAGCTGAGCACTTTTTCTGAATTGTGCCGCTCCCGTCACTCTGGTTAGGTTGGCATCGAAAAAAACGCTCTCGGGTGCTTTAGAGTGCCGAGTTTATCACTGCGCATGAAGAAATGACCACCTCCAACGTTTGGTTTATGTTTTATAAGCATTTTTAATTTTATTGCTTAAATCGCATTTTCTCGGCGAGCTGAGCGCTTTTTCTGAATTGTGCCGCTCCCGTCACTCTGGTTAGGTTGGCATCGAAAAAAACGCTCTCGGGTGCTTTAGAGTGCCGAGTTTATCACTGCGCATGAAGAAATGACCACCTCCAACGTTTGGTTTATGTTTTATAAGCATTTTTAATTTTATTGCTTAAATCGCATTTTCTCGGCGAGCTGAGCACTTTTTCTGAATTGTGCCGCTCCCGTCACTCTGGTTAGGTTGGCATCGAAAAAAACGCTCTCGGGTGCTTTAGAGTGCCGAGTTATTCACTGCGCACGAAGAAATGACCACCTCCAACGTTTGGTTTATGTTTTATAAGCATTTTTAATTTTATTGCTTAAATCGCATTTTCTCGGCGAGCTGAGCGCTTTTTCTGAATTGTGCCGCTCCCGTCACTCTGGTTAGGTTGGCATCGAAAAAAACGCTCTCGGGTGCTTTAGAGTGCCGAGTTTATTACTGCGCATTAAGAAATGACCACCTCCAACGTTTGGTTTATGTTTTATAAGCATTTTTAATTTTATTGCTTAAATCGCATCTGCGATTGGCTGGCAACCGGTTCAGGGTGTCCCCCGCCTACTGCCCGATGACGGCTGGGATAGGCTCCAGCACGCCCGCGACCCCAGTGGGGACTAAGCGGTACAGAAGATGGATGGATGGATGGATGGATGCTTAAATCGCATTTTCTCGGCGAGCTGAGCACTTTTTCTGAATTGTGCCGCTTCCGTCACTCTGGTTAGGTTGGCATCGAAAAAAACGCTCTCGGGTGCTTTAGAGTGCCGAGTTTATTACTGCGCATTAAGAAATGACCACCTCCAACGTTTGGTTTATGTTTTATAAGCATTTTTAATTTTATTGCTTAAATCGCATTTTCTCGGCGAGCTGAGCACTTTTTCTGAATTGTGCCGCTCCCGTCACTCTGGTTAGGTTGGCATCGAAAAAAACGCTCTCGGGTGCTTTAGAGTGCCGAGTTTATCACTGCGCATGAAGAAATGACCACCTCCAACGTTTGGTTTATGTTTTATAAGCATTTTTAATTTTATTGCTTAAATCGCATTTTCTCGGCGAGCTGAGCACTTTTTCTGAATTGTGCCGCTCCCGTCACTCTGGTTAGGTTGGCATCGAAAAAAACGCTCTCGGGTGCTTTAGAGTGCCGAGTTTATTACTGCGCATTAAGAAATGACCACCTCCAACGTTTGGTTTATGTTTTATAAGCATTTTTAATTTTATTGCTTAAATCGCATTTTCTCGGCGAGCTGAGCACTTTTTCTGAATTGTGCCGCTCCCGTCACTCTGGTTAGGTTGGCATCGAAAAAAACGCTCTCGGGTGCTTTAGAGTGCCGAGTTTATCACTGCGCATGAAGAAATGACCACCTCCAACGTTTGGTTTATGTTTTATAAGCATTTTTAATTTTATTGCTTAAATCGCATTTTCTCGGCGAGCTGAGCACTTTTTCTGAATTGTGCCGCTCCCGTCACTCTGGTTAGGTTGGCATCGAAAAAACGCTATCGGGTGCTTTAGAGTGCCGAGTTATTCACTGCGCATGAAGAAATGACCACCTCCAACGTTTGGTTTATGTTTAATAAGCATTTTTAATTTTATTGCTTAAATCGCATTTTCTCGGCGAGCTGAGCACTTTTTCTGAATTGTGCCGCTCCCGTCACTCTGGTTAGGTTGGCATCGAAAAAAACGCTCTCGGGTGCTTTAGAGTGCCGAGTTTATTACTGCGCATTAAGAAATGACCACCTCCAACGTTTGGTTTATGTTTTATAAGCATTTTTAATTTTATTGCTTAAATCGCATTTTCTCGGCGAGCTGAGCACTTTTTCTGAATTGTGCCGCTCCCGTCACTCTGGTTAGGTTGGCATCGAAAAAACGCTCTCGGGTGCTTTAGAGTGCCGAGTTTATCACTGCGCATGAAGAAATGACCACCTCCAACGTTTGGTTTATGTTTTATAAGCATTTTTAATTTTATTGCTTAAATCGCATTTTCTCGGCGAGCTGAGCACTTTTTCTGAATTGTGCCGCTCCCGTCACTCTGGTTAGGTTGGCATCGAAAAAAACGCTCTCGGGTGCTTTAGAGTGCCGAGTTTATCACTGCGCATGAAGAAATGACCACCTCCAACGTTTGGTTTATGTTTTATAAGCATTTTTAATTTTATTGCTTAAATCGCATTTTCTCGGCGAGCTGAGCGCTTTTTCTGAATTGTGCCTCTCCCGTCACTCTGGTTAGGTTGGCATCGAAAAAAACGCTCTCGGGTGCTTTAGAGTGCCGAGTTATTCACTGTGCATGAAGAAATGACAACCTCCAACGTTTGGTTTATGTTTAATAAGCATTTTTAATTTAAATTGCTTAAATCGCATTTTCTCGGCGAGCTGAGCACTTTTTCTGAATTCTGCCGCTCCCGTCACTCTGGTTAGGTTGGCATCGAAAAAAACGCTCTCGGGTGCTTTAGAGTGCCGAGTTTATTACTGCGCATTAAGAAATGACCACCTCCAACGTTTGGTTTATGTTTTATAAGCATTTTTAATTTTATTGCTTAAATCGCATTTTCTCGGCGAGCTGAGCGCTTTTTCTGAATTGTGCCGCTCCCGTCACTCTGGTTAGGTTGGCATCGAAAAAAACGCTCTCGGGTGCTTTAGAGTGCCGAGTTTATTACTGCGCATTAAGAAATGACCACCTCCAACGTTTGGTTTATGTTTTATAAGCATTTTTAATTTTATTGCTTAAATCGCATTTTCTCGGCGAGCTGAGCACTTTTTCTGAATTGTGCCGCTCCCGTCACTCTGGTTAGGTTGGCATCGAAAAAAACGCTCACGGGTGCTTTAGAGTGCCGAGTTTATTACTGCGCATTAAGAAATGACCACCTCCACCGTTTGGTTTATGTTTTATAAGCATTTTTAATTTTATTGCTTAAATCGCATTTTCTCGGCGAGCTGAGCACTTTTTCTGAATTGTGCCGCTCCCGTCACTCTGGTTAGGTTGGCATCGAAAAAAACGCTCTCGGGTGCTTTAGAGTGCCGAGTTATTCACTGCGCATGAAGAAATGACCACTTCCAACGTTTGGTTTATGTTTTATAAGCATTTTTAATTTTATTGCTTAAATCGCATTTTCTCGGCGAGCTGAGCGCTTTTTCTGAATTGTGCCGCTCCCGTCACTCTGGTTAGGTTGGCATCGAAAAAAACGCTCTCGGGTGCTTTAGAGTGCCGAGTTATTTACTGCGCATGAAGAAATGACCACCTCCAACGTTTGGTTTATGTTTAATAAGCATTTTTAATTTTATTGCTTAAATCGCATTTTCTCGGCGAGCTGAGCACTTTTTCTGAATTGTGCCGCTCCCGTCACTCTGGTTAGGTTGGCATCGAAAAAAACGCTCTCGGGTGCTTTAGAGTGCCGAGTTTATTACTGCGCATTAGGAAATGACCACCTCCAACGTTTGGTTTATGTTTTATAAGCATTTTTAATTTTATTGCTTAAATCGCATTTTCTCGGCGAGCTGAGCGCTTTTTCTGAATTGTGCCGCTCCCGTCACTCTGGTTAGGTTGCCATCGAAAAAAACGCTCTCGGGTGCTTTAGAGTGCCGAGTTTATTACTGCGCATTAAGAAATGACCACCTCCAACGTTTGGTTTATGTTTTATAAGCATTTTTAATTTTATTGCTTAAATCGCATTTTCTCGGCGAGCTGAGCACTTTTTCTGAATTGTGCCGCTCCCGTCACTCTGGTTAGGTTGGCATCGAAAAAAACGCTCTCGGGTGCTTTAGAGTGCCGAGTTTATTACTGCGCATTAAGAAATGACCACCTCCAACGTTTGGTTTATGTTTTATAAGCATTTTTAATTTTATTGCTTAAATCGCATTTTCTCGGCGAGCTGAGCACTTTTTCTGAATTGTGCCGCTCCCGTCACTCTGGTTAGGTTGGCATCGAAAAAAACGCTATCGGGTGCTTTAGAGTGCCGAGTTATTCACTGCGCATGAAGAAATGACCACCTCCAACGTTTGGTTTATGTTTAATAAGCATTTTTAATTTTATTGCTTAAATCGCATTTTCTCGGCGAGCTGAGCACTTTTTCTGAATTGTGCCGCTCCCGTCACTCTGGTTAGGTTGGCATCGAAAAAAACGCTCTCGGGTGCTTTAGAGTGCCGAGTTTATTACTGCGCATTAAGAAATGACCACCTCCAACGTTTGGTTTATGTTTTATAAGCATTTTTAATTTTATTGCTTAAATCGCATTTTCTCGGCGAGCTGAGCACTTTTTCTGAATTGTGCCGCTCCCGTCACTCTGGTTAGGTTGGCATCGAAAAAAACGCTCTCGGGTGCTTTAGAGTGCCGAGTTTATTACTGCGCATTAAGAAATGACCACCTCCAACGTTTGGTTTATGTTTTATAAGCATTTTTAATTTTATTGCTTAAATCGCATTTTCTCGGCGAGCTGAGCACTTTTTCTGAATTGTGCCGCTCCCGTCACTCTGGTTAGGTTGGCATCGAAAAAAACGCTCTCGGGTGCTTTAGAGTGCCGAGTTATTCACTGCGCATGAAGAAATGACCACCTCCAACGTTTGGTTTATGTTTAATAAGCATTTTTAATTTTATTGCTTGAATCGCATCTTCTCGGCGAGCTGAGCACTTTTTCTGAATTGTGCCGCTCCCGTCACTCTGGTTAGGTTGGCATCGAAAAAAACGCTCTCGGGTGCTTTAGAGTGCCGAGTTTATCACTGCGCATGAAGAAATGACCACCTCCAACGTTTGGTTTATGTTTTATAAGCATTTTTAATTTTATTGCTTAAATCGCATTTTCTCGGCGAGCTGAGCGCTTTTTCTGAATTGTGCCGCTCCCGTCACTCTGGTTAGGTTGGCATCGAAAAAAACGCTCTCGGGTGCTTTAGAGTGCCGAGTTTATCACTGCGCATGAAGAAATGACCACCTCCAACGTTTGGTTTATGTTTTATAAGCATTTTTAATTTTATTGCTTAAATCGCATTTTCTCGGCGAGCTGAGCACTTTTTCTGAATTGTGCCGCTCCCGTCACTCTGGTTAGGTTGGCATAAAAAAAAACGCTCTCGGGTGCTTTAGAGTGCCGAGTTTATCACTGCGCATGAAGAAATGACCACCTCCAACGTTTGGTTTATGTTTTATAAGCATTTTTAATTTTATTGCTTAAATCGCATTTTCTCGGCGAGCTGAGCGCTTTTTCTGAATTGTGCCGCTCCCGTCACTCTGGTTAGGTTGGCATCGAAAAAAACGCTCTCGGGTGCTTTAGAGTGCCGAGTTATTCACTGCGCATGAAGAAATGACCACCTCCAACGTTTGGTTTATGTTTAATAAGCATTTTTAATTTTATTGCTTAAATCGCATTTTCTCGGCGAGCTGGGCGCTTTTTCTGAATTGTGCCGCTCCCGTCACTCTGGTTAGGTTGGCATCGAAAAAAACGCTCTCGGGTGCTTTAGAGTGCCGAGTTATTCACTGCGCACGAAGAAATGACCACCTCCAACGTTTGGTTTATGTTTTATAAGCATTTTTAAATTTATTGCTTAAATCGCATTTTCTCGGCGAGCTGAGCGCTTTTTCTGAATTGTGCCGCTCCCGTCACTCTGGTTAGGTTGGCATCGAAAAAAACGCTCTCGGGTGCTTTAGAGTGCCGAGTTATTCACTGCGCATGAAGAAATGACCACCTCCAACGTTTGGTTTATGTTTTATAAGCATTTTTAATTTTATTGCTTAAATCGCATTTTCTCGGCGAGCTGAGCACTTTTTCTGAATTGTGCCGCTCCCGTCACTCTGGTTAGGTTGGCATCGAAAAAAACGCTCTCGGGTGCTTTAGAGTGCCGAGTTTATCACTGCGCATGAAGAAATGACCACCTCCAACGTTTGGTTTATGTTTCATAAGCATTTTTAATTTTATTTCTTAAATCGCATTTTCTCGGCGAGCTGAGCGCTTTTTCTGAATTGTGCCGCTCCCGTCACTCTGGTTAGGTTGGCATCGAAAAAAACGCTCTCGGGTGCTTTAGAGTGCCGAGTTTATCACTGCGCATGAAGAAATGACCACCTCCAACGTTTGGTTTATGTTTTATAAGCATTTTTAATTTTATTGCTTAAATCGCATTTTCTCGGCGAGCTGAGCGCTTTTTCTGAATTGTGCCGCTCCCGTAACTCTGGTTAGGTTGGCATCGAAAAAAACGCTCTCGGGTGCTTTAGAGTGCCGAGTTTATCACTGCGCATGAAGAAATGACCACCTCCAACGTTTGGTTTATGTTTTATAAGCATTTTTAATTTTATTGCTTAAATCGCATTTTCTCGGCGAGCTGAGCGCTTTTTCTGAATTGTGCCGCTCCCGTCACTCTGGTTAGGTTGGCATCGAAAAAAACGCTCTCGGGTGCTTTAGAGTGCGGAGTTATTCACTGCGCATGAAGAAATGACCACCTCCAACGTTTGGTTTATGTTTAATAAGCATTTTTAATTTTATTGCTTAAATCGCATTTTCTCGGCGAGCTGAGCGCTTTTTCTGAATTGTGCCGCTCCCGTCACTCTGGTTAGGTTGGCATCGAAAAAAACGCTCTCGGGTGCTTTACAGTGCCGAGTTATTCACTGCGCATGAAGAAATGACCACCTCCAACGTTTGGTTTATGTTAAATAAGCATTTTTAATTTTATTGCTTAAATCGCATTTTCTCGGCGAGCTGAGCACTTTTTCTGAATTGTGCCGCTCCCGTCACTCTGGTTAGGTTGGCATCGAAAAAAACGCTCTGGGGTGCTTTAGAGTGCCGAGTTTATTACTGCGCATTAAGAAATGACCACCTCCAACGTTTGGTTTATGTTTTATAAGCATTTTTAATTTTATTGCTTAAGTCGCATTTTCTCGGCGAGCTGAGCACTTTTTCTGAATTGTGCCGCTCCCGTCACTCTGGTTAGGTTGGCATCGAAAAAAACGCTCTCGGGTGCTTTAGAGTGCCGAGTTATTCACTGCGCACGAAGAAATGACCACCTCCAACGTTTGGTTTATGTTTTATAAGCATTTTTAATTTTATTGCTTAAATCGCATTTTCTCGGCGAGCTGAGCGCTTTTTCTGAATTGTGCCGCTCCCGTCACTCTGGTTAGGTTGGCATCGAAAAAAACGCTCTCGGGTGCTTTAGAGTGCCGAGTTTATTACTGCGCATTAAGAAATGACCACCTCCAACGTTTGGTTTATGTTTTATAAGCATTTTTAATTTTATTGCTTAAATCGCATTTTCTCGGCGAGCTGAGCGCTTTTTCTGAATTGTGCCGCTCCCGTCACTCTGGTTAGGTTGGCATCGAAAAAAACGCTCTCGGGTGCTTTAGAGTGCCGAGTTATTCACTGCGCATGAAGAAATGACCACCTCCAACGTTTGGTTTATGTTTAATAAGCATTTTTAATTTTATTGCTTAAATCGCATTTTCTCGGCGAGCTGAGCGCTTTTTCTGAATTGTGCCGCTCCCGTCACTCTGGTTAGGTTGGCATCGAAAAAAACGCTCTCGGGTGCTTTAGAGTGCCGAGTTATTCACTGCGCATGAAGAAATGACCACCTCCAACGTTTGGTTTATGTTTAATAAGCATTTTTAATTTTATTGCTTAAATCGCATTTTCTCGGCGAGCTGAGCACTTTTTCTGAATTGTGCCGCTCCCGTCACTCTGGTTAGGTTGGCATCGAAAAAAACGCTCTCGGGTGCTTTAGAGTGCCGAGTTTATTACTGCGCAATAAGAAATGACCACCTCCAACGTTTGGTTTATGTTTTATAAGCATTTTTAATTTTATTGCTTAAATCGCATTTTCTCGGCGAGCTGAGCACTTTTTCTGAATTGTGCCGCTCCCGTCACTCTGGTTAGGTTGGCATTGAAAAAAACGCTATCGGGTGCTTTAGAGTGCCGAGTTATTCACTGCGCATGAAGAAATGACCACCTCCAACGTTTGGTTTATGTTTAATAAGCATTTTTAATTTTATTGCTTAAATCGCATTTTCTCGGCGAGCTGAGCACTTTTTCTGAATTGTGCCGCTCCCGTCACTCTGGTTAGGTTGGCATCGAAAAAAACGCTCTCGGGTGCTTTAGAGTGCCGAGTTTATTACTGCGCATTAAGAAATGACCACCTCCAACGTTTGGTTTATGTTTTATAAGCATTTTTAATTTTATTGCTTAAATCGCATTTTCTCGGCGAGCTGAGCACTTTTTCTGAATTGTGCCGCTCCCGTCACTCTGGTTAGGTTGGCATCGAAAAAAACGCTCTCGGGTGCTTTAGAGTGCCGAGTTTATCACTGCGCATGAAGAAATGACCACCTCCAACGTTTGGTTTATGTTTTATAAGCATTTTTAATTTTATTGCTTAAATCGCATTTTCTCGGCGAGCTGAGCGCTTTTTCTGAATTGTGCCGCTCCCGTCACTCTGGTTAGGTTGGCATCGAAAAAAACGCTCTCGGGTGCTTTAGAGTGCCGATTTTATCACTGCGCATGAAGAAACGACCACCTCCAACGTTTGGTTTATGTTTTATAAGCATTTTTAATTTTATTGCTTAAATCGCATTTTCTCGGCGAGCTGAGCGCTTTTTCTGAATTGTGCCGCTCCCGTAACTCTGGTTAGGTTGGCATCGAAAAAAACGCTCTCGGGTGCTTTAGAGTGCCGAGTTTATCACTGCGCATGAAGAAATGACCACTTCCAACGTTTGGTTTATGTTTTATAAGCATTTTTAATTTTATTGCTTAAATCGCATTTTCTCGGCGAGCTGAGCACTTTTTCTGAATTGTGCCGCTCCCGTCACTCTGGTTAGGTTGGCATCGAAAAAAACGCTCTCGGGTGCTTTAAGTGCCGAGTTTATTACTGTGCATTAAGAAATGACCACCTCCAACGTTTGGTTTATGTTTTATAAGCATTTTTAATTTTATTGCTTAAATCGCATTTTCTCGGCGAGCTGAGCACTTTTCTGAATTGTGCCGCTCCCGTCACTCTGGTTAGGTTGGCATCGAAAAAAACGCTATCGGGTGCTTTAGAGTGCCGAGTTATTCACTGCGCATGAAGAAATGACCACCTCCAACGTTTGGTTTATGTTTAATAAGCATTTTTAATTTTATTGCTTAAATCGCATTTTCTCGGCGAGCTGAGCACTTTTTCTGAATTGTGCCGCTCCCGTCACTCTGGTTAGGTTGGCATCGAAAAAAACGCTCTCGGGTGCTTTAGAGTGCCGAGTTTATTACTGCGCATTAAGAAATGACCACCTCCAACATTTGGTTTATGTTTTATAAGCATTTTTAATTTTATTGCTTAAATCGCATTTTCTCGGCGAGCTGAGCACTTTTTCTGAATTGTGCCGCTCCCGTCACTCTGGTTAGGTTGGCATCGAAAAAAACGCTCTCGGGTGCTTTAGAGTGCCGAGTTTATTACTGCGCATTAAGAAATGACCACCTCCAACGTTTGGTTTATGTTTTATAAGCATTTTTAATTTTATTGCTTAAATCGCATTTTCTCGGCGAGCTGAGCACTTTTTCTGAATTGTGCCGCTCCCGTCACTCTGGTTAGGTTGGCATCGAAAAAAACGCTCTCGGGTGCTTTAGAGTGCCGAGTTATTCACTGCGCATGAAGAAATGACCACCTCCAACGTTTGGTTTATGTTTAATAAGCATTTTTAATTTTATTGCTTGAATCGCATTTTCTCGGCGAGCTGAGCACTTTTTCTGAATTGTGCCGCTCCCGTCACTCTGGTTAGGTTGGCATCGAAAAAAACGCTCTCGGGTGCTTTAGAGTGCCGAGTTTATCACTGCGCATGAAGAAATGACCACCTCCAACGTTTGGTTTATGTTTTATAAGCATTTTTAATTTTATTGCTTAAATCGCATTTTCTCGGCGAGCTGAGCACTTTTTCTGAATTGTGCCGCTCCCGTCACTCTGGTTAGGTTGGCATCGAAAAAAACGCTCTCGGGTGCTTTAGAGTGCCGAGTTTATCACTGCGCATGAAGAAATGACCACCTCCAACGTTTGGTTTATGTTTTATAAGCATTTTTAATTTTATTGCTTAAATCGCATTTTCTCGGCGAGCTGAGCACTTTTTCTGAATTGTGCCGCTCCCGTCACTCTGGTTAGGTTGGCATCGAAAAAAACGCTCTCGGGTGCTTTAGAGTGCCGAGTTTATCACTGCGCATGAAGAAATGACCACCTCCAACGTTTGGTTTATGTTTTATAAGCATTTTTAATTTTATTGCTTAAATCGCATTTTCTCGGCGAGCTGAGCGCTTTTTCTGAATTGTGCCTCTCCCGTCACTCTGGTTAGGTTGGCATCGAAAAAAACGCTCTCGGGTGCTTTAGAGTGCCGAGTTATTCACTGCGCATGAAGAAAGGACCACCTCCAACGTTTGGTTTATGTTTAATAAGCATTTTTAATTTTATTGCTTGAATCGCATTTTCTCGGCGAGCTGAGCGCTTTTTCTGAATTGTGCCGCTCCCGTCACTCTGGTTAGGTTGGCATCGAAAAAAACGCTCTCGGGTGCTTTAGAGTGCCGAGTTATTCACTGCGCATGAAGAAATGACAACCTCCAACGTTTGGTTTATGTTTAATAAGCATTTTTAATTTTATTGCTTAAATCGCATTTTCTCGGCGAGCTGAGCACTTTTTCTGAATTCTGCCGCTCCCGTCACTCTGGTTAGGTTGGCATCGAAAAAAACGCTCTCGGGTGCTTTAGAGTGCCGAGTTTATTACTGCGCATTAAGAAACGACCACCTCCAACGTTTGGTTTATGTTTTATAAGCATTTTTAATTTTATTGCTTAAATCGCATTTTCTCGGCGAGCTGAGCGCTTTTTCTGAATTGTGCCGCTCCCGTCACTCTGGTTAGGTTGGCATCGAAAAAAACGCTATCGGGTGCTTTAGAGTGCCGAGTTATTCACTGCGCATGAAGAAATGACCACCTTCAACGTTTGGTTTATGTTTAATAAGCATTTTTAATTTTATTGCTTAAATCGCATTTTCTCGGCGAGCTGAGCACTTTTTCTGAATTGTGCCGCTCCCGTCACTCTGGTTAGGTTGGCATCGAAAAAAACGCTCTCGGGTGCTTTAGAGTGCCGAGTTTATTACTGCGCATTAAGAAATGACCACCTCCAACGTTTGGTTTATGTTTTATAAGCATTTTTAATTTTATTGCTTAAATCGCATTTTCTCGGCGAGCTGAGCACTTTTTCTGAATTGTGCCGCTCCCGTCACTCTGGTTAGGTTGGCATCGAAAAAAACGCTCTCGGGTGCTTTAGAGTGCCGAGTTTATTACTGCGCATTAAGAAATGACCACCTCCAACGTTTGGTTTATGTTTTATAAGCATTTTTAATTTTATTGCTTAAATCGCATTTTCTCGGCGAGCTGAGCACTTTTTCTGAATTGTGCCGCTCCCGTCACTCTGGTTAGGTTGGCCTCGAAAAAAACGCTCTCGGGTGCTTTAGAGTGCCGAGTTATTCACTGCGCATGAAGAAATGACCACCTCCAACGTTTGGTTTATGTTTAATAAGCATTTTTAATTTTATTGCTTGAATCGCATTTTCTCGGCGAGCTGAGCACTTTTTCTGAATTGTGCCGCTCCCGTCACTCTGGTTAGGTTGGCATCGAAAAAAACGCTCTCGGGTGCTTTAGAGTGCCGAGTTTATCACTGCGCATGAAGAAATGACCACCTCCAACGTTTGGTTTATGTTTTATAAGCATTTTTAATTTTATTGCTTAAATCGCATTTTCTCGGCGAGCTGAGCGCTTTTTCTGAATTGTGCCGCTCCCGTCACTCTGGTTAGGTTGGCATCGAAAAAAACGCTCTCGGGTGCTTTAGAGTGCCGAGTTTATCACTGCGCATGAAGAAATGACCACCTCCAACGTTTGGTTTATGTTTTATAAGCATTTTTAATTTTATTGCTTAAATCGCATTTTCTCGGCGAGCTGAGCACTTTTTCTGAATTGTGCCGCTCCCGTCACTCTGGTTAGGTTGGCATCGAAAAAAACGCTCTCGGGTTCTTTAGAGTGCCGAGTTATTCACTGCGCATGAAGAAATGACCACCTCCAACGTTTGGTTTATGTTTTATAAGCATTTTTAATTTTATTGCTTAAATCGCATTTTCTCGGCGAGCTGAGCGCTTTTTCTGAATTGTGCCTCTCCCGTCACTCTGGTTAGGTTGGCATCGAAAAAAACGCTCTCGGGTGCTTTAGAGTGCCGAGTTATTCACTGCGCATGAAGAAATGACCACCTCCAACGTTTGGTTTATGTTTTATAAGCATTTTTAATTTTATTGCTTAAATCGCATTTTCTCGGCGAGCTGAGCGCTTTTTCTGAATTGTGCCGCTCCCGTCACTCTGGTTAGGTTGGCATCGAAAAAAACGCTCTCGGGTGCTTTAGAGTGCCGAGTTTATTACTGCGCATTAAGAAATGACCACCTCCAACGTTTGGTTTATGTTTTATAAGCATTTTTAATTTTATTGCTTAAATCGCATTTTCTCGGCGAACTGAGCACTTTTTCTGAATTGTGCCGCTCCCGTCACTCTGGTTAGGTTGGCATCGAAAAAAACGCTCACGGGTGCTTTAGAGTGCCGAGTTTATTACTGCGCATTAAGAAATGACCACCTCCAACGTTTGGTTTATGTTTTATAAGCATTTTTAATTTTATTGCTTAAATCGCATTTTCTCGGCGAGCTGAGCACTTTTTCTGAATTGTGCCGCTCCCGTCACTCTGGTTAGGTTGGCATCGAAAAAAACGCTCTCGGGTGCTTTAGAGTGCCGAGTTTATCACTGCGCATGAAGAAATGACCACCTCCAACGTTTGGTTTATGTTTTATAAGCATTTTTAATTTTATTGCTTAAATCGCATTTTCTCGGCGAGCTGAGCACTTTTTCTGAATTGTGCCGCTCCCGTCACTCTGGTTAGGTTGGCATCGAAAAAAACGCTCTCGGGTGCTTTAGAGTGCCGAGTTTATCACTGCGCATGAAGAAATGACCACCTCCAACGTTTGGTTTATGTTTTATAAGCATTTTTAATTTTATTGCTTAAATCGCATTTTCTCGGCGAGCTGAGCGCTTTTTCTGAATTGTGCCTCTCCCGTCACTCTGGTTAGGTTGGCATCGAAAAAAACGCTCTCGGGTGCTTTAGAGTGCCGAG
The DNA here is from genome assembly GCF_033458585.1 of Syngnathus typhle. Classification (NCBI taxonomy): domain Eukaryota; kingdom Metazoa; phylum Chordata; class Actinopteri; order Syngnathiformes; family Syngnathidae; genus Syngnathus; species Syngnathus typhle. The sequence continues at coordinate 84,413 of NW_026871986.1, read as the reverse complement.
TTATTCACTGCGCATGAAGAAAGGACCACCTCCAACGTTTGGTTTATGTTTAATAAGCATTTTTAATTTTATTGCTTGAATCGCATTTTCTCGGCGAGCTGAGCGCTTTTTCTGAATTGTGCCGCTCCCGTCACTCTGGTTAGGTTGGCATCGAAAAAAACGCTCTCGGGTGCTTTAGAGTGCCGAGTTATTCACTGCGCATGAAGAAATGACAACCTCCAACGTTTGGTTTATGTTTAATAAGCATTTTTAATTTTATTGCTTAAATCGCATTTTCTCGGCGAGCTGAGCACTTTTTCTGAATTCTGCCGCTCCCGTCACTCTGGTTAGGTTGGCATCGAAAAAAACGCTCTCGGGTGCTTTAGAGTGCCGAGTTTATTACTGCGCATTAAGAAACGACCACCTCCAACGTTTGGTTTATGTTTTATAAGCATTTTTAATTTTATTGCTTAAATCGCATTTTCTCGGCGAGCTGAGCGCTTTTTCTGAATTGTGCCGCTCCCGTCACTCTGGTTAGGTTGGCATCGAAAAAAACGCTATCGGGTGCTTTAGAGTGCCGAGTTATTCACTGCGCATGAAGAAATGACCACCTTCAACGTTTGGTTTATGTTTAATAAGCATTTTTAATTTTATTGCTTAAATCGCATTTTCTCGGCGAGCTGAGCACTTTTTCTGAATTGTGCCGCTCCCGTCACTCTGGTTAGGTTGGCATCGAAAAAAACGCTCTCGGGTGCTTTAGAGTGCCGAGTTTATTACTGCGCATTAAGAAATGACCACCTCCAACGTTTGGTTTATGTTTTATAAGCATTTTTAATTTTATTGCTTAAATCGCATTTTCTCGGCGAGCTGAGCACTTTTTCTGAATTGTGCCGCTCCCGTCACTCTGGTTAGGTTGGCATCGAAAAAAACGCTCTCGGGTGCTTTAGAGTGCCGAGTTTATTACTGCGCATTAAGAAATGACCACCTCCAACGTTTGGTTTATGTTTTATAAGCATTTTTAATTGTATTGCTTAAATCGCATTTTCTCGGCGAGCTGAGCACTTTTTCTGAATTGTGCCGCTCCCGTCACTCTGGTTAGGTTGGCCTCGAAAAAAACGCTCTCGGGTGCTTTAGAGTGCCGAGTTATTCACTGCGCATGAAGAAATGACCACCTCCAACGTTTGGTTTATGTTTAATAAGCATTTTTAATTTTATTGCTTGAATCGCATTTTCTCGGCGAGCTGAGCACTTTTTCTGAATTGTGCCGCTCCCGTCACTCTGGTTAGGTTGGCATCGAAAAAAACGCTCTCGGGTGCTTTAGAGTGCCGAGTTTATCACTGCGCATGAAGAAATGACCACCTCCAACGTTTGGTTTATGTTTTATAAGCATTTTTAATTTTATTGCTTAAATCGCATTTTCTCGGCGAGCTGAGCGCTTTTTCTGAATTGTGCCGCTCCCGTCACTCTGGTTAGGTTGGCATCGAAAAAAACGCTCTCGGGTGCTTTAGAGTGCCGAGTTTATCACTGCGCATGAAGAAATGACCACCTCCAACGTTTGGTTTATGTTTTATAAGCATTTTTAATTTTATTGCTTAAATCGCATTTTCTCGGCGAGCTGAGCACTTTTTCTGAATTGTGCCGCTCCCGTCACTCTGGTTAGGTTGGCATCGAAAAAAACGCTCTCGGGTTCTTTAGAGTGCCGAGTTATTCACTGCGCATGAAGAAATGACCACCTCCAACGTTTGGTTTATGTTTTATAAGCATTTTTAATTTTATTGCTTAAATCGCATTTTCTCGGCGAGCTGAGCGCTTTTTCTGAATTGTGCCTCTCCCGTCACTCTGGTTAGGTTGGCATCGAAAAAAACGCTCTCGGGTGCTTTAGAGTGCCGAGTTATTCACTGCGCATGAAGAAATGACCACCTCCAACGTTTGGTTTATGTTTTATAAGCATTTTTAATTTTATTGCTTAAATCGCATTTTCTCGGCGAGCTGAGCGCTTTTTCTGAATTGTGCCGCTCCCGTCACTCTGGTTAGGTTGGCATCGAAAAAAACGCTCTCGGGTGCTTTAGAGTGCCGAGTTTATTACTGCGCATTAAGAAATGACCACCTCCAACGTTTGGTTTATGTTTTATAAGCATTTTTAATTTTATTGCTTAAATCGCATTTTCTCGGCGAGCTGAGCACTTTTTCTGAATTGTGCCGCTCCCGTCACTCTGGTTAGGTTGGCATCGAAAAAAACGCTCACGGGTGCTTTAGAGTGCCGAGTTTATTACTGCGCATTAAGAAATGACCACCTCCAACGTTTGGTTTATGTTTTATAAGCATTTTTAATTTTATTGCTTAAATCGCATTTTCTCGGCGAGCTGAGCACTTTTTCTGAATTGTGCCGCTCCCGTCACTCTGGTTAGGTTGGCATCGAAAAAAACGCTCTCGGGTGCTTTAGAGTGCCGAGTTATTCACTGCGCATGAAGAAATGACCACCTCCAACGTTTGGTTTATGTTTTATAAGCATTTTTAATTTTATTGCTTAAATCGCATTTTCTCGGCGAGCTGAGCGCTTTTTCTGAATTGTGCCGCTCCCGTCACTCTGGTTAGGTTGGCATCGAAAAAAACGCTCTCGGGTGCTTTAGAGTGCCGAGTTTATCACTGCGCATGAAGAAATGACCACCTCCAACGTTTGGTTTATGTTTTATAAGCATTTTTAATTTTATTGCTTAAATCGCATTTTCTCGGCGAGCTGAGCGCTTTTTCTGAATTGTGCCGCTCCCGTCACTCTGGTTAGGTTGGCATCGAAAAAAACGCTCTCGGGTGCTTTAGAGTGCCGAGTTTATCACTGCGCATGAAGAAATGACCACCTCCAACGTTTGGTTTATGTTTTATAAGCATTTTTAATTTTATTGCTTAAATCGCATTTTCTCGGCGAGCTGAGCGCTTTTTCTGAATTGTGCCGCTCCCGTCACTCTGGTTAGGTTGGCATCGAAAAAAACGCTCTCGGGTGCTTTAGAGTGCCGAGTTATTCACTGCGCATGAAGAAATGACCACCTCCAATGTTTGGTTTATGTTTAATAAGCATTTTTAATTTTATTGCTTAAATCGCATTTTCTCGGCGAGCTGAGCGCTTTTTCTGAATTGTGCCGCTCCCGTCACTCTGGTTAGGTTGGCATCGAAAAAAACGCTCTCGGGTGCTTTAGAGTGCCGAGTTATTCACTGCGCATGAAGAAATGACCACCTCCAACGTTTGGTTTATGTTTAATAAGCATTTTTAATTTTATTGCTTAAATCGCATTTTCTCGGCGAGCTGAGCACTTTTTCTGAATTGTGCCGCTCCCGTCACTCTGGTTAGGTTGGCATCGAAAAAAACGCTCTCGGGTGCTTTAGAGTGCCGAGTTTATTACTGCGCATTAGGAAATGACCACCTCCAACGTTTGGTTTATGTTTTATAAGCATTTTTAATTTTATTGCTTAAATCGCATTTTCTCGGCGAGCTGAGCGCTTTTTCTAAATTGTGCCGCTCCCGTCACTCTGGTTAGGTTGGCATCGAAAAAAACGCTCTCGGGTGCTTTAGAGTGCCGAGTTATTCACTGCGCATGAAGAAATGACCACCTCCAACGTTTGGTTTATGTTTTATAAGCATTTTTAGTTTTATTGCTTAAATCGCATTTTCTCGGCGAGCTGAGCACTTTTTCTGAATTGTGCCGCTCCCGTCACTCTGGTTAGGTTGGCATCGAAAAAAACGCTCTCGGGTGCTTTAGAGTGCCGAGTTTATTACTGCACATTAAGAAATGACCACCTCCAACGTTTGGTTTATGTTTTATAAGCATTTTTAATTTTATTGCTTAAATCGCATTTTCTCGGCGAGCTGAGCACTTTTTCTGAATTGTGCCGCTCCCGTCACTCTGGTTAGGTTGGCATCGAAAAAAACGCTCTCGGGTGCTTTAGAGTGCCGAGTTATTCACTGCGCATGAAGAAATGACCACCTCCAACGTTTGGTTTATGTTTAATAAGCATTTTTAATTTTATTGCTTAAATCGCATTTTCTCGGCGAGCTGAGCGCTTTTTCTGAATTGTGCCGCTCCCGTCACTCTGGTTAGGTTGGCATCGAAAAAAACGCTCTCGGGTGCTTTAGAGTGCCGAGTTATTCACTGCGCATGAAGAAATGACCACCTCCAACGTTTGGTTTATGTTTAATAAGCATTTTTAATTTTATTGCTTAAATCGCATTTTCTCGGCGAGCTGAGCACTTTTTCTGAATTGTGCCGCTCCCGTCACTCTGGTTAGGTTGGCATCGAAAAAAACGCTGTCGGGTGCTTTAGAGTGCGGAGTTTATTACTGCGCATTAAGAAATGACCACCTCCAACGTTTGGTTTATGTTTTATAAGCATTTTTAATTTTATTGCTTAAATCGCATTTTCTCGGCGAGCTGAGCGCTTTTTCTGAATTGTGCCGCTCCCGTCACTCTGGTTAGGTTGGCATCGAAAAAAACGCTCTCGGGTGCTTTAGAGTGCCGAGTTATTCACTGCGCACGAAGAAATGACCACCTCCAACGTTTGGTTCATGTTTTATAAGCATTTTTAATTTTATTGCTTAAATCGCATTTTCTCGGCGAGCTGAGCGCTTTTTCTGAATTGTGCCGCTCCCGTCACTCTGGTTAGGTTGCATCGAAAAAAACGCTCTCGGGTGCTTTAGAGTGCCGAGTTATTCACTGCGCATGAAGAAATGACCACCTCCAACGTTTGGTTTATGTTTAATAAGCATTTTTAATTTTATTGCTTAAATCGCATTTTCTCGGCGAGCTGAGCACTTTTTCTGAATTGTGCCGCTCCCGTCACTCTGGTTAGGTTGGCATCGAAAAAAACGCTCTCGGGTGCTTTAGAGTGCCGAGTTTATTACTGCGCATTAAGAAATGACCACCTCCAACGTTTGGTTTATGTTTTATAAGCATTTTTAATTTTATTGCTTAAATCGCATTTTCTCGGCGAGCTGAGCACTTTTTCTGAATTGTGCCGCTCCCGTCACTCTGGTTAGGTTGGCATCGAAAAAAACGCTCTCGGGTGCTTTAGAGTGCCGAGTTTATTACTGCGCATTAAGAAATGACCACCTCCAACGTTTGGTTTATGTTTTATAAGCATTTTTAATTTTATTGCTTAAATCGCATTTTCTCGGCGAGCTGAGCACTTTTTCTGAATTGTGCCGCTCCCGTCACTCTGGTTAGGTTGGCATCGAAAAAAACGCTCTCGGGTGCTTTAGAGTGCCGAGTTATTCACTGCGCATGAAGAAATGACCACCTCCAACGTTTGGTTTATGTTTAATAAGCATTTTTAATTTTATTGCTTGAATCGCATTTTCTCGGCGAGCTGAGCACTTTTTCTGAATTGTGCCGCTCCCGTCACTCTGGTTAGGTTGGCATCGAAAAAAACGCTCTCGGGTGCTTTAGAGTGCCGAGTTTATCACTGCGCATGAAGAAATGACCACCTCCAACGTTTGGTTTATGTTTTATAAGCATTTTTAATTTTATTGCTTAAATCGCATTTTCTCGGCGAGCTGAGCGCTTTTTCTGAATTGTGCCGCTCCCGTCACTCTGGTTAGGTTGGCATCGAAAAAAACGCTCTCGGGTGCTTTAGAGTGCCGAGTTATTCACTGCGCATGAAGAAATGACCACCTCCAACGTTTGGTTTATGTTTAATAATTATTTTTAATTTTATTGCTTAAATCGCATTTTCTCGGCGAGCTGAGCGCTTTTTCTGAATTGTGCCGCTCCCGTCACTCTGGTTAGGTTGGCATCGAAAAAAACGCTCTCGGGTGCTTTAGAGTGCCGAGTTTATTACTGCGCATTAAGAAATGACCACCTCCAACGTTTGGTTTATGTTTTATAAGCATTTTTAATTTTATTGCTTAAATCGCATTTTCTCGGCGAGCTGAGCACTTTTTCTGAATTGTGCCGCTCCCGTCACTCTGGTTAGGTTGGCATCGAAAAAAACGCTCTCGGGTGCTTTAGAGTGCCGAGTTTATCACTGCGCATGAAGAAATGACCACCTCCAACGTTTGGTTTATGTTTTATAAGCATTTTTAATTTTATTGCTTAAATCGCATTTTCTCGGCGAGCTGAGCGCTTTTTCTGAATTGTGCCTCTCCCGTCACTCTGGTTAGGTTGGCATCGAAAAAAACGCTCTCGGGTGCTTTAGAGTGCCGAGTTATTCACTGCGCATGAAGAAATGACCACTTCCAACTTTTGGTTTATGTTTTATAAGCATTTTTAATTTTATTGCTTAAATCGCATTTTCTCGGCGAGCTGAGCACTTTTTCTGAATTGTGCCGCTCCGTCACTCTGGTTAGTTTGGCATCGAAAAAAACGCTCTCGGGTGCTTTAGAGTGCCGAGTTTATTACTGCGCATTAAGAAATGACCACCTCCAACGTTTGGTTTATGTTTTATAAGCATTTTTAATTTTATTGCTTAAATCGCATTTTCTCGGCGAGCTGAATTGTGCCGCTCCCGTCACTCTGGTTAGGTTGGCATCGAAAAAAACGCTCTCGGGTGCTTTAGAGTGCCGAGTTATTCACTGCGCATGAAGAAATGACCACCTCCAACGTTTGGTTTATGTTTTATAAGCATTTTTAATTTTATTGCTTAAATCGCATTTTCTCGGCGAGCTGAGCACTTTTTCTGAATTGTGCCGCTCCCGTCACTCTGGTTAGGTTGGCATCGAAAAAAACGCTCTCGGGTGCTTTAGAGTGCCGAGTTTATCACTGCGCATGAAGAAATGACCACCTCCAACGTTTGGTTTATGTTTTATAAGCATTTTTAATTTTATTGCTTAAATCGCATTTTCTCGGCGAGCTGAGCGCTTTTTCTGAATTGTGCCGCTCCCGTCACTCTGGTTAGGTTGGCATCGAAAAAAACGCTCTCGGGTGCTTTAGAGTGCCGAGTTATTCACTGCGCATGAAGAAATGACCACCTCCAACGTTTGGTTTATGTTTAATAATTATTTTTAATTTTATTGCTTAAATCGCATTTTCTCGGCGAGCTGAGCGCTTTTTCTGAATTGTGCCGCTCCCGTCACTCTGGTTAGGTTGGCATCGAAAAAAACGCTCTCGGGTGCTTTAGAGTGCCGAGTTTATTACTGCGCATTAAGAAATGACCACCTCCAACGTTTGGTTTATGTTTTATAAGCATTTTTAATTTTATTGCTTAAATCGCATTTTCTCGGCGAGCTGAGCACTTTTTCTGAATTGTGCCGCTCCCGTCACTCTGGTTAGGTTGGCATCGAAAAAAACGCTCTCGGGTGCTTTAGAGTGCCGAGTTTATCACTGCGCATGAAGAAATGACCACCTCCAACGTTTGGTTTATGTTTTATAAGCATTTTTAATTTTATTGCTTAAATCGCATTTTCTCGGCGAGCTGAGCGCTTTTTCTGAATTGTGCCGCTCCCGTCACTCTGGTTAGGTTGGCATCGAAAAAAACGCTCTCGGGTGCTTTAGAGTGCCGAGTTTATCACTGCGCATGAAGAAATGACCACCTCCAACGTTTGGTTTATGTTTTATAAGCATTTTTAATTTTATTGCTTAAATCGCATTTTCTCGGCGAGCTGAGCGCTTTTTCTGAATTGTGCCGCTCCCGTAACTCTGGTTAGGTTGGCATCGAAAAAAACGCTCTCGGGTGCTTTAGAGTGCCGAGTTTATCACTGCGCATGAAGAAATGACCACTTCCAACGTTTGGTTTATGTTTTATAAGCATTTTTAATTTTATTGCTTAAATCGCATTTTCTCGGCGAGCTGAGCACTTTTTCTGAATTGTGCCGCTCCCGTCACTCTGGTTAGGTTGGCATCGAAAAAAACGCTCTCGGGTGCTTTCAGTGCCGAGTTTATTACTGCGCATTAAGAAATTACCACCTCCAACGTTTGGTTTATGTTTTATAAGCATTTTTAATTTTATTGCTTAAATCGCATTTTCTCGGCGAGCTGAGCACTTTTTCTGAATTGTGCCGCTCCCGTCACTCTGGTTAGGTTGGCATCGAAAAAAACGCTCTCGGGTGCTTTAGAGTGCCGAGTTATTCACTGCGCATGAAGAAATGACCACCTCCAACGTTTGGTTTATGTTTTATAAGCATTTTTAATTTTATTGCTTAAATCGCATTTTCTCGGCGAGCTGAGCACTTTTTCTGAATTGTGCCGCTCCCGTCACTCTGGTTAGGTTGGCATCGAAAAAAACGCTCTCGGGTGCTTTAGAGTGCCGAGTTTATCACTGCGCATGAAGAAATGACCACCTCCAACGTTTGGTTTATGTTTTATAAGCATTTTTAATTTTATTGCTTAAATCGCATTTTCTCGGCGAGCTGAGCGCTTTTTCTGAATTGTGCCGCTCCCGTCACTCTGGTTAGGTTGGCATCGAAAAAAACGCTCTCGGGTGCTTTAGAGTGCCGAGTTATTCACTGCGCATGAAGAAATGACCACCTCCAACGTTTGGTTTATGTTTAATAAGCATTTTTAATTTTATTGCTTAAATCGCATTTTCTCGGCGAGCTGGGCGCTTTTTCTGAATTGTGCCGCTCCCGTCACTCTGGTTAGGTTGGCATCGAAAAAAACGCTCTCGGGTGCTTTAGAGTGCCGAGTTATTCACTGCGCATGAAGAAATGACCACCTCCAACGTTTGGTTTATGTTTAATAAGCATTTTTAATTTTATTGCTTAAATCGCATTTTCTCGGCGAGCTGAGCACTTTTTCTGAATTGTGCCGCTCCCGTCACTCTGGTTAGGTTGGCATCGAAAAAAACGCTCTCGGGTGCTTTAGAGTGCCGAGTTTATTACTGCGCATTAAGAAATGACCACCTCCAACGTTTGGTTTGTGTTTTATAAGCATTTTTAATTTTATTGCTTAAATCGCATTTTCTCGGCGAGCTGAGCACTTTTTCTGAATTGTGCCGCTCCCGTCACTCTGGTTAGGTTGGCATCGAAAAAAAGGCTCTCGGGTGCTTTAGAGTGTCGAGTTATTCACTGCGCACGAAGAAATGACCACCTCCAACGTTTGGTTTATGTTTTATAAGCATTTTTTAATTAATTGCTTAAATCGCATTTTCTCGGCGAGCTGAGCGCTTTTTCTGAATTGTGCCGCTCCCGTCACTCTGGTTAGGTTGGCATCGAAAAAAACGCTCTCGGGTGCTTTAGAGTGCGGAGTTATTCACTGCGCATGAAGAAATGACCACCTCCAACGTTTGGTTTATGTTTTATAAGCATTTTTAGTTTTATTGCTTAAATCGCATTTTCTCGGCGAGCTGAGCACTTTTTCTGAATTGTGCCGCTCCCGTCACTCTGGTTAGGTTGGCATCGAAAAAAACGCTCTCGGGTGCTTTAGAGTGCCGAGTTTATTACTGCGCATTAAGAAATGACCACCTCCAACGTTTGGTTTATGTTTTATAAGCATTTTTAATTTTATTGCTTAAATCGCATTTTCTCGGCGAGCTGAGCACTTTTTCTGAATTGTGCCGCTCCCGTCACTCTGGTTAGGTTGGCATCGAAAAAAACGCTCTCGGGTGCTTTAGAGTGCCGAGTTTATTACTGCGCATTAAGAAATGACCACCTCCAACGTTTGGTTTATGTTTTATAAGCATTTTTAATTTTATTGCTTAAATCGCATTTTCTCGGCGAGCTGAGCACTTTTTCTGAATTGTGCCGCTCCCGTCACTCTGGTTAGGTTGGCATCGAAAAAAACGCTCTCGGGTGCTTTAGAGTGCCGAGTTTATTACTGCGCATTAAGAAATGACCACCTCCAACGTTTGGTTTATGTTTTATAAGCATTTTTAATTTTATTGCTTAAATCGCATTTTCTCGGCGAGCTGAGCACTTTTTCTGAATTGTGCCGCTCCCGTCACTCTGGTTAGGTTGGCATCGAAAAAAACGCTCTCGGGTGCTTTAGAGTGCCGAGTTATTCACTGCGCACGAAGAAATGACCACCTCCAACGTTCGGTTTATGTTTTATAAGCATTTTTAATTTTATTGCTTAAATCGCATTTTCTCGGCGAGCTGAGCGCTTTTTCTGAATTGTGCCGCTCCCGTCACTCTGGTTAGGTTGGCATCGAAAAAAACGCTATCGGGTGCTTTAGAGTGCCGAGTTATTCACTGCGCATGAAGAAATGACCACCTCCAACGTTTGGTTTATGTTTAATAAGCATTTTTAATTTTATTGCTTAAATCGCATTTTCTCGGCGAGCTGAGCACTTTTTCTGAATTGTGCCGCTCCCGTCACTCTGGTTAGGTTGGCATCGAAAAAAACGCTCTCGGGTGCTTTAGAGTGCCGAGTTTATTACTGCGCATTAAGAAATGACCACCTCCAACGTTTGGTTTATGTTTTATAAGCATTTTTAATTTTATTGCTTAAATCGCATTTTCTCGGCGAGCTGAGCACTTTTTTTGAATTGTGCCGCTCCCGTCACTCTGGTTGGCATCGAAAAAAACGCTCTCGGGTGCTTTAGAGTGCCGAGTTTATTACTGCGCATTAAGAAATGACCACCTCCAACGTTTGGTTTATGTTTTATAAGCATTTTTAATTTTATTGCTTAAATCGCATTTTCTCGGCGAGCTGAGCACTTTTTCTGAATTGTGCCGCTCCCGTCACTCTGGTTAGGTTGGCATCGAAAAAAACGCTCTCGGGTGCTTTAGAGTGCCGAGTTATTCACTGCGCATGAAGAAATGACCACCTCCAACGTTTGGTTTATGTTTAATAAGCATTTTTAATTTTATTGCTTGAATCGCATTTTCTCGGCGAGCTGAGCACTTTTTCTGAATTGTGCCGCTCCCGTCACTCTGGTTAGGTTGGCATCGAAAAAAACGCTCTCGGGTGCTTTAGAGTGCCGAGTTTATCACTGCGCATGAAGAAATGACCACCTCCAACGTTTGGTTTATGTTTTATAAGCATTTTTAATTTTATTGCTTAAATCGCATTTTCTCGGCGAGCTGAGCGCTTTTTCTGAATTGTGCCGCTCCCGTCACTCTGGTTAGGTTGGCATCGAAAAAAACGCTCTCGGGTGCTTTAGAGTGCCGAGTTTATCACTGCGCATGAAGAAATGACCACCTCCAACGTTTGGTTTATGTTTTATAAGCATTTTTAATTTTATTGCTTAAATCGCATTTTCTCGGCGAGCTGAGCACTTTTTCTGAATTGTGCCGCTCCCGTCACTCTGGTTAGGTTGGCATCGAAAAAAACGCTCTCGGGTGCTTTAGAGTGCCGAGTTTATCACTGCGCATGAAGAAATGACCACCTCCAACGTTTGGTTTATGTTTTATAAGCATTTTTAATTTTATTGCTTAAATCGCATTTTCTCGGCGAGCTGAGCGCTTTTTCTGAATTGTGCCTCTCCCGTCACTCTGGTTAGGTTGGCATCGAAAAAAACGCTCTCGGGTGCTTTAGAGTGCCGAGTTATTCACTGCGCATGAAGAAAGGACCACCTCCAACGTTTGGTTTATGTTTAATAAGCATTTTTAATTTTATTGCTTAAATCGCATTTTCTCGGCGAGCTGAGCGCTTTTTCTGAATTGTGCCGCTCCCGTCACTCTGGTTAGGTTGGCATCGAAAAAAACGCTCTCGGGTGCTTTAGAGTGCCGAGTTTATTACTGCGCATTAAGAAATGACCACCTCCAACGTTTGGTTTATGTTTTATAAGCATTTTTAATTTTATTGCTTAAATCGCATTTTCTCGGCGAGCTGAGCGCTTTTTCTGAATTGTGCCGCTCCCGTCACTCTGGTTAGGTTGGCATCGAAAAAAACGCTATCGGGTGCTTTAGAGTGCCGAGTTATTCACTGCGCATGAAGAAATGACCACCTTCAACGTTTGGTTTATGTTTAATAAGCATTTTTAATTTTATTGCTTAAATCGCATTTTCTCGGCGAGCTGAGCACTTTTTCTGAATTGTGCCGCTCCCGTCACTCTGGTTAGGTTGGCATTGAAAAAAACGCTCTCGGGTGCTTTAGAGTGCCGAGTTTATTACTGCGCATTAAGAAATGACCACCTCCAACGTTTGGTTTATGTTTTATAAGCATTTTTAATTTTATTGCTTAAATCGCATTTTCTCGGCGAGCTGAGCACTTTTTCTGAATTGTGCCGCTCCCGTCACTCTGGTTAGGTTGGCATCGAAAAAAACGCTCTCGGGTGCTTTAGAGTGCCGAGTTTATTACTGCGCATTAAGAAATGACCACCTCCAACGTTTGGTTTATGTTTTATAAGCATTTTTAATTTTATTGCTTAAATCGCATTTTCTCGGCGAGCTGAGCACTTTTTCTGAATTGTGCCGCTCCCGTCACTCTGGTTAGGTTGGCATCGAAAAAAACGCTCTCGGGTGCTTTAGAGTGCCGAGTTATTCACTGCGCATGAAGAAATGACCACCTTCAACGTTTGGTTTATGTTTAATAAGCATTTTTAATTTTATTGTTTGAATCGCATTTTCTCGGCGAGCTGAGCACTTTTTCTGAATTGTGCCGCTCCCGTCACTCTGGTTAGGTTGGCATCGAAAAAAACGCTCTCGGGTGCTTTAGAGTGCCGAGTTTATCACTGCGCATGAAGAAATGACCACCTCCAACGTTTGGTTTATGTTTTATAAGCATTTTTAATTTTATTGCTTAAATCGCATTTTCTCGGCGAGCTGAGCGCTTTTTCTGAATTGTGCCGCTCACGTCACTCTGGTTAGGTTGGCATCGAAAAAAACGCTCTCGGGTGCTTTAGAGTGCCGAGTTTATCACTGCGCATGAAGAAATGACCACCTCCAACGTTTGGTTTATGTTTTATAAGCATTTTTAATTTTATTGCTTAAATCGCATTTTCTCGGCGAGCTGAGCACTTTTTCTGAATTGTGCCGCTCCCGTCACTCTGGTTAGGTTGGCATCGAAAAAAACGCTCTCGGGTGCTTTAGAGTGCCGAGTTTATCACTGCGCATGAAGAAATGACCACCTCCAACGTTTGGTTTATGTTTTATAAGCATTTTTAATTTTATTGCTTAAATCGCATTTTCTCGGCGAGCTGAGCGCTTTTTCTGAATTGTGCCTCTCCCGTCACTCTGGTTAGGTTGGCATCGAAAAAAACGCTCTCGGGTGCTTTAGAGTGCCGAGTTATTCACTGCGCATGAAGAAATGACCACCTCCAACGTTTGGTTTATGTTTAATAAGCATTTTTAATTTTATTGCTTAAATCGCATTTTCTCGGCGAGCTGAGCGCTTTTTCTGAATTGTGCCGCTCCCGTCACTCTGGTTAGGTTGGCATCGAAAAAAACGCTCTCGGGTGCTTTAGAGTGCCGAGTTATTCACTGCGCATGAAGAAATGACAACCTCCAACGTTTGGTTCATGTTTAATAAGCATTTTTAATTTTATTGCTTAAATCGCATTTTCTCGGCGAGCTGAGCACTTTTTCTGAATTCTGCCGCTCCCGTCACTCTGGTTAGGTTGGCATCGAAAAAAACGCTCTCGGGTGCTTTAGAGTGCCGAGTTTATTACTGCGCATTAAGAAATGACCACCTCCAACGTTTGGTTTATGTTTTATAAGCATTTTTAATTTTATTGCTTAAATCGCATTTTCTCGGCGAGCTGAGCGCTTTTTCTGAATTGTGCCGCTCCCGTCACTCTGGTTAGGTTGGCATCGAAAAAAACGCTCTCGGGTGCTTTAGAGTGCCGAGTTTATTACTGCGCATTAAGAAATGACCACCTATAACGTTTGGTTTATGTTTTATAAGCATTTTTAATTTTATTGCTTAAATCGCATTTTCTCGGCGAGCTGAGCACTTTTTCTGAATTGTGCCGCTCCCGTCACTCTGGTTAGGTTGGCATCGAAAAAAACGCTCACGGGTGCTTTAGAGTGCCGAGTTTATTACTGCGCATTAAGAAATGACCACCTCCAACGTTTGGTTTATGTTTTATAAGCATTTTTAATTTTATTGCTTAAATCGCATTTTCTCGGCGAGCTGAGCACTTTTTCTGAATTGTGCCGCTCCCGTCACTCTGGTTAGGTTGGCATCGAAAAAAACGCTCTCGGGTGCTTTAGAGTGCCGAGTTATTCACTGCGCATGAAGAAATGACCACCTCCAACGTTTGGTTTATGTTTTATAAGCATTTTTAATTTTATTGCTTAAATCGCATTTTCTCGGCGAGCTGAGCGCTTTTTCTGAATTGTGCCGCTCCCGTCACTCTGGTTAGGTTGGCATCGAAAAAAACGCTCTCGGGTGCTTTAGAGTGCCGAGTTTATCACTGCGCATGAAGAAATGACCACCTCCAACGTTTGGTTTATGTTTTATAAGCATTTTTAATTTTATTGCTTAAATCGCATTTTCTCGGCGAGCTGAGCGCTTTTTCTGAATTGTGCCGCTCCCGTCACTCTGGTTAGGTTGGCATCGAAAAAAACGCTCTCGGGTGCTTTAGAGTGCCGAGTTTATCACTGCGCATGAAGAAATGACCACCTCCAACGTTTGGTTTATGTTTTATAAGCATTTATAATTTTATTGCTTAAATCGCATTTTCTCGGCGAGCTGAGCGCTTTTTCTGAATTGTGCCGCTCCCGTCACTCTGGTTAGGTTGGCATCGAAAAAAACGCTCTCGGGTGCTTTAGAGTGCCGAGTTATTCACTGCGCATGAAGAAATGACCACCTCCAATGTTTGGTTTATGTTTAATAAGCATTTTTAATTTTATTGCTTAAATCGCATTTTCTCGGCGAGCTGAGCGCTTTTTCTGAATTGTGCCGCTCCCGTCACTCTGGTTAGGTTGGCATCGAAAAAAACGCTCTCGGGTGCTTTAGAGTGCCGAGTTATTCACTGCGCATGAAGAAATGACCACCTCCAACGTTTGGTTTATGTTTAATAAGCATTTTTAATTTTATTGCTTAAATCGCATTTTCTCGGCGAGCTGAGCACTTTTTCTGAATTGTGCCGCTCCCGTCACTCTGGTTAGGTTGGCATCGAAAAAAACGCTCTCGGGTGCTTTAGAGTGCCGAGTTTATTACTGCGCATTAGGAAATGACCACCTCCAACGTTTGGTTTATGTTTTATAAGCATTTTTAATTTTATTGCTTAAATCGCATTTTCTCGGCGAGCTGAGCGCTTTTTCTGAATTGTGCCGCTCCCGTCACTCTGGTTAGGTTGGCATCGAAAAAAACGCTCTCGGGTGCTTTAGAGTGCCGAGTTATTCACTGCGCATGAAGAAATGACCACCTCCAACGTTTGGTTTATGTTTTATAAGAATTTTTAGTTTTATTGCTTAAATCGCATTTTCTCGGCGAGCTGAGCACTTTTTCTGAATTGTGCCGCTCCCGTCACTCTGGTTAGGTTGGCATCGAAAAAAACGCTCTCGTGTGCTTTAGAGTGCCGAGTTTATTACTGCGCATTAAGAAATGACCACCTCCAACGTTTGGTTTATGTTTTATAAGCATTTTTAATTTTATTGCTTAAATCGCATTTTCTCGGCGAGCTGAGCACTTTTTCTGAATTGTGCCGCTCCCGTCACTCTGGTTAGGTTGGCATCGAAAAAAACGCTCTCGGGTGCTTTAGAGTGCCGAGTTATTCACTGCGCATGAAGAAATGACCACCTCCAACGTTTGGTTTATGTTTTATAAGCATTTTTAATTTTATTGCTTAAATCGCATTTTCTCGGCGAGCTGAGCGCTTTTTCTGAATTGTGCCGCTCCCGTCACTCTGGTTAGGTTGGCATCGAAAAAAACGCTCTCGGGTGCTGTAGAGTGCCGAGTTATTCACTGCGCATGAAGAAAGGACCACCTCCAACGTTTGGTTTATGTTTAATAAGCATTTTTAATTTTATTGCTTAAATCGCATTTTCTCGGCGAGCTGAGCGCTTTTTCTGAATTGTGCCGCTCCCGTCACTCTGGTTAGGTTGGCATCGAAAAAAACGCTCTCGGGTGCATTAGAGTGCCGAGTTATTCACTGCGCATGAAGAAATGACAACCTCCAACGTTTGGTTTATGTTTAATAAGCATTTTTAATTTTATTGCTTAAATCGCATTTTCTCGGCGAGCTGAGCACTTTTTCTGAATTCTGCCGCTCCCGTCACTCTGGTTAGGTTGGCATCGAAAAAAACGCTCTCGGGTGCTTTAGAGTGCCGAGTTTATTACTGCGCATTAAGAAATGACCACCTCCAACGTTTGGTTTATGTTTTATAAGCATTTTTAATTTTATTGCTTAAATCGCATTTTCTCGGCGAGCTGAGCGCTTTTTCTGAATTGTGCCGCTCCCGTCACTCTGGTTAGGTTGGCATCGAAAAAAACGCTATCGGGTGCTTTAGAGTGCCGAGTTATTCACTGCGCATGAAGAAATGACCACCTTCAACGTTTGGTTTATGTTTAATAAGCATTTTTAATTTTATTGCTTAAATCGCATTTTCTCGGCGAGCTGAGCACTTTTTCTGAATTGTGCCGCTCCCGTCACTCTGGTTAGGTTGGCATCGAAAAAAACGCTCTCGGGTGCTTTAGAGTGCCGAGTTTATTACTGCGCATTAAGAAATGACCACCTCCAACGTTTGGTTTATGTTTTATAAGCATTTTTAATTTTATTGCTTAAATCGCATTTTCTCGGCGAGCTGAGCACTTTTTCTGAATTGTGCCGCTCCCGTCACTCTGGTTAGGTTGGCATCGAAAAAAACGCTCTCGGGTGCTTTAGAGTGCCGAGTTTATTACTGCGCATTAAGAAATGACCACCTCCAACGTTTGGTTTATGTTTTATAAGCATTTTTAATTTTATTGCTTAAATCGCATTTTCTCGGCGAGCTGAGCACTTTTTCTGAATTGTGCCGCTCCCGTCACTCTGGTTAGGTTGGCATCGAAAAAAACGCTCTCGGGTGCTTTAGAGTGCCGAGTTATTCACTGCGCATGAAGAAATGACCACCTTCAACGTTTGGTTTATGTTTAATAAGCATTTTTAATTTTATTGTTTGAATCGCATTTTCTCGGCGAGCTGAGCACTTTTTCTGAATTGTGCCGCTCCCGTCACTCTGGTTAGGTTGGCATCGAAAAAAACGCTCTCGGGTGCTTTAGAGTGCCGAGTTTATCACTGCGCATGAAGAAATGACCACCTCCAACGTTTGGTTTATGTTTTATAAGCATTTTTAATTTTATTGCTTAAATCGCATTTTCTCGGCGAGCTGAGCGCTTTTTCTGAATTGTGCCGCTCACGTCACTCTGGTTAGGTTGGCATCGAAAAAAACGCTCTCGGGTGCTTTAGAGTGCCGAGTTTATCACTGCGCATGAAGAAATGACCACCTCCAACGTTTGGTTTATGTTTTATAAGCATTTTTAATTTTATTGCTTAAATCGCATTTTCTCGGCGAGCTGAGCACTTTTTCTGAATTGTGCCGCTCCCGTCACTCTGGTTAGGTTGGCATCGAAAAAAACGCTCTCGGGTGCTTTAGAGTGCCGAGTTTATCACTGCGCATGAAGAAATGACCACCTCCAACGTTTGGTTTATGTTTTATAAGCATTTTTAATTTTATTGCTTAAATCGCATTTTCTCGGCGAGCTGAGCGCTTTTTCTGAATTGTGCCTCTCCCGTCACTCTGGTTAGGTTGGCATCGAAAAAAACGCTCTCGGGTGCTTTAGAGTGCCGAGTTATTCACTGCGCATGAAGAAATGACCACCTCCAACGTTTGGTTTATGTTTAATAAGCATTTTTAATTTTATTGCTTAAATCGCATTTTCTCGGCGAGCTGAGCGCTTTTTCTGAATTGTGCCGCTCCCGTCACTCTGGTTAGGTTGGCATCGAAAAAAACGCTCTCGGGTGCTTTAGAGTGCCGAGTTATTCACTGCGCATGAAGAAATGACAACCTCCAACGTTTGGTTCATGTTTAATAAGCATTTTTAATTTTATTGCTTAAATCGCATTTTCTCGGCGAGCTGAGCACTTTTTCTGAATTCTGCCGCTCCCGTCACTCTGGTTAGGTTGGCATCGAAAAAAACGCTCTCGGGTGCTTTAGAGTGCCGAGTTTATTACTGCGCATTAAGAAATGACCACCTCCAACGTTTGGTTTATGTTTTATAAGCATTTTTAATTTTATTGCTTAAATCGCATTTTCTCGGCGAGCTGAGCGCTTTTTCTGAATTGTGCCGCTCCCGTCACTCTGGTTAGGTTGGCATCGAAAAAAACGCTCTCGGGTGCTTTAGAGTGCCGAGTTTATTACTGCGCATTAAGAAATGACCACCTATAACGTTTGGTTTATGTTTTATAAGCATTTTTAATTTTATTGCTTAAATCGCATTTTCTCGGCGAGCTGAGCACTTTTTCTGAATTGTGCCGCTCCCGTCACTCTGGTTAGGTTGGCATCGAAAAAAACGCTCACGGGTGCTTTAGAGTGCCGAGTTTATTACTGCGCATTAAGAAATGACCACCTCCAACGTTTGGTTTATGTTTTATAAGCATTTTTAATTTTATTGCTTAAATCGCATTTTCTCGGCGAGCTGAGCACTTTTTCTGAATTGTGCCGCTCCCGTCACTCTGGTTAGGTTGGCATCGAAAAAAACGCTCTCGGGTGCTTTAGAGTGCCGAGTTATTCACTGCGCATGAAGAAATGACCACCTCCAACGTTTGGTTTATGTTTTATAAGCATTTTTAATTTTATTGCTTAAATCGCATTTTCTCGGCGAGCTGAGCGCTTTTTCTGAATTGTGCCGCTCCCGTCACTCTGGTTAGGTTGGCATCGAAAAAAACGCTCTCGGGTGCTTTAGAGTGCCGAGTTTATCACTGCGCATGAAGAAATGACCACCTCCAACGTTTGGTTTATGTTTTATAAGCATTTTTAATTTTATTGCTTAAATCGCATTTTCTCGGCGAGCTGAGCGCTTTTTCTGAATTGTGCCGCTCCCGTCACTCTGGTTAGGTTGGCATCGAAAAAAACGCTCTCGGGTGCTTTAGAGTGCCGAGTTTATCACTGCGCATGAAGAAATGACCACCTCCAACGTTTGGTTTATGTTTTATAAGCATTTATAATTTTATTGCTTAAATCGCATTTTCTCGGCGAGCTGAGCGCTTTTTCTGAATTGTGCCGCTCCCGTCACTCTGGTTAGGTTGGCATCGAAAAAAACGCTCTCGGGTGCTTTAGAGTGCCGAGTTATTCACTGCGCATGAAGAAATGACCACCTCCAATGTTTGGTTTATGTTTAATAAGCATTTTTAATTTTATTGCTTAAATCGCATTTTCTCGGCGAGCTGAGCGCTTTTTCTGAATTGTGCCGCTCCCGTCACTCTGGTTAGGTTGGCATCGAAAAAAACGCTCTCGGGTGCTTTAGAGTGCCGAGTTATTCACTGCGCATGAAGAAATGACCACCTCCAACGTTTGGTTTATGTTTAATAAGCATTTTTAATTTTATTGCTTAAATCGCATTTTCTCGGCGAGCTGAGCACTTTTTCTGAATTGTGCCGCTCCCGTCACTCTGGTTAGGTTGGCATCGAAAAAAACGCTCTCGGGTGCTTTAGAGTGCCGAGTTTATTACTGCGCATTAGGAAATGACCACCTCCAACGTTTGGTTTATGTTTTATAAGCATTTTTAATTTTATTGCTTAAATCGCATTTTCTCGGCGAGCTGAGCGCTTTTTCTGAATTGTGCCGCTCCCGTCACTCTGGTTAGGTTGGCATCGAAAAAAACGCTCTCGGGTGCTTTAGAGTGCCGAGTTATTCACTGCGCATGAAGAAATGACCACCTCCAACGTTTGGTTTATGTTTTATAAGAATTTTTAGTTTTATTGCTTAAATCGCATTTTCTCGGCGAGCTGAGCACTTTTTCTGAATTGTGCCGCTCCCGTCACTCTGGTTAGGTTGGCATCGAAAAAAACGCTCTCGGGTGCTTTAGAGTGCCGAGTTTATTACTGCGCATTAAGAAATGACCACCTCCAACGTTTGGTTTATGTTTTATAAGCATTTTTAATTTTATTGCTTAAATCGCATTTTCTCGGCGAGCTGAGCACTTTTTCTGAATTGTGCCGCTCCCGTCACTCTGGTTAGGTTGGCATCGAAAAAAACGCTCTCGGGTGCTTTACAGTGCCGAGTTATTCACTGCGCATGAAGAAATGACCACCTCCAACGTTTGGTTTATGTTTTATAAGCATTTTTAATTTTATTGCTTAAATCGCATTTTCTCGGCGAGCTGAGCGCTTTTTCTGAATTGTGCCGCTCCCGTCACTCTGGTTAGGTTGGCATCGAAAAAAACGCTCTCGGGTGCTTTAGAGTGCCGAGTTTATCACTGCGCATGAAGAAATGACCACCTCCAACGTTTGGTTTATGTTTTATAAGCATTTTTAATTTTATTGCTTAAATCGCATTTTCTCGGCGAGCTGAGCGCTTTTTCTGAATTGTGCCGCTCCCGTCACTCTGGTTAGGTTGGCATCGAAAAAAACGCTCTCGGGTGCTGTAGAGTGCCGAGTTATTCACTGTGCATGAAGAAATGACCACCTCCAACGTTCGGTTTATGTTTTATAAGCATTTTTAATTTTATTGCTTAAATCGCATTTTCTCGGCGAGCTGAGCACTTTTTCTGAATTGTGCCGCTCCCGTCACTCTGGTTAGGTTGGCATCGAAAAAAACGCTCTCGGGTGCTTTAGAGTGCCGAGTTTATCACTGCGCATGAAGAAATGACCACCTCCAACGTTTGGTTTATGTTTTATAAGCATTTTTAATTTTATTGCTTAAATCGCATTTTCTCGGCGAGCTGAGCGCTTTTTCTGAATTGTGCCGCTCCCGTAACTCTGTTTAGGTTGGCATCGAAAAAAACGCTCTCGGGTGCTTTAGAGTGCCGAGTTTATCACTGCGCATGAAGAAATGACCACTTCCAACGTTTGGTTTATGTTTTATAAGCATTTTTAATTTTATTGCTTAAATCGCATTTTCTCGGCGAGCTGAGCACTTTTTCTGAATTGTGCCGCTCCCGTCAATCTGGTTAGGTTGGCATCGAAAAAAACGCTCTCGGGTGCTTTAGAGTGCCGAGTTTATTACTGCGCATTAAGAAATGACCACCTCCAACGTTTGGTTTATGTTTTATAAGCATTTTTAATTTTATTGCTTAAATCGCATTTTCTCGGCGAGATGAGCACTTTTTCTGAATTGTGCCGCTCCCGTCACTCTGGTTAGGTTGGCATCGAAAAAAACGCTCTCGGGTGCTTTAGAGTGCCGAGTTATTCACTGCGCATGAAGAAATGACCACCTCCAACGTTTGGTTTATGTTTTATAAGCATTTTTAATTTTATTGCTTAAATCGCATTTTCTCGGCGAGCTGAGCACTTTTTCTGAATTGTGCCACTCCCGTCACTCTGGTTAGGTTGGCATCGAAAAAAACGCTCTCGGGTGCTTTAGAGTGCCGAGTTTATCACTGCGCATGAAGAAATGACCACCTCCAACGTTTGGTTTATGTTTTATAAGCATTTTTAATTTTATTGCTTAAATCGCATTTTCTCGGCGAGCTGAGCGCTTTTTCTGAATTGTGCCGCTCCCGTCACTCTGGTTAGGTTGGCATCGAAAAAAACGCTCTCGGGTGCTTTAGAGTGCCGAGTTATTCACTGCGCACGAAGAAATGACCACCTCCAACGTTTGGTTTATGTTTTATAAGCATTTTTATTTTTATTGCTTAAATCGCATTTTCTCGGCGAGCTGAGCGCTTTTTCTGAATTGTGCCGCTCCCGTCACTCTGGTTAGGTTGGCATCGAAAAAAACGCTCTCGGGTGCTTTAGAGTGCCGAGTTTATCACTGCGCATGAAGAAATGACCACCTCCAACGTTTGGTTTATGTTTTATAAGCATTTTTAATTTTATTGCTTAAATCGCATTTTCTCGGCGAGCTGAGCGCTTTTTCTGAATTGTGCCGCTCCCGTCACTCTGGTTAGGTTGGCATCGAAAAAAACGCTCTCGGGTGCTTTAGAGTGCCGAGTTTATCACTGCGCATGAAGAAATGACCACCTCCAACGTTTGGTTTATGTTTTATAAGCATTTTTAATTTTATTGCTTAAATCGCATTGTCTCGGCGAGCTGAGCACTTTTTCTGAATTGTGCCGCTCCCGTCACTCTGGTTAGGTTGGCATCGAAAAAAACGCTCTCGGGTGCTTTAGAGTGCCGAGTTTATCACTGCGCATGAAGAAATGACCACCTCCAACGTTTGGTTTATGTTTTATAAGCATTTTTAATTTTATTGCTTAAATCGCATTTTCTCGGCGAGCTGAGCGCTTTTTCTGAATTGTGCCTCTCCCGCCACTCTGGTTAGGTTGGCATCGAAAAAAACGCTCTCGGGTGCTTTAGAGTGCCGAGTTATTCACTGCGCATGAAGAAATGACCACCTCCAACGTTTGGTTTATGTTTAATAAGCATTTTTAATTTTATTGCTTAAATCGCATTTTCTCGGCGAGCTGAGCGCTTTTTCTGAATTGTGCCGCTCCCGTCACTCTGGTTAGGTTGGCATCGAAAAAAACGCTCTCGGGTGCTTTAGAGTGCTGAGTTATTCACTGCGCATGAAGAAATGACAACCTCCAACGTTTGGTTTATGTTTAATAAGCATTTTTAATTTTATTGCTTAAATCGCATTTTCTCGGCGAGCTGAGCGCTTTTTCTGAATTGTGCCGCTCCCGTCACTCTGGTTAGGTTGGCATCGAAAAAAACGCTCTCGGGTGCTTTAGAGTGCCGAGTTATTCACTGCGCATGAAGAAATGACCACCTCCAACGTTTGGTTTATGTTTAATAAGCATTTTTAATTTTATTGCTTAAATCGCATTTTCTCGGCGAGCTGAGCGCTTTTTCTGAATTGTGCCGCTCCCGTCACTCTGGTTAGGTTGGCATCGAAAAAAACGCTCTCGGGTGCTTTAGAGTGCCGAGTTATTCACTGCGCATGAAGAAATGACCACCTCCAACGTTTGGTTTATGTTTAATAAGCATTTTTAATTTTATTGCTTAAATCGCATTTTCTCGGCGAGCTGAGCACTTTTTCTGAATTGTGCCGCTCCCGTCACTCTGGTTAGGTTGGCATCGAAAAAAACGCTCTCGGGTGCTTTAGAGTGCCGAGTTTATTACTGCGCATTAAGAAATGACCACCTCCAACGTTTGGTTTATGTTTTATAAGCATTTTTAATTTTATTGCTTAAATCGCATTTTCTCGGCGAGCTGAGCACTTTTTCTGAATTGTGCCGCTCCCGTCACTCTGGTTAGGTTGGCATCGAAAAAAACGCTCTCGGGTGCTTTAGAGTGCCGAGTTATTCACTGCGCACGAAGAAATGACCACCTCCAACGTTTGGTTTATGTTTTATAAGCATTTTTAATTTTATTGCTTAAATCGCATTTTCTCGGCGAGCTGAGCGCTTTTTCTGAATTGTGCCGCTCCCGTCACTCTGGTTAGGTTGGCATCGAAAAAAACGCTCTCGGGTGCTTTAGAGTGCCGAGTTATTCACTGCGCATGAAGAAATGACCACCTCCAACGTTTGGTTTATGTTTAATAAGCATTTTTAATTTTATTGCTTGAATCGCATTTTCTCGGCGAGCTGAGCACTTTTTCTGAATTGTGCCGCTCCCGTCACTCTGGTTAGGTTGGCATCGAAAAAAACGCTCTCGGGTGCTTTAGAGTGCCGAGTTTATCACTGCGCATGAAGAAATGACCACCTCCAACGTTTGGTTTATGTTTTATAAGCATTTTTAATTTTATTGCTTAAATCGCATTTTCTCGGCGAGCTGAGCGCTTTTTCTGAATTGTGCCTCTCCCGTCACTCTGGTTAGGTTGGCATCGAAAAAAACGCTCTCGGGTGCTTTAGAGTGCCGAGTTATTCACTGCGCATGAAGAAAGGACCACCTCCAACGTTTGGTTTATGTTTAATAAGCATTTTTAATTTTATTGCTTAAATCGCATTTTCTCGGCGAGCTGAGCGCTTTTTCTGAATTGTGCCGCTCCCGTCACTCTGGTTAGGTTGGCATCGAAAAAAACGCTCTCGGGTGCTTTAGAGTGCCGAGTTATTCACTGCGCATGAAGAAATGACAACCTCCAACGTTTGGTTTACGTTTAATAAGCATTTTTAATTTTATTGCTTAAATCGCATTTTCTCGGCGAGCTGAGCACTTTTTCTGAATTCTGCCGCTCCCGTCACTCTGGTTAGGTTGGCATCGAAAAAAACGCTCTCGGGTGCTTTAGAGTGCCGAGTTTATTACTGCGCATTAAGAAATGACCACCTCCAACGTTTGGTTTATGTTTTATAAGCATTTTTAATTTTATTGCTTAAATCGCATTTTCTCGGCGAGCTGAGCGCTTTTTCTGAATTGTGCCGCTCCCTCACTCTGGTTAGGTTGGCATCGAAAAAAACGCTATCGGGTGCTTTAGAGTGCCGAGTTATTCACTGCGCATGAAGAAATGACCACCTCCAACGTTTGTTTTATGTTTAATAAGCATTTTTAATTTTATTGCTTAAATCGCATTTTCTCGGCGAGCTGAGCACTTTTTCTGAATTGTGCCGCTCCCGTCACTCTGGTTAGGTTGGCATCGAAAAAAACGCTCTCGGGTGCTTTAGAGTGCCGAGTTTATTACTGCGCATTAAGAAATGACCACCTCCAACGTTTGGTTTATGTTTTATAAGCATTTTTAATTTTATTGCTTAAATCGCATTTTCTCGGCGAGCTGAGCACTTTTTCTGAATTGTGCCGCTCCCGTCACTCTGGTTAGGTTGGCATCGAAAAAAACGCTCTCGGGTGCTTTAGAGTGCCGAGTTTATTACTGCGCATTAAGAAATGACCACCTCCAACGTTTGGTTTATGTTTTATAAGCATTTTTAATTTTATTGCTTAAATCGCATTTTCTCGGCGAGCTGAGCACTTTTTCTGAATTGTGCCGCTCCCGTCACTCTGGTTAGGTTGGCATCGAAAAAAACGCTCTCGGGTGCTTTAGAGTGCCGAGTTATTCACTGCGCATGAAGAAATGACCACCTCCAACGTTTGGTTTATGTTTAATAAGCATTTTTAATTTTATTGCTTGAATCGCATTTTCTCGGCGAGCTGAGCACTTTTTCTGAATTGTGCCGCTCCCGTCACTCTGGTTAGGTTGGCATCGAAAAAAACGCTCACGGGTGCTTTAGAGTGCCGAGTTTATTACTGCGCATTAAGAAATGACCACCTCCAACGTTTGGTTTATGTTTTATAAGCATTTTTAATTTTATTGCTTAAATCGCATTTTCTCGGCGAGCTGAGCACTTTTTCTGAATTGTGCCGCTCCCGTCACTCTGGTTAGGTTGGCATCGAAAAAAACGCTCTCGGGTGCTTTAGAGTGCCGAGTTATTCACTGCGCATGAAGAAATGACCACCTCCAACGTTTGGTTTATGTTTTATAAGCATTTTTAATTTTATTGCTTAAATCGCATTTTCTCGGCGAGCTGAGCGCTTTTTCTGAATTGTGCCGCTCCCGTCACTCTGGTTAGGTTGGCATCGAAAAAAACGCTCTCGGGTGCTTTAGAGTGCCGAGTTTATCACTGCGCATGAAGAAATGACCACCTCCAACGTTTGGTTTATGTTTTATAAGCATTTTTAATTTTATTGCTTAAATCGCATTTTCTCGGCGAGCTAAGCGCTTTTTCTGAATTGTGCCGCTCCCGTCACTCTGGTTAGGTTGGCATCGAAAAAAACGCTCTCGGGTGCTTTAGAGTGCCGAGTTTATCACTGCGCATGAAGAAATGACCACCTCCAACGTTTGGTTTATGCTTTATAAGCATTTTTAATTTTATTGCTTAAATCGCATTTTCTCGGCGAGCTGAGCGCTTTTTCTGAATTGTGCCGCTCCCGTAACTCTGGTTAGGTTGGCATCGAAAAAAACGCTCTCGGGTGCTTTAGAGTGCCGAGTTTATCACTGCGCATGAAGAAATGACCACTTCCAACGTTTGGTTTATGTTTTATAAGCATTTTTAATTTTATTGCTTAAATCGCATTTTCACGGCGAGCTGAGCACTTTTTCTGAATTGTGCCGCTCCCGTCACTCTGGTTAGGTTGGCATCGAAAAAAACGCTCTCGGGTGCTTTAGAGTGCCGAGTTTATTACTGCGCATTAAGAAATGACCACCTCCAACGTTTGGTTTATGTTTTATAAGCATTTTTAATTTTATTGCTTAAATCGCATTTTCTCGGCGAGCTGAGCACTTTTTCTGAATTGTGCCGCTCCCGTCACTCTGGTTAGGTTGGCATCGAAAAAAACGCTATCGGGTGCTTTAGAGTGCTGAGTTATTCACTGCGCATGAAGAAATGACCACCTCCAACGTTTGGTTTATGTTTAATAAGCATTTTTAATTTTATTGCTTAAATCGCATTTTCTCGGCGAGCTGAGCACTTTTTCTGAATTGTGCCGCTCCCGTCACTCTGGTTAGGTTGGCATCGAAAAAAACGCTCTCGGGTGCTTTAGAGTGCCGAGTTTATTACTGCGCATTAAGAAATGACCACCTCCAACGTTTGGTTTATGTTTTATAAGCATTTTTAATTTTATTGCTTAAATCGCATTTTCTCGGCGAGCTGAGCACTTTTTCTGAATTGTGCCGCTCCCGTCACTCTGGTTAGGTTGGCATCGAAAAAAACGCTCTCGGGTGCTTTAGAGTGCCGAGTTTATTACTGCGCATTAAGAAATGACCACCTCCAACGTTTGGTTTATGTTTTATAAGCATTTTTAATTTTATTGCTTAAATCGCATTTTCTCGGCGAGCTGAGCACTTTTTCTGAATTGTGCCGCTCCCGTCACTCTGGTTAGGTTGGCATCGAAAAAAACGCTCTCGGGTGCTTTAGAGTGCCGAGTTATTCACTGCGCATCAAGAAATGACCACCTCCAACGTTTGGTTTATGTTTAATAAGCATTTTTAATTTTATTGCTTGAATCGCATTTTCTCGGCGAGCTGAGCACTTTTTCTGAATTGTGCCGCTCCCGTCACTCTGGTTAGGTTGGCATCGAAAAAAACGCTCTCGGGTGCTTTAGAGTGCCGAGTTTATCACTGCGCATGAAGAAATTACCACCTCCAACGTTTGGTTTATGTTTTATAAGCATTTTTAATTTTATTGCTTAAATCGCATTTTCTCGGCGAGCTGAGCGCTTTTTCTGAATTGTGCCGCTCCCGTCACTCTGGTTAGGTTGGCATCGAAAAAAACGCTCTCGGGTGCTTTAGAGTGCCGAGTTTATCACTGCGCATGAAGAAATTACCACCTCCAACGTTTGGTTTATGTTTTATAAGCATTTTTAATTTTATTGCTTAAATCGCATTTTCTCGGCGAGCTGAGCGCTTTTTCTGAATTGTGCCGCTCCCGTCACTCTGGTTAGGTTGGCATCGAAAAAAACGCTCTCGGGTGCTTTAGAGTGCCGAGTTTATCACTGCGCATGAAGAAATGACCACCTCCAACGTTTGGTTTATGTTTTATAAGCATTTTTAATTTTATTGCTTAAATCGCATTTTCTCGGCGAGCTGAGCGCTTTTTCTGAATTGTGCCGCTCCCGTCACTCTGGTTAGGTTGGCATCGAAAAAAACGCTCTCGGGGTGCTTTAGAGTGCCGAGTTTATCACTGCGCATGAAGAAATGACCACCTCCAACGTTTGGTTTATGTTTTATAAGCATTTTTAATTTTATTGCTTAAATCGCATTTTCTCGGCGAGCTGAGCGCTTTTTCTGAATTGTGCCGCTCCCGTAACTCTGGTTAGGTTGGCATCGAAAAAAACGCTCTCGGGTGCTTTAGAGTGCCGAGTTTATCACTGCGCATGAAGAAATGACCACTTCCAACGTTTGGTTTATGTTTTATAAGCATTTCTAATTTTATTGCTTAAATCGCATTTTCTCGGCGAGCTGAGCACTTTTTCTGAATTGTGCCGCTCCCGTCACTCTGGTTAGGTTGGCATCGAAAAAAACGCTCTCGGGTGCTTTAGAGTGCCGAGTTTATTACTGCGCATTAAGAAATGACCACCTCCAACGTTTGGTTTATGTTTTATAAGCATTTTTAATTTTATTGCTTAAATCGCATTTTCTCGGCGAGCTGAGCACTTTTTCTGAATTGTGCCGCTCCCGTCACTCTGGTTAGGTTGGCATCGAAAAAAACGCTCTCGGGTGCTTTAGAGTGCCGAGTTTATTACTGCGCATTAAGAAATGACCACCTCCAACGTTTGGTTTATGTTTTATAAGCATTTTTAATTTTATTGCTTAAATCGCATTTTCTCGGCGAGCTGAGCACTTTTTCTGAATTGTGCCGCTCCCGTCACTCTGGTTAGGTTGGCATCGAAAAAAACGCTCTCGGGTGCTTTAGAGTGCCGAGTTATTCACTGCGCACGAAGAAATGACCACCTCCAACGTTTGGCTTATGTTTTATAAGCATTTTTAATGTTATTGCTTAAATCGCATTTTGTCGGCGAGCTGAGCACTTTTTCTGAATTGTGCCGCTCCCGTCACTCTGGTTAGGTTGGCATCGAACAAAACGCTCTCGGGTGCTTTAGAGTGCCGACTTTATCACTGCGCATGAAGAAATGACCACCTCCAACGTTTGGTTTATGTTTTATAAGCATTTTTAATTTTATTGCTTAAATCGCATTTTCTCGGCGAGCTGAGCACTTTTTCTGAATTGTGCCGCTCCCGTCACTCTGGTAAGGTTGGCATCGAAAAAAACGCTCACGGGTGCTTTAGAGTGCCGAGTTTATTACTGCGCATTAAGAAATGACCACCTCCAACGTTTGGTTTATGTTTTATAAGCATATTTAATTTTATTGGTTAAATCGCATTTTCTCGGCGAGCTGAGCACTTTTTCTGAATTGTGCCGCTCCCGTCACTCTGGTTAGGTTGGCATCGAAAAAAACGCTCTCGGGTGCTTTAGAGTGCCGAGTTATTCACTGCGCATGAAGAAATGACCACCTCCAACGTTTGGTTTATGTTTTATAAGCATTTCTAATTTTATTGCTTAAATCGCATTTTCTCGGCGAGCTGAGCACTTTTTCTGAATTGTGCCGCTCCCGTCACTCTGGTTAGGTTGGCATCAAAAAAAAACGCTCTCGGGTGCTTTAGAGTTCCGAGTTTATCACTGCGCATGAAGAAATGACCACCTCCAACGTTTGGTTTATGTTTTATAAGCATTTTTAATTTTATTGCTTAAATCGCATTTTCTCGGCGAGCTGAGCGCTTTTTCTGAATTGTGCCGCTCCCGTCACTCTGGTTAGGTTGGCATCGAAAAAAACGCTCTCGGGTGCTTTAGAGTGCCGAATTTATCACTGCGCATGAAGAAATGACCACCTCCAACGTTTGGTTTATGTTTTATAAGCATTTTTAATTTTATTGCTTAAATCGCATTTTCTCGGCGAGCTGAGCGCTTTTTCTGAATTGTGCCGCTCCCGTAACTCTGGTTAGGTTGGCATCGAAAAAAACACTCTCGGTTGCTTTAGAGTGCCGAGTTTATCACTGCGCATGAAGAAATGACCACTTCCAACGTTTGGTTTATGTTTTATAAGCATTTTTAATTTTATTGCTTAAATCGCATTTTCTCGGCGAGCTGAGCACTTTTTCTGAATTGTGCCGCTCCCGTCACTCTGGTTAGGTTGGCATCGAAAAAAACGCTCTCGGGTGCTTTAGAGTGCCGAGTTTATTACTGCGCATTAAGAAATGACCACCTCCAACGTTTGGTTTATGTTTTATAAGCATTTTTAATTTTATTGCTTAAATCGCATTTTCTCGGCGAGCTGAGCACTTTTTCTGAATTGTGCCGCTCCCGTCACTCTGGTTAGGTTGGCATCGAAAAAAACGCTCTCGGGTGCTTTAGAGTGCCGAGTTATTCACTGCGCATGAAGAAATGACCACCTCCAACGTTTGGTTTATGTTTTAATTTTATTGCTTAAATCGCATTTTCTCGGCGAGCTGAGCACTTTTTCTGAATTGTGCCGCTCCCGTCACTCTGGTTAGGTTGGCATCGAAAAAAACGCTGTCGGGTGCTTTAGAGTGCGGAGTTTATTACTGCGCATTAAGAAATGACCACCTCCAACGTTTGGTTTATGTTTTATAAGCATTTTTAATTTTATTGCTTAAATCGCATTTTCTCGGCGAGCTGAGCGCTTTTTCTGAATTGTGCCGCTCCCGTCACTCTGGTTAGGTTGGCATCGAAAAAAACGCTCTCGGGTGCTTTAGAGTGCCGAGTTATTCTCTGCGCACGAAGAAATGACCACCTCCAACGTTTGGTTTATGTTTTATAAGCATTTTTAATTTTATTGCTTAAATCGCATTTTCTCGGCGAGCTGAGCGCTTTTTCTGAATTGTGCCGCTCCCGTCACTCTGGTTAGGTTGGCATCGAAAAAAACGCTCTCGGGTGCTTTAGAGTGCCGAGTTTATTACTGCGCATTAAGAAATGACCACCTCCAACGTTTGGTTTATGTTTTATAAGCATTTTTAATTTTATTGCTTAAATCGCATTTTCTCGGCGAGCTGAGCACTTTTTCTGAATTGTGCCGCTCCCGTCACTCTGGTTAGGTTGGCATCGAAAAAAACGCTCTCGGGTGCTTTAGAGTGCCGAGTTTATTACTGCGCATTAAGAAATGACCACCTCCAACGTTTGGTTTATGTTTTATAAGCATTTTTAATTTTATTGCTTAAATCGCATTTTCTCGGCGAGCTGAGCACTTTTTCTGAATTGTGCCGCTCCCGTCACTCTGGTTAGGTTGGCATCGAAAAAAACGCTCTCGGGTGCTTTAGAGTGCCGAGTTTATTACTGCGCATTAAGAAATGACCACCTCCAACGTTTGGTTTATGTTTTATAAGCATTTTTAATTTTATTGCTTAAATCGCATTTTCTCGGCGAGCTGAGCACTTTTTCTGAATTGTGCCGCTCCCGTCACTCTGGTTAGGTTGGCATCGAAAAAAACGCTCTCGGGTGCTTTAGAGTGCCGAGTTATTCACTGCGCATGAAGAAATGACCACCTCCAACGTTTGGTTTATGTTTAATAAGCATTTTTAATTTTATTGCTTGAATCGCATTTTCTCGGCGAGCTGAGCACTTTTTCTGAATTGTGCCGCTCCCGTCACTCTGGTTAGGTTGGCATCGACAAAAACGCTCTCGGGTGCTTTAGAGTGCCGAGTTTATCACTGCGCATGAAGAAATGACCACCTCCAACGTTTGGTTTATGTTTTATAAGCATTTTTAATTTTATTGCTTAAATCGCATTTTCTCGGCGAGCTGAGCGCTTTTTCTGAATTGTGCCGCTCCCGTCACTCTGGTTAGGTTGGCATCGAAAAAAACGCTCTCGGGTGCTTTAGAGTGCCGAGTTTATCACTGCGCATGAAGAAATGACCACCTCCAACGTTTGGTTTATGTTTTATAAGCATTTTTAATTTTATTGCTTAAATCGCATTTTCTCGGCGAGCTGAGCACTTTTTCTGAATTGTGCCGCTCCCGTCACTCTGGTTAGGTTGGCATCGAAAAAAACGCTCTCGGGTGCTTTAGAGTGCCGAGTTTATCACTGCGCATGAAGAAATGACCACCTCCAACGTTTGGTTTATGTTTTATAAGCATTTTTAATTTTATTGGTTAAATCGCATTTTCTCGGCGAGCTGAGCGCTTTTTCTGAATTGTGCCTCTCCCGTCACTCTGGTTAGGTTGGCATCGAAAAAAACGCTCTCGGGTGCTTTATAGTGCCGAGTTATTCACTGCGCATGAAGAAATGACCACTTCCAACTTTTGGTTTATGTTTTATAAGCATTTTTAATTTTATTGCTTAAATCGCATTTTCTCGGCGAGCTGAGCACTTTTTCTGAATTGTGCCGCTCCGTCA
Organism: Syngnathus typhle; assembly: GCF_033458585.1. NCBI lineage: Eukaryota > Metazoa > Chordata > Actinopteri > Syngnathiformes > Syngnathidae > Syngnathus > Syngnathus typhle. Next base: position 52,710 of record NW_026871986.1, on the reverse strand, counting down.
CTCTGGTTAGGTTGGCATCGAAAAAAACGCTCTCGGGTGCTTTAGAGTGCCGAGTTTATTACTGCGCATTAAGAAATGACCACCTCCAACGTTTGGTTTATGTTTTATAAGCATTTTTAATTTTATTGCTTAAATCGCATTTTCTCGGCGAGCTGAGCACTTTTTCTGAATTGTGCCGCTCCCGTCACTCTGGTTAGGTTGGCATCGAAAAAAACGCTCTCGGGTGCTTTAGAGTGCCGAGTTATTCACTGCGCATGAAGAAATGACCACCTCCAACGTTTGGTTTATGTTTTATAAGCATTTTTAATTTTATTGCTTAAATCGCATTTTCTCGGCGAGCTGAGCACTTTTTCTGAATTGTGCCGCTCCCGTCACTCTGGTTAGGTTGGCATCGAAAAAAAGGCTCTCGGGTGCTTTAGAGTGTCGAGTTATTCACTGCGCACGAAGAAATGACCACCTCCAACGTTTGGTTTATGTTTTATAAGCATTTTTAAATTTATTGCTTAAATCGCATTTTCTCGGCGAGCTGAGCGCTTTTTCTGAATTGTGCCGCTCCCGTCACTCTGGTTAGGTTGGCATCGAAAAAAACGCTCTCGGGTGCTTTAGAGTGCCGAGTTATTCACTGCGCATGAAGAAATGACCACCTCCAACGTTTGGTTTATGTTTTATAAGCATTTTTAATTTTATTGCTTAAATCGCATTTTCTCGGCGAGCTGAGCACTTTTTCTGAATTGTGCCGCTCCCGTCACTCTGGTTAGGTTGGCATCGAAAAAAACGCTCTCGGGTGCTTTAGAGTGCCGAGTTTATTACTGCGCATTAAGAAATGACCACCTCCAACGTTTGGTTTATGTTTTATAAGCATTTTTAATTTTATTGCTTAAATCGCATTTTCTCGGCGAGCTGAGCACTTTTTCTGAATTGTGCCGCTCCCGTCACTCTGGTTAGGTTGGCATCGAAAAAAACGCTCTCGGGTGCTTTAGAGTGCCGAGTTATTCACTGCGCATGAAGAAATGACCACCTCCAACGTTTGGTTTATGTTTTATAAGCATTTTTAATTTTATTGCTTAAATCGCATTTTCTCGGCGAGCTGAGCACTTTTTCTGAATTGTGCCGCTCCCGTCACTCTGGTTAGGTTGGCATCGAAAAAAACGCTCTCGGGTGCTTTAGAGTGCCGAGTTTATCACTGCGCATGAAGAAATGACCACCTCCAACGTTTGGTTTATGTTTTATAAGCATTTTTAATTTTATTGCTTAAATCGCATTTTCTCGGCGAGCTGAGCGCTTTTTCTGAATTGTGCCGCTCCCGTCACTCTGGTTAGGTTGGCATCGAAAAAAACGCTCTCGGGTGCTTTAGAGTGCCGAGTTATTCACTGCGCATGAAGAAATGACTTCCTCCAACGTTTGGTTTATGTTTAATAAGCATTTTTAATTTTATTGCTTAAATCGCATTTTCTCGGCGAGCTGAGCACTTTTTCTGAATTGTGCCGCTCCCGTCACTCTGGTTAGGTTGGCATCGAAAAAAACGCTATCGGGTGCTTTAGAGTGCCGAGTTATTCACTGCGCATGAAGAAATGACCACCTCCAACGTTTGGTTTATGTTTAATAAGCATTTTTAATTTTATTGCTTAAATCGCATTTTCTCGGCGAGCTGAGCACTTTTTCTGAATTGTGCCGCTCCCGTCACTCTGGTTAGGTTGGCATCGAAAAAAACGCTCTCGGGTGCTTTAGAGTGCCGAGTTTATTACTGCGCATTAAGAAATGACCACCTCCAACGTTTGGTTTATGTTTTATAAGCATTTTTAATTTTATTGCTTAAATCGCATTTTCTCGGCGAGCTGAGCACTTTTTCTGAATTGTGCCGCTCCCGTCACTCTGGTTAGGTTGGCATCGAAAAAAACGCTCTCGGGTGCTTTAGAGTGCCGAGTTTATTACTGCGCAATAAGAAATGACCACCTCCAACGTTTGGTTTATGTTTTATAAGCATTTTTAATTATATTGCTTAAATCGCATTTTCTCGGCGAGCTGAGCACTTTTTCTGAATTGTGCCGCTCCCGTCACTCTGGTTAGGTTGGCATCGAAAAAAACGCTCTCGGGTGCTTTAGAGTGCCGAGTTTATCACTGCGCATGAAGAAATGACCACCTCCAACGTTTGGTTTATGTTTTATAAGCATTTTTAATTTTATTGCTTAAATCGCATTTTCTCGGCGAGCTGAGCGCTTTTTCTGAATTGTGCCGCTCCCGTCACTCTGGTTAGGTTGGCATCGAAAAAAACGCTCTCGGGTGCTTTAGAGTGCCGAGTTATTCACTGCGCATGAAGAAATGACTTCCTCCAACGTTTGGTTTATGTTTAATAAGCATTTTTAATTTTATTGCTTAAATCGCATTTTCTCGGCGAGCTGAGCGCTTTTTCTGAATTGTGCCGCTCCCGTCACTCTGGTTAGGTTGGCATCGAAAAAAACGCTCTCGGGTGCTTTAGAGTGCCGAGTTATTCACTGCGCATGAAGAAATGACCACCTCCAACGTTTGGTTTATGTTTAATAAGCATTTTTAATTTTATTGCTTAAATCGCATTTTCTCGGCGAGCTGAGCACTTTTTCTGAATTGTGCCGCTCCCGTCACTCTGGTTAGGTTGGCATCGAAAAAAACGCTCTCGGGTGCTTTAGAGTGCCGAGTTTATTACTGCGCAATAAGAAATGACCACCTCCAACGTTTGGTTTATGTTTTATAAGCATTTTTAATTTTATTGCTTAAATCGCATTTTCTCGGCGAGCTGAGCACTTTTTCTGAATTGTGCCGCTCCCGTCACTCTGGTTAGGTTGGCATCGAAAAAAACGCTATCGGGTGCTTTAGAGTGCCGAGTTATTCACTGCGCATGAAGAAATGACCACCTCCAACGTTTGGTTTATGTTTAATAAGCATTTTTAATTTTATTGCTTAAATCGCATTTTCTCGGCGAGCTGAGCACTTTTTCTGAATTGTGCCGCTCCCGTCACTCTGGTTAGGTTGGCATCGAAAAAAACGCTCTCGGGTGCTTTAGAGTGCCGAGTTTATTACTGCGCATTAAGAAATGACCACCTCCAACGTTTGGTTTATGTTTTATAAGCATTTTTAATTTTATTGCTTAAATCGCATTTTCTCGGCGAGCTGAGCACTTTTTCTGAATTGTGCCGCTCCCGTCAGTCTGGTTAGGTTGGCATCGAAAAAAACGCTCTCGGGTGCTTTAGAGTGCCGAGTTTATTACTGCGCATTAAGAAATGACCACCTCCAACGTTTGGTTTATGTTTTATAAGCATTTTTAATTTTATTGCTTAAATCGCATTTTCTCGGCGAGCTGAGCACTTTTTCTGAATTGTGCCGCTCCCGTCACTCTGGTTAGGTTGGCATCGAAAAAAACGCTATCGGGTGCTTTAGAGTGCCGAGTTATTCACTGCGCATGAAGAAATGACCACCTCCAACGTTTGGTTTATGTTTAATAAGCATTTTTAATTTTATTGCTTAAATCGCATTTTCTCGGCGAGCTGAGCACTTTTTCTGAATTGTGCCGCTCCCGTCACTCTGGTTAGGTTGGCATCGAAAAAAACGCTCTCGGGTGCTTTAGAGTGCCGAGTTTATTACTGCGCATTAAGAAATGACCACCTCCAACGTTTGGTTTATGTTTTATAAGCATTTTTAATTTTATTGCTTAAATCGCATTTTCTCGGCGAGCTGAGCACTTTTTCTGAATTGTGCCGCTCCCGTCACTCTGGTTAGGTTGGCATCGAAAAAAACGCTCTCGGGTGCTTTAGAGTGCCGAGTTTATTACTGCGCAATAAGAAATGACCACCTCCAACGTTTGGTTTATGTTTTATAAGCATTTCTAATTATATTGCTTAAATCGCATTTTCTCGGCGAGCTGAGCACTTTTTCTGAATTGTGCCGCTCCCGTCACTCTGGTTAGGTTGGCATCGAAAAAAACGCTATCGGGTGCTTTAGAGTGCCAAGTTATTCACTGCGCATGAAGAAATGACCACCTCCAACGTTTGGTTTATGTTTAATAAGCATTTTTAATTTTATTGCTTAAATCGCATTTTCTCGGCGAGCTGAGCACTTTTTCTGAATTGTGCCGCTCCCGTCACTCTGGTTAGGTTGGCATCGAAAAAAACGCTCTCGGGTGCTTTAGAGTGCCGAGTTTATTACTGCGCATTAAGAAATGACCACCTCCAACGTTTAGTTTATGTTTTATAAGCATTTTTAATTTTATTGCTTAAATCGCATTTTCTCGGCGAGCTGAGCACTTTTTCTGAATTGTGCCGCTCCCGTCAGTCTGGTTAGGTTGGCATCGAAAAAAACGCTCTCGGGTGCTTTAGAGTGCCGAGTTTATTACTGCGCATTAAGAAATGACCACCTCCAACGTTTGGTTTATGTTTTATAAGCATTTTTAATTTTATTGCTTAAATCGCATTTTCTCGGCGAGCTGAGCACTTTTTCTGAATTGTGCCGCTCCCGTCACTCTGGTTAGGTTGGCATCGAAAAAAACGCTATCGGGTGCTTTAGAGTGCCGAGTTATTCACTGCGCATGAAGAAATGACCACCTCCAACGTTTGGTTTATGTTTAATAAGCATTTTTAATTTTATTGCTTAAATCGCATTTTCTCGGCGAGCTGAGCACTTTTTCTGAATTGTGCCGCTCCCGTCACTCTGGTTAGGTTGGCATCGAAAAAAACGCTCTCGGGTGCTTTAGAGTGCCGAGTTTATTACTGCGCATTAAGAAATGACCACCTCCAACGTTTGGTTTATGTTTTATAAGCATTTTTAATTTTATTGCTTAAATCGCATTTTCTCGGCGAGCTGAGCACTTTTTCTGAATTGTGCCGCTCCCGTCACTCTGGTTAGGTTGGCATCGAAAAAAACGCTCTCGGGTGCTTTAGAGTGCCGAGTTTATTACTGCGCATTATGAAATGACCACCTCCAACGTTTGGTTTATGTTTTATAAGCATTTTTAATTTTATTGCTTAAATCGCATTTTCTCGGCGAGCTGAGCACTTTTTCTGAATTGTGCCGCTCCCGTCACTCTGGTTAGGTTGGCATCGAAAAAAACGCTCTCGGGTGCTTTAGAGTGCCGAGTTATTCACTGCGCATGAAGAAATGACCACCTCCAACGTTTGGTTTATGTTTAATAAGCATTTTTAATTTTATTGCTTGAATCGCATTTTCTCGGCGAGCTGAGCACTTTTTCTGAATTGTGCCGCTCCCGTCACTCTGGTTAGGTTGGCATCGAAAAAAACGCTCTCGGGTGCTTTAGAGTGCCGAGTTTATCACTGCGCATTAAGAAATGACCACCTCCAACGTTTGGTTTATGTTTTATAAGCATTTTTAATTTTATTGCTTAAATCGCATTTTCTCGGCGAGCTGAGCGCTTTTTCTGAATTGTGCCGCTCCCGTCACTCTGGTTAGGTTGGCATCGAAAAAAACGCTCTCGGGTGCTTTAGAGTGCCGAGTTTATCACTGCGCATGAAGAAATGACCACCTCCAACGTTTGGTTTATGTTTTATAAGCATTTTTAATTTTATTGCTTAAATCGCATTTTCTCGGCGAGCTGAGCACTTTTTCTGAATTGTGCCGCTCCCGTCACTCTGGTTAGGTTGGCATCGAAAAAAACGCTCTCGGGTGCTTTAGAGTGCCGAGTTTATCACTGCGCATGAAGAAATGACCACCTCCAACGTTTGGTTTATGTTTTATAAGCATTTTTAATTTTATTGATTAAATCGCATTTTCTCGGCGAGCTGAGCGCTTTTTCTGAATTGTGCCTCTCCCGTCACTCTGGTTAGGTTGGCATCGAAAAAAACGCTCTCGGGTGCTTTAGAGTGCCGAGTTATTCACTGCGCATGAAGAAAGGACCACCTCCAACGTTTGGTTTATGTTTAATAAGCATTTTTAATTTTATTGCTTAAATCGCATTTTCTCGGCGAGCTGAGCGCTTTTTCTGAATTGTGCCGCTCCCGTCACTCTGGTTAGGTTGGCATCGAAAAAAACGCTCTCGGGTGCTTTAGAGTGCCGAGTTATTCACTGCGCATGAAGAAATGACAACCTCCAACGTTTGGTTTATGTTTAATAAGCATTTTTAATTTTATTGCTTAAATCGCATTTTCTCGGCGAGCTGAGCACTTTTTCTGAATTCTGCCGCTCCCGTCACTCTGGTTAGGTTGGCATCGAAAAAAACGCTCTCGGGTGCTTTAGAGTGCCGAGTTTATTACTGCGCATTAAGAAATGACCACCTCCAACGTTTGGTTTATGTTTTATAAGCATTTTTAATTTTATTGCTTAAATCGCATTTTCTCGGCGAGCTGAGCGCTTTTTCTGAATTGTGCCGCTCCCGTCACTCTGGTTAGGTTGGCATCGAAAAAAACGCTATCGGGTGCTTTAGAGTGCCGAGTTATTCACTGCGCATGAAGAAATGACCACCTTCAACGTTTGGTTTATGTTTAATAAGCATTTTTAATTTTATTGCTTAAATCGCATTTTCTCGGCGAGCTGAGCACTTTTTCTGAATTGTGCCGCTCCCGTCACTCTGGTTAGGTTGGCATCGAAAAAAACGCTCTCGGGTGCTTTAGAGTGCCGAGTTTATTACTGCGCATTAAGAAATGACCACCTCCAACGTTTGGTTTATGTTTTATAAGCATTTTTAATTTTATTGCTTAAATCGCATTTTCTCGGCGAGCTGAGCACTTTTTCTGAATTGTGCCGCTCCCGTCACTCTGGTTAGGTTGGCATCGAAAAAAACGCTCTCGGGTGCTTTAGAGTGCCGAGTTTATTACTGCGCATTAAGAAATGACCACCTCCAACGTTTGGTTTATGTTTTATAAGCATTTTTAATTTTATTGCTTAAATCGCATTTTCTCGGCGAGCTGAGCACTTTTTCTGAATTGTGCCGCTCCCGTCACTCTGGTTAGGTTGGCATCGAAAAAAACGCTCTCGGGTGCTTTAGAGTGCCGAGTTATTCACTGCGCATGAAGAAATGACCACCTTCAACGTTTGGTTTATGTTTAATAAGCATTTTTAATTTTATTGCTTGAATCGCATTTTCTCGGCGAGCTGAGCACTTTTTCTGAATTGTGCCGCTCCCGTCACTCTGGTTAGGTTGGCATCGAAAAAAACGCTCTCGGGTGCTTTAGAGTGCCGAGTTTATCACTGCGCATGAAGAAATGACCACCTCCAACGTTTGGTTTATGTTTTATAAGCATTTTTAATTTTATTGCTTAAATCGCATTTTCTCGGCGAGCTGAGCGCTTTTTCTGAATTGTGCCGCTCACGTCACTCTGGTTAGGTTGGCATCGAAAAAAACGCTCTCGGGTGCTTTAGAGTGCCGAGTTTATCACTGCGCATGAAGAAATGACCACCTCCAACGTTTGGTTTATGTTTTATAAGCATTTTTAATTTTATTGCTTAAATCGCATTTTCTCGGCGAGCTGAGCACTTTTTCTGAATTGTGCCGCTCCCGTCACTCTGGTTAGGTTGGCATCGAAAAAAACGCTCTCGGGTGCTTTAGAGTGCCGAGTTTATCACTGCGCATGAAGAAATGACCACCTCCAACGTTTGGTTTATGTTTTATAAGCATTTTTAATTTTATTGCTTAAATCGCATTTTCTCGGCGAGCTGAGCGCTTTTTCTGAATTGTGCCTCTCCCGTCACTCTGGTTAGGTTGGCATCGAAAAAAACGCTCTCGGGTGCTTTAGAGTGCCGAGTTATTCACTGCGCATGAAGAAATGACCACCTCCAACGTTTGGTTTATGTTTAATAAGCATTTTTAATTTTATTGCTTAAATCGCATTTTCTCGGCGAGCTGAGCGCTTTTTCTGAATTGTGCCGCTCCCGTCACTCTGGTTAGGTTGGCATCGAAAAAAACGCTCTCGGGTGCTTTAGAGTGCCGAGTTATTCACTGCGCATGAAGAAATGACAACCTCCAACGTTTGGTTCATGTTTAATAAGCATTTTTAATTTTATTGCTTAAATCGCATTTTCTCGGCGAGCTGAGCACTTTTTCTGAATTCTGCCGCTCCCGTCACTCTGGTTAGGTTGGCATCGAAAAAAACACTCTCGGGTGCTTTAGAGTGCCGAGTTTATTACTGCGCATTAAGAAATGACCACCTCCAACGTTTGGTTTATGTTTTATAAGCATTTTTAATTTTATTGCTTAAATCGCATTTTCTCGGCGAGCTGAGCGCTTTTTCTGAATTGTGCCGCTCCCGTCACTCTGGTTAGGTTGGCATCGAAAAAAACGCTCTCGGGTGCTTTAGAGTGCCGAGTTTATTACTGCGCATTAAGAAATGACCACCTATAACGTTTGGTTTATGTTTTATAAGCATTTTTAATTTTATTGCTTAAATCGCATTTTCTCGGCGAGCTGAGCACTTTTTCTGAATTGTGCCGCTCCCGTCACTCTGGTTAGGTTGGCATCGAAAAAAACGCTCACGGGTGCTTTAGAGTGCCGAGTTTATTACTGCGCATTAAGAAATGACCACCTCCAACGTTTGGTTTATGTTTTATAAGCATTTTTAATTTTATTGCTTAAATCGCATTTTCTCGGCGAGCTGAGCACTTTTTCTGAATTGTGCCGCTCCCGTCACTCTGGTTAGGTTGGCATCGAAAAAAACGCTCTCGGGTGCTTTAGAGTGCCGAGTTATTCACTGCGCATGAAGAAATGACCACCTCCAACGTTTGGTTTATGTTTTATAAGCATTTTTAATTTTATTGCTTAAATCGCATTTTCTCGGCGAGCTGAGCGCTTTTTCTGAATTGTGCCGCTCCCGTCACTCTGGTTAGGTTGGCATCGAAAAAAACGCTCTCGGGTGCTTTAGAGTGCCGAGTTTATCACTGCGCATGAAGAAATGACCACCTCCAACGTTTGGTTTATGTTTTATAAGCATTTTTAATTTTATTGCTTAAATCGCATTTTCTCGGCGAGCTGAGCGCTTTTTCTGAATTGTGCCGCTCCCGTCACTCTGGTTAGGTTGGCATCGAAAAAAACGCTCTCGGGTGCTTTAGAGTGCCGAGTTTATCACTGCGCATGAAGAAATGACCACCTCCAACGTTTGGTTTATGTTTTATAAGCATTTTTAATTTTATTGCTTAAATCGCATTTTCTCGGCGAGCTGAGCGCTTTTTCTGAATTGTGCCGCTCCCGTCACTCTGGTTAGGTTGGCATCGAAAAAAACGCTCTCGGGTGCTTTAGAGTGCCGAGTTATTCACTGCGCATGAAGAAATGACCACCTCCAATGTTTGGTTTATGTTTAATAAGCATTTTTAATTTTATTGCTTAAATCGCATTTTCTCGGCGAGCTGAGCGCTTTTTCTGAATTGTGCCGCTCCCGTCACTCTGGTTAGGTTGGCATCGAAAAAAACGCTCTCGGGTGCTTTAGAGTGCCGAGTTATTCACTGCGCATGAAGAAATGACCACCTCCAACGTTTGGTTTATGTTTAATAAGCATTTTTAATTTTATTGCTTAAATCGCATTTTCTCGGCGAGCTGAGCACTTTTTCTGAATTGTGCCGCTCCCGTCACTCTGGTTAGGTTGGCATCGAAAAAAACGCTCTCGGGTGCTTTAGAGTGCCGAGTTTATTACTGCGCATTAGGAAATGACCACCTCCAACGTTTGGTTTATGTTTTATAAGCATTTTTAATTTTATTGCTTAAATCGCATTTTCTCGGCGAGCTGAGCGCTTTTTCTGAATTGTGCCGCTCCCGTCACTCTGGTTAGGTTGGCATCGAAAAAAACGCTCTCGGGTGCTTTAGAGTGCCGAGTTATTCACTGCGCATGAAGAAATGACCACCTCCAACGTTTGGTTTATGTTTTATAAGAATTTTTAGTTTTATTGCTTAAATCGCATTTTCTCGGCGAGCTGAGCACTTTTTCTGAATTGTGCCGCTCCCGTCACTCTGGTTAGGTTGGCATCGAAAAAAACGCTCTCGGGTGCTTTAGAGTGCCGAGTTTATTACTGCGCATTAAGAAATGACCACCTCCAACGTTTGGTTTATGTTTTATAAGCATTTTTAATTTTATTGCTTAAATCGCATTTTCTCGGCGAGCTGAGCACTTTTTCTGAATTGTGCCGCTCCCGTCACTCTGGTTAGGTTGGCATCGAAAAAAACGCTCTCGGGTGCTTTAGAGTGCCGAGTTTATTACTGCGCATTAAGAAATGACCACCTCCAACGTTTGGTTTATGTTTTATAAGCATTTTTAATTTTATTGCTTAAATCGCATTTTCTCGGCGAGCTGAGCGCTTTTTCTGAATTGTGCCGCTCCCGTCACTCTGGTTAGGTTGGCATCGAAAAAAACGCTCTCGGGTGCTTTAGAGTGCCGAGTTATTCACTGCGCATGAAGAAATGACCACCTCCAACGTTTGGTTTATGTTTAATAAGCATTTTTAATTTTATTGCTTAAATCGCATTTTCTCGGCGATCTGAGCGCTTTTTCTGAATTGTGCCGCTCCCGTCACTCTGGTTAGGTTGGCATCGAAAAAAACGCTCTCGGGTGCTTTAGAGTGCCGAGTTATTCACTGCGCATGAAGAATTGACCACCTCCAACGTTTGGTTTATGTTTAATAAGCATTTTTAATTTTATTGCTTAAATCGCATTTTCTCGGCGAGCTGAGCACTTTTTCTGAATTGTGCCGCTCCCGTCACTCTGGTTAGGTTGGCATCGAAAAAAACGCTCTCGGGTGCTTTAGAGTGCCGAGTTATTCACTGCGCATGAAGAAATGACCACCTCCAACGTTTGGTTTATGTTTAATAAGCATTTTTAATTTTATTGCTTAAATCGCATTTTCTCGGCGAGCTGAGCACTTTTTCTGAATTGTGCCGCTCCCGTCACTCTGGTTAGGTTGGCATCGAAAAAAACGCTCTCGGGTGCTTTAGAGTGCCGAGTTTATTACTGCGCATTAAGAAATGACCACCTCCAACGTTTGGTTTATGTTTTATAAGCATTTTTAATTTTATTGCTTAAATCGCATTTTCTCGGCGAGCTGAGCACTTTTTCAGAATTGTGCCGCTCCAGTCACTCTGGTTAGGTTGGCATCGAAAAAAACGCTCTCGGGTGCTTTAGAGTGCCGAGTTTATTACTGCGCATTAAGAAATGACCACCTCCAACGTTTGGTTTAGGTTTTATAAGCATTTTTAATTTTATTGCTTAAATCGCATTTTCTCGGCGAGCTGAGCACTTTTTCTGAATTGTGCCGCTCCCGTCACTCTGGTTAGGTTGGCATCGAAAAAAACGCTCTCGGGTGCTTTAGAGTGCCGAGTTATTCACTGCGCATGAAGAAATGACCACCTCCAACGTTTGGTTTATGTTTAATAAGCATTTTTAATTTTATTGCTTGAATCGCATTTTCTCGGCGAGCTGAGCACTTTTTCTGAATTGTGCCGCTCCCGTCACTCTGGTTAGGTTGGCATCGAAAAAAACGCTCTCGGGTGCTTTAGAGTGCCGAGTTTATCACTGCGCATGAAGAAATGACCACCTCCAACGTTTGGTTTATGTTTTATAAGCATTTTTAATTTTATTGCTTAAATCGCATTTTCTCGGCGAGCTGAGCACTTTTTCTGAATTGTGCCGCTCCCGTCACTCTGGTTAGGTTGGCATCGAAAAAAACGCTCTCGGGTGCTTTAGAGTGCCGAGTTTATCACTGCGCATGAAGAAATGACCACCTCCAACGTTTGGTTTATGTTTTATAAGCATTTTTAATTTTATTGCTTAAATCGCATTTTCTCGGCGAGCTGAGCGCTTTTTCTGAATTGTGCCTCTCCCGTCACTCTGGTTAGGTTGGCATCGAAAAAAACGCTCTCGGGTGCTTTAGAGTGCCGTTATTCACTGCGCATGAAGAAAGGACCACCTCCAACGTTTGGTTTATGTTTAATAAGCATTTTTAATTTTATTGCTTAAATCGCATTTTCTCGGCGAGCTGAGCGCTTTTTCTGAATTGTGCCGCTCCCGTCACTCTGGTTAGGTTGGCATCGAAAAAAACGCTCTCGGGTGCTTTAGAGTGCCGAGTTATTCACTGCGCATGAAGAAATGACAACCTCCAACGTTTGGTTTACGTTTAATAAGCATTTTTAATTTTATTGCTTAAATCGCATTTTCTCGGCGAGCTGAGCACTTTTTCTGAATTCTGCCGCTCCCGTCACTCTGGTTAGGTTGGCATCGAAAAAAACGCTCTCGGGTGCTTTAGAGTGCCGAGTTTATTACTGCGCATTAAGAAATGACCACCTCCAACGTTTGGTTTATGTTTTATAAGCATTTTTAATTTTATTGCTTAAATCGCATTTTCTCGGCGAGCTGAGCGCTTTTTCTGAATTGTGCCGCTCCCTCACTCTGGTTAGGTTGGCATCGAAAAAAACGCTATCGGGTGCTTTAGAGTGCCGAGTTATTCACTGCGCATGAAGAAATGACCACCTCCAACGTTTGTTTTATGTTTAATAAGCATTTTTAATTTTATTGCTTAAATCGCATTTTCTCGGCGAGCTGAGCACTTTTTCTGAATTGTGCCGCTCCCGTCACTCTGGTTAGGTTGGCATCGAAAAAAACGCTCTCGGGTGCTTTAGAGTGCCGAGTTTATTACTGCGCATTAAGAAATGACCACCTCCAACGTTTGGTTTATGTTTTATAAGCATTTTTAATTTTATTGCTTAAATCGCATTTTCTCGGCGAGCTGAGCACTTTTTCTGAATTGTGCCGCTCCCGTCACTCTGGTTAGGTTGGCATCGAAAAAAACGCTCTCGGGTGCTTTAGAGTGCCGAGTTATTCACTGCGCATGAAGAAATGACCACCTCCAACGTTTGGTTTATGTTTTATAAGCATTTTTAATTTTATTGCTTAAATCGCATTTTCTCGGCGAGCTGAGCGCTTTTTCTGAATTGTGCCGCTCCCGTCACTCTGGTTAGGTTGGCATCGAAAAAAACGCTCTCGGGTGCTTTAGAGTGCCGAGTTTATCACTACGCATGAAGAAATGACCACCTCCAACGTTTGGTTTATGTTTTATAAGCATTTTTAATTTTATTGCTTAAATCGCATTTTCTCGGCGAGCTGAGCGCTTTTTCTGAATTGTGCCGCTCCCGTCACTCTGGTTAGGTTGGCATCGAAAAAAACGCTCTCGGGTGCTTTAGAGTGCCGAGTTTATCACTGCGCATGAAGAAATGACCACCTCCAACGTTTGGTTTATGTTTTATAAGCATTTTTAATTTTATTGCTTAAATCGCATTTTCTCGGCGAGCTGAGCGCTTTTTCTGAATTGTGCCGCTCCCGTAACTCTGGTTAGGTTGGCATCGAAAAAAACGCTCTCGGGTGCTTTAGAGTGCCGAGTTTATCACTGCGCATGAAGAAATGACCACTTCCAACGTTTGGTTTATGTTTAATAAGCATTTTTAATTTTATAGCTTGAATCGCATTTTCTCGGCGAGCTGAGCACTTTTTCTGAATTGTGCCGCTCCCGTCACTCACGGGTGCTTTAGAGTGCCGAGTTTATTACTGCGCATTAAGAAATGACCACCTCCAACGTTTGGTTTATGTTTTATAAGCATTTTTAATTTTATTGCTTAAATCGCATTTTCTCGGCGAGCTGAGCACTTTTTCTGAATTGTGCCGCTCCCGTCACTCTGGTTAGGTTGGCATCGAAAAAAACGCTCTCGGGTGCTTTAGAGTGCCGAGTTATTCACTGCGCATGAAGAAATGACCACCTCCAACGTTTGGTTTATGTTTTATAAGCATTTTTAATTTTATTGCTTAAATCGCATTTTCTCGGCGAGCTGAGCGCTTTTTCTGAATTGTGCCGCTCCCGTCACTCTGGTTAGGTTGGCATCGAAAAAAACGCTCTCGGGTGCTTTAGAGTGCCGAGTTTATCACTACGCATGAAGAAATGACCACCTCCAACGTTTGGTTTATGTTTTATAAGCATTTTTAATTTTATTGCTTAAATCGCATTTTCTCGGCGAGCTGAGCGCTTTTTCTGAATTGTGCCGCTCCCGTCACTCTGGTTAGGTTGGCATCGAAAAAAACGCTCTCGGGTGCTTTAGAGTGCCGAGTTTATCACTGCGCATGAAGAAATGACCACCTCCAACGTTTGGTTTATGTTTTATAAGCATTTTTAATTTTATTGCTTAAATCGCATTTTCTCGGCGAGCTGAGCGCTTTTTCTGAATTGTGCCGCTCCCGTAACTCTGGTTAGGTTGGCATCGAAAAAAACGCTCTCGGGTGCTTTAGAGTGCCGAGTTTATCACTGCGCATGAAGAAATGACCACTTCCAACGTTTTGTTTATGTTTTATAAGCATTTTTAATTTTATTGCTTAAATCGCATTTTCACGGCGAGCTGAGCACTTTTTCTGAATTGTGCCGCTCCCGTCACTCTGGTTAGGTTGGCATCGAAAAAAACGCTCTCGGGTGCTTTAGAGTGCCGAGTTTATTACTGCGCATTAAGAAATGACCACCTCCAACGTTTGGTTTATGTTTTATAAGCATTTTTAATTTTATTGCTTAAATCGCATTTTCTCGGCGAGCTGAGCACTTTTTCTGAATTGTGCCGCTCCCGTCACTCTGGTTAGGTTGGCATCGAAAAAAACGCTATCGGGTGCTTTAGAGTGCTGAGTTATTCACTGCGCATGAAGAAATGACCACCTCCAACGTTTGGTTTATGTTTAATAAGCATTTTTAATTTTATTGCTTAAATCGCATTTTCTCGGCGAGCTGAGCACTTTTTCTGAATTGTGCCGCTCCCGTCACTCTGGTTAGGTTGGCATCGAAAAAAACGCTCTCGGGTGCTTTAGAGTGCCGAGTTTATTACTGCGCATTAAGAAATGACCACCTCCAACGTTTGGTTTATGTTTTATAAGCATTTTTAATTTTATTGCTTAAATCGCATTTTCTCGGCGAGCTGAGCACTTTTTCTGAATTGTGCCGCTCCCGTCACTCTGGTTAGGTTGGCATCGAAAAAAACGCTCTCGGGTGCTTTAGAGTGCCGAGTTTATTACTGCGCATTAAGAAATGACCACCTCCAACGTTTGGTTTATGTTTTATAAGCATTTTTAATTTTATTGCTTAAATCGCATTTTCTCGGCGAGCTGAGCACTTTTTCTGAATTGTGCCGCTCCCGTCACTCTGGTTAGGTTGGCATCGAAAAAAACGCTCTCGGGTGCTTTAGAGTGCCGAGTTATTCACTGTGCATCAAGAAATGACCACCTCCAACGTTTGGTTTATGTTTAATAAGCATTTTTAATTTTATTGCTTGAATCGCATTTTCTCGGCGAGCTGAGCACTTTTTCTGAATTGTGCCGCTCCCGTCACTCTGGTTAGGTTGGCATCGAAAAAAACGCTCTCGGGTGCTTTAGAGTGCCGAGTTTATCACTGCGCATGAAGAAATTACCACCTCCAACGTTTGGTTTATGTTTTATAAGCATTTTTAATTTTATTGCTTAAATCGCATTTTCTCGGCGAGCTGAGCGCTTTTTCTGAATTGTGCCGCTCCCGTCACTCTGGTTAGGTTGGCATCGAAAAAAACGCTCTCGGGTGCTTTAGAGTGCCGAGTTTATCACTGCGCATGAAGAAATTACCACCTCCAACGTTTGGTTTATGTTTAATAAGCATTTTTAATTTTATTGCTTAAATCGCATTTTCTCGGCGAGCTGAGCGCTTTTTCTGAATTGTGCCGCTCCCGTCACTCTGGTTAGGTTGGCATCGAAAAAAACGCTCTCGGGTGCTTTAGAGTGCCGAGTTTATCACTGCGCATGAAGAAATGACCACCTCCAACGTTTGGTTTATGTTTTATAAGCATTTTTAATTTTATTGCTTAAATCGCATTTTCTCGGCGAGCTGAGCGCTTTTTCTGAATTGTGCCGCTCCCGTCACTCTGGTTAGGTTGGCATCGAAAAAAACGCTCTCGGGGTGCTTTAGAGTGCCGAGTTTATCACTGCGCATGAAGAAATGACCACCTCCAACGTTTGGTTTATGTTTTATAAGCATTTTTAATTTTATTGCTTAAATCGCATTTTCTCGGCGAGCTGAGCGCTTTTTCTGAATTGTGCCGCTCCCGTAACTCTGGTTAGGTTGGCATCGAAAAAAACGCTCTCGGGTGCTTTAGAGTGCCGAGTTTATCACTGCGCATGAAGAAATGACCACTTCCAACGTTTGGTTTATGTTTTATAAGCATTTCTAATTTTATTGCTTAAATCGCATTTTCTCGGCGAGCTGAGCACTTTTTCTGAATTGTGCCGCTCCCGTCACTCTGGTTAGGTTGGCATCGAAAAAAACGCTCTCGGGTGCTTTAGAGTGCCGAGTTTATTACTGCGCATTAAGAAATGACCACCTCCAACGTTTGGTTTATGTTTTATAAGCATTTTTAATTTTATTGCTTAAATCGCATTTTCTCGGCGAGCTGAGCACTTTTTCTGAATTGTGCCGCTCCCGTCACTCTGGTTAGGTTGGCATCGAAAAAACGCTCTCGGGTGCTTTAGAGTGCCGAGTTTATTACTGCGCATTAAGAAATGACCACCTCCAACGTTTGGTTTATGTTTTATAAGCATTTTTAATTTTATTGCTTAAATCGCATTTTCTCGGCGAGCTGAGCACTTTTTCTGAATTGTGCCGCTCCCGTCACTCTGGTTAGGTTGGCATCGAAAAAAACGCTCTCGGGTGCTTTAGAGTGCCGAGTTATTCACTGCGCACGAAGAAATGACCACCTCCAACGTTTGGCTTATGTTTTATAAGCATTTTTAATGTTATTGCTTAAATCGCATTTTGTCGGCGAGCTGAGCACTTTTTCTGAATTGTGCCGCTCCCGTCACTCTGGTTAGGTTGGCATCGAACAAAACGCTCTCGGGTGCTTTAGAGTGCCGACTTTATCACTGCGCATGAAGAAATGACCACCTCCAACGTTTGGTTTATGTTTTATAAGCATTTTTAATTTTATTGCTTAAATCGCATTTTCTCGGCGAGCTGAGCACTTTTTCTGAATTGTGCCGCTCCCGTCACTCTGGTAAGGTTGGCATCGAAAAAAACGCTAACGGGTGCTTTAGAGTGCCGAGTTTATTACTGCGCATTAAGAAATGACCACCTCCAACGTTTGGTTTATGTTTTATAAGCATTTTTAATTTTATTGGTTAAATCGCATTTTCTCGGCGAGCTGAGCACTTTTTCTGAATTGTGCCGCTCCCGTCACTCTGGTTAGGTTGGCATCGAAAAAAACGCTCTCGGGTGCTTTAGAGTGCCGAGTTATTCACTGCGCATGAAGAAATGACCACCTCCAACGTTTGGTTTATGTTTTATAAGCATTTTTAATTTTATTGCTTAAATCGCATTTTCTCGGCGAGCTGAGCGCTTTTTCTGAATTGTGCCGCTCCCGTAACTCTGGTTAGGTTGGCATCGAAAAAAACACTCTCGGGTGCTTTAGAGTGCCGAGTTTATCACTGCGCATGAAGAAATGACAACTTCCAACGTTTGGTTTATGTTTTAATTTTATTGCTTAAATCGCATTTTCTCGGCGAGCTGAGCACTTTTTCTGAATTGTGCCGCTCCCGTCACTCTGGTTAGGTTGGCATCGAAAAAAACGCTCTCGGGTGCTTTAGAGTGCCGAGTTTATTACTGCGCATTAAGAAATGACCACCTCCAACGTTTGGTTTATGTTTTATAAGCATTTTTAATTTTATTGCTTAAATCGCATTTTCTCGGCGAGCTGAGCACTTTTTCTGAATTGTGCCGCTCCCGTCACTCTGGTTAGGTTGGCATCGAAAAAAACGCTCTCGGGTGCTTTAGAGTGCCGAGTTATTCACTGCGCACGAAGAAATGACCACCTCCAACGTTTGGTTTATGTTTTATAAGCATTTTTAATTTTATTGCTTAAATCGCATTTTCTCGGCGAGCTGAGCGCTTTTTCTGAATTGTGCCGCTCCCGTCACTCTGGTTAGGTTGGCATCGAAAAAAACGCTCTCGGGTGCTTTAGAGTGCCGAGTTTATTACTGCGCATTAAGAAATGACCACCTCCAACGTTTGGTTTATGTTTTATAAGCATTTTTAATTTTATTGCTTAAATCGCATTTTCTCGGCGAGCTGAGCACTTTTTCTGAATTGTGCCGCTCCCGTCACTCTGGTTAGGTTGGCATCGAAAAAAACGCTCTCGGGTGCTTTAGAGTGCCGAGTTTATTACTGCGCATTAAGAAATGACCACCTCCAACGTTTGGTTTATGTTTTATAAGCATTTTTAATTTTATTGCTTAAATCGCATTTTCTCGGCGAGCTGAGCACTTTTTCTGAATTGTGCCGCTCCCGTCACTCTGGTTAGGTTGGCATCGAAAAAAACGCTCTCGGGTGCTTTAGAGTGCCGACTTTATCACTGCGCATGAAGAAATGACCACCTCCAACGTT
Source organism: Syngnathus typhle (assembly GCF_033458585.1). Lineage (NCBI taxonomy): Eukaryota > Metazoa > Chordata > Actinopteri > Syngnathiformes > Syngnathidae > Syngnathus > Syngnathus typhle. Next base: position 34,335 of record NW_026871986.1, on the reverse strand, counting down.
TGGTTTATGTTTTATAAGCATTTTTAATTTTATTGCTTAAATCGCATTTTCTCGGCGAGCTGAGCACTTTTTCTGAATTGTGCCGCTCCCGTCACTCTGGTTAGGTTGGCATCGAAAAAAACGCTCTCGGGTGCTTTAGAGTGCCGAGTTATTCACTGCGCATGAAGAAATGACCACCTCCAACGTTTGGTTTATGTTTTAATTTTATTGCTTAAATCGCATTTTCTCGGCGAGCTGAGCACTTTTTCTGAATTGTGCCGCTCCCGTCACTCTGGTTAGGTTGGCATCGAAAAAAACGCTCTCGGGTGCTTTAGAGTGCCGACTTTATCACTGCGCATGAAGAAATGACCACCTCCAACGTTTGGTTTATGTTTTATAAGCATTTTTAATTTTATTGCTTAAATCGCATTTTCTCGGCGAGCTGAGCACTTTTTCTGAATTGTGCCGCTCCCGTCACTCTGGTAAGGTTGGCATCGAAAAAAACGCTCACGGGTGCTTTAGAGTGCCGAGTTTATTACTGCGCATTAAGAAATGACCACCTCCAACGTTTGGTTTATGTTTTATAAGCATTTTTAATTTTATTGGTTAAATCGCATTTTCTCGGCGAGCTGAGCACTTTTTCTGAATTGTGCCGCTCCCGTCACTCTGGTTAGGTTGGCATCGAAAAAAACGCTCTCGGGTGCTTTAGAGTGCCGAGTTATTCACTGCGCATGAAGAAATGACCACCTCCAACGTTTGGTTTATGTTTTATAAGCATTTCTAATTTTATTGCTTAAATCGCATTTTCTCGGCGAGCTGAGCACTTTTTCTGAATTGTGCCGCTCCCGTCACTCTGGTTAGGTTGGCATCGAAAAAAACGCTCTCGGGTGCTTTAGAGTGCCGAGTTTATCACTGCGCATGAAGAAATGACCACCTCCAACGTTTGGTTTATGTTTTATAAGCATTTTTAATTTTATTGCTTAAATCGCATTTTCTCGGCGAGCTGAGCGCTTTTTCTGAATTGTGCCGCTCGCGTAACTCTGGTTAGGTTGGCATCGAAAAAAACACTCTCGGGTGCTTTAGAGTGCCGAGTTTATCACTGCGCATGAAGAAATGACCACTTCCAACGTTTGGTTTATGTTTTATAAGCATTTTTAATTTTATTGCTTAAATCGCATTTTCTCGGCGAGCTGAGCACTTTTTCTGAATTGTGCCGCTCCCGTCACTCTGGTTAGGTTGGCATCGAAAAAAACGCTCTCGGGTGCTTTAGAGTGCCGAGTTTATTACTGCGCATTAAGAAATGACCACCTCCAACGTTTGGTTTATGTTTTATAAGCATTTTTAATTTTATTGCTTAAATCGCATTTTCTCGGCGAGCTGAGCACTTTTTCTGAATTGTGCCGCTCCCGTCACTCTGGTTAGGTTGGCATCGAAAAAAACGCTCTCGGGTGCTTTAGAGTGCCGAGTTTATCACTGCGCATGAAGAAATGACCACCTCCAACGTTTGGTTTATGTTTTATAAGCATTTTTAAATTTATTGCTTAAATCGCATTTTCTCGGCGAGCTGAGCGCTTTTTCTGAATTGTGCCGCTCCCGTCACTCTGGTTAGGTTGGCATCGAAAAAAACGCTCTCGGGTGCTTTAGAGTGCCGAGTTTATTACTGCGCATGAAGAAATGACCACCTCCAACGTTTGGTTTATGTTTTATAAGCATTTTTAAATTTATTGCTTAAATCGCATTTTCTCGGCGAGCTGAGCGCTTTTTCTGAATTGTGCCGCTCCCGTCACTCTGGTTAGGTTGGCATCGAAAAAAACGCTCTCGGGTGCTTTAGAGTGCCGAGTTATTCACTGCGCATGAAGAAATGACCACCTCCAACGTTTGGTTTATGTTTTATAAGCATTTTTAGTTTTATTGCTTAAATCGCATTTTCTCGGCGAGCTGAGCACTTTTTCTGAATTGTGCCGCTCCCGTCACTCTGGTTAGGTTGGCATCGAAAAAAACGCTCTCGGATGCTGTAGAGTGCCGAGTTTATCACTGCGCATGAAGAAATGACCACCTCCAACGTTTGGTTTATGTTTAATAAGCATTTTTAATTTTATTGCTTAAATCGCATTTTCTCGGCGAGCTGAGCACTTTTTCTGAATTGTGCCGCTCCCGTCACTCTGGTTAGGTTGGCATCGAAAAAAACGCTCTCGGGTGCTTTAGAGTGCCGACTTTATCACTGCGCATGAAGAAATGACCACCTCCAACGTTTGGTTTATGTTTTATAAGCATTTTTAATTTTATTGCTTAAATCGCATTTTCTCGGCGAGCTGAGCACTTTTTCTGAATTGTGCCGCTCCCGTCACTCTGGTTAGGTTGGCATCGAAAAAAACGCTCACGGGTGCTTTAGAGTGCCGAGTTTATTACTGCGCATTAAGAAATGACCACCTCCAACGTTTGGTTTATGTTTTATAAGCATTTTTAATTTTATTGCTTAAATCGCATTTTCTCGGCGAGCTGAGCACTTTTTCTGAATTGTGCCGCTCCCGTCACTCTGGTTAGGTTGGCATCGAAAAAAACGCTCTCGGGTGCTTTAGAGTGCCGAGTTATTCACTGCGCATGAAGAAATGACCACCTCCAACGTTTGGTTTATGTTTTATAAGCATTTTTAATTTTATTGCTTAAATCGCATTTTCTCGGCGAGCTGAGCACTTTTTCTGAATTGTGCCGCTCCCGTCACTCTGGTTAGGTTGGCATCGAAAAAAACGCTCTCGGGTGCTTTAGAGTGCCGAGTTTATCACTGCGCATGAAGAAATGACCACCTCCAACGTTTGGTTTATGTTTTATAAGCATTTTTAATTTTATTGCTTAAATCGCATTTTCTCGGCGAGCTGAGCGCTTTTTCTGAATTGTGCCGCTCCCGTCACTCTGGTTAGGTTGGCATCGAAAAAAACGCTCTCGGGTGCTTTAGAGTGCCGAGTTTATCACTGCGCATGAAGAAATGACCACCTCCAACGTTTGGTTTATGTTTTATAAGCATTTTTAATTTTATTGCTTAAATCGCATTTTCTCGGCGAGCTGAGCGCTTTTTCTGAATTGTGCCGCTCCCGTAACTCTGGTTAGGTTGGCATCGAAAAAAACGCTCTCGGGTGCTTTAGAGTGCCGAGTTTATCACTGCGCATGAAGAAATGACCACTTCCAACGTTTGGTTTATGTTTTATAAGCATTTTTAATTTTATTGCTTAAATCGCATTTTCTCGGCGAGCTGAGCACTTTTTCTGAATTGTGCCGCTCCCGTCACTCTGGTTAGGTTGGCATCGAAAAAAACGCTCTCGGGTGCTTTAGAGTGCCGAGTTTATTACTGCGCATTAAGAAATGACCACCTCCAACGTTTGGTTTATGTTTTATAAGCATTTTTAATTTTATTGCTTAAATCGCATTTTCTCGGCGAGCTGAGCGCTTTTTCTGAATTGTGCCGCTCCCGTCACTCTGGTTAGGTTGGCATCGAAAAAAACGCTATCGGGTGCTTTAGAGTGCCGAGTTATTCACTGCGCATGAAGAAATGACCACCTCCAACGTTTGGTTTATGTTTAATAAGCATTTTTAATTTTATTGCTTAAATCGCATTTTCTCGGCGAGCTGAGCACTTTTTCTGAATTGTGCCGCTCCCGTCACTCTGGTTAGGTTGGCATCGAAAAAAACGCTCTCGGGTGCTTTAGAGTGCCGAGTTTATTACTGCGCATTAAGAAATGACCACCTCCAACGTTTGGTTTATGTTTTATAAGCATTTTTAATTTTATTGCTTAAATCGCATTTTCTCGGCGAGCTGAGCACTTTTTCTGAATTGTGCCGCTCCCGTCACTCTGGTTAGGTTGGCATCGAAAAAAACGCTCTCGGGTGCTTTAGAGTGCCGAGTTTATTACTGCGCATTAAGAAATGACCACCTCCAACGTTTGGTTTATGTTTTATAAGCATTTTTAATTTTATTGCTTAAATCGCATTTTCTCGGCGAGCTGAGCACTTTTTCTGAATTGTGCCGCTCCCGTCACTCTGGTTAGGTTGGCATCGAAAAAAACGCTCTCGGGTGCTTTAGAGTGCCGAGTTTATTACTGCGCATTAAGAAATGACCACCTCCAACGTTTGGTTTATGTTTTATAAGCATTTTTAATTTTATTGCTTAAATCGCATTTTCTCGGCGAGCTGAGCACTTTTTCTGAATTGTGCCGCTCCCGTCACTCTGGTTAGGTTGGCATCGAAAAAAACGCTCTCGGGTGCTTTAGAGTGCCGAGTTTATTACTGCGCATTAAGAAATGACCACCTCCAACGTTTGGTTTATGTTTTATAAGCATTTTTAATTTTATTGCTTAAATCGCATTTTCTCGGCGAGCTGAGCACTTTTTCTGAATTGTGCCGCTCCCGTCACTCTGGTTAGGTTGGCATCGAAAAAAACGCTCTCGGGTGCTTTAGAGTGCCGAGTTTATCACTGCGCATGAAGAAATGACCACCTCCAACGTTTGGTTTATGTTTTATAAGCATTTTTAAATTTATTGCTTAAATCGCATTTTCTCGGCGAGCTGAGCGCTTTTTCTGAATTGTGCCGCTCCCGTCACTCTGGTTAGGTTGGCATCGAAAAAAACGCTCTCGGGTGCTTTAGAGTGCCGAGTTTATTACTGCGCATTAAGAAATGACCACCTCCAAAGTTTGGTTTATGTTTTATAAGCATTTTTAATTTTATTGCTTAAATCGCATTTTCTCGGCGAGCTGAGCACTTTTTCTGAATTGTGCCGCTCCCGTCACTCTGGTTAGGTTGGCATCGAAAAAAACGCTCTCGGGTGCTTTAGAGTGCCGAGTTTATTACTGCGCATTAAGAAATGACCACCTCCAACGTTTGGTTTATGTTTTATAAGCATTTTTAATTTTATTGCTTAAATCGCATTTTCTCGGCGAGCTGAGCACTTTTTCTGAATTGTGCCGCTCCCGTCACTCTGGTTAGGTTGGCATCGAAAAAAACGCTCTCGGGTGCTTTAGAGTGCCGAGTTATTCACTGCGCATGAAGAAATGACCACCTCCAACGTTTGGTTTATGTTTAATAAGCATTTTTAATTTTATTGCTTGAATCGCATTTTCTCGGCGAGCTGAGCACTTTTTCTGAATTGTGCCGCTCCCGTCACTCTGGTTAGGTTGGCATCGAAAAAAAACGCTCTCGGGTGCTTTAGAGTGCCGAGTTTATCACTGCGCATGAAGAAATGACCACCTCCAACGTTTGGTTTATGTTTTATAAGCATTTTTAATTTTATTGCTTAAATCGCATTTTCTCGGCGAGCTGAGCGCTTTTTCTGAATTGTGCCGCTCCCGTCACTCTGGTTAGGTTGGCATCGAAAAAAACGCTCTCGGGTGCTTTAGAGTGCCGAGTTTATCACTGCGCATGAAGAAATGACCACCTCCAACGTTTGGTTTATGTTTTATAAGCATTTTTAATTTTATTGCTTAAATCGCATTTTCTCGGCGAGCTGAGCACTTTTTCTGAATTGTGCCGCTCCCGTCACTCTGGTTAGGTTGGCATCGAAAAAAACGCTCTCGGGTGCTTTAGAGTGCCGAGTTTATCACTGCGCATGAAGAAATGACCACCTCCAACGTTTGGTTTATGTTTTATGAGCATTTTTAATTTTATTGCTTAAATCGCATTTTCTCGGCTTGCTGAGCGCTTTTTCTGAATTGTGCCTCTCCCGTCACTCTGGTTAGGTTGGCATCGAAAAAAACGCTCTCGGGTGCTTTAGAGTGCCGAGTTATTCACTGCGCATGAAGAAATGACCACCTCCAACGTTTGGTTTATGTTTAATAAGCATTTTTAATTTAAATTGCTTAAATCGCATTTTCTCGGCGAGCTGAGCACTTTTTCTGAATTCTGCCGCTCCCGTCACTCTGGTTAGGCTGGCATAAAAAAAAACGCTCTCGGGTGCTTTAGAGTGCCGAGTTTATCACTGCGCATGAAGAAATGACCACCTCCAACGTTTGGTTTATGTTTTATAAGCATTTTTAATTTTATTGCTTAAATCGCATTTTCTCGGCGAGCTGAGCGCTTTTTCTGAATTGTGCCGCTCCCGTCACTCTGGTTAGGTTGGCATCGAAAAAAACGCTCTCGGGTGCTTTAGAGTGCCGAGTTTATCACTGCGCATGAAGAAATGACCACCTCCAACGTTTGGTTTATGTTTTATAAGCATTTTTAATTTTATTGCTTAAATCGCATTTTCTCGGCGAGCTGAGCGCTTTTTCTGAATTGTGCCGCTCCCGTAACTCTGGTTAGGTTGGCATCGAAAAAAAACGCTCTCGGGTGCTTTAGAGTGCCGAGTTTATCACTGCGCATGAAGAAATGACCACTTCCAACGTTTGGTTTATGTTTTATAAGCATTTTTAATTTTATTGCTTAAATCGCATTTTCTCGGCGAGTTGAGCACTTTTTCTGAATTGTGCCGCTCCCGTCACTCTGGTTAGGTTGGCATCAAAAAAAACGCTCTCGGGTGCTTTAGAGTGCCGAGTTTATTACTGCGCATTAAGAAATGACCACCTCCAACGTTTGGTTTATGTTTTATAAGCATTTTTAATTTTATTGCTTAAATCGCATTTTCTCGGCGAGCTGAGCACTTTTTCTGAATTGTGCCGCTCCCGTCACTCTGGTTAGGTTGGCATCGAAAAAAACGCTCTCGGGTGCTTTAGAGTGCCGAGTTTATCACTGCGCATGAAGAAATGACCACCTCCAACGTTTGGTTTATGTTTAATAAGCATTTTTAATTTTATTGCTTAAATCGCATTTTCTCGGCGAGCTGAGCGCTTTTTCTGAATTGTGCCGCTCCCGTCACTCTGGTTAGGTTGGCATCGAAAAAAACGCTCTCGGGTGCTTTAGAGTGCCGAGTTTATTACTGCGCATTAGGAAATGACCACCTCCAACGTTTGGTTTATGTTTTATAAGCATTTTTAATTTTATTGCTTAAATCGCATTTTCTCGGCGAGCTGAGCGCTTTTTCTGAATTGTGCCGCTCCCGTCACTCTGGTTAGGTTGGCATCGAAAAAAACGCTCTCGGGTGCTTTAGAGTGCCGAGTTTATTACTGCGCATTAAGAAATGACCACCTCCAACGTTTGGTTTATGTTTTATAAGCATTTTTAATTTTATTGCTTAAATCGCATTTTCTCGGCGAGCTGAGCACTTTTTCTGAATTGTGCCGCTCCCGTCACTCTGGTTAGGTTGGCATCGAAAAAAACGTTCTCGGGTGCTTTAGAGTGCCGAGTTTATTACTGCGCATTAAGAAATGACCACCTCCAACGTTTGGTTTATGTTTTATAAGCATTTTTAATTTTATTGCTTAAATCGCATTTTCTCGGCGAGCTGAGCACTTTTTCTGAATTGTGCCGCTCCCGTCACTCTGGTTAGGTTGGCATCGAAAAAAACGCTCTCGGGTGCTTTAGAGTGCCGAGTTATTCACTGCGCATGAAGAAATGACCACCTCCAACGTTTGGTTTATGTTTAATAAGCATTTTTAATTTTATTGCTTAAATCGCATTTTCTCGGCGAGCTGAGCACTTTTTCTGAATTGTGCCGCTCCCGTCACTCTGGTTAGGTTGGCATAAAAAAAACGCTCTCGGGTGCTTTAGAGTGCCGAGTTATTCACTGCGCATGAAGAAATGACCACCTCCAACGTTTGGTTTATGTTTAATAAGCATTTTTAATTTTATTGCTTAAATCGCATTTTCTCGGCGAGCTGAGCACTTTTTCTGAATTGTGCCGCTCCCGTCACTCTGGTTAGGTTGGCATCGAAAAAAACGCTCTCGGGTGCTTTAGAGTGCCGAGTTTATTACTGCGCATTAAGAAATGACCACCTCCAACGTTTGGTTTATGTTTTATAAGCATTTTTAATTTTATTGCTTAAATCGCATTTTCTCGGCGAGCTGAGCGCTTTTTCTGAATTGTGCCGCTCCCGTCACTCTGGTTAGGTTGGCATCGAAAAAAACGCTCTCGGGTGCTTTGGAGTGCCGAGTTATTCACTGCGCATGAAGAAATGACCACCTCCAACGTTTGGTTTATGTTTTATAAGCATTTTTAATTTTATTGCTTAAATCGCATTTTCTCGGCGAGCTGAGCACTTTTTCTGAATTGTGCCGCTCCCGTCACTCTGGTTTGGTTGGCATCGAAAAAAACGCTCTCGGGTGCTTTAGAGTGCCGAGTTTATTACTGCGCATTAAGAAATGACCACCTCCAACGTTTGGTTTATGTTTTATAAGCATTTTTAATTTTATTGCTTAAATCGCATTTTCTCGGCGAGCTGAGCACTTTTTCTGAATTGTGCCGCTCCCGTCACTCTGGTTAGGTTGGCATCGAAAAAAACGCTCTCGGGTGCTTTAGAGTGCCGAGTTTATTACTGCGCATTAAGAAATGACCACCTCCAACGTTTGGTTTATGTTTTATAAGCATTTTTAATTTTATTGCTTAAATCGCATTTTCTCGGCGAGCTGAGCACTTTTTCTGAATTGTGCCGCTCCCGTCTCTCTGGTTAGGTTGGCATCGAAAAAAACGCTATCGGGTGCTTTAGAGTGCCGAGTTATTCACTGCGCATGAAGAAATGACCACCTCCAACGTTTGGTTTATGTTTAATAAGCATTTTTAATTTTATTGCTTAAATCGCATTTTCTCGGCGAGCTGAGCACTTTTTCTGAATTGTGCCGCTCCCGTCACTCTGGTTAGGTTGGCATCGAAAAAAACGCTCTCGGGTGCTTTAGAGTGCCGAGTTTATTACTGCGCATTAAGAAATGACCACCTCCAACGTTTGGTTTATGTTTTATAAGCATTTTTAATTTTATTGCTTAAATCGCATTTTCTCGCCGAGCTGAGCACTTTTTCTGAATTGTGACGCTCCCGTCACTCTGGTTAGGTTGGCATCGAAAAAAACGCTCTCGGGTGCTTTAGAGTGCCGACTTTATCACTGCGCATGAAGAAATGACCACCTCCAACGTTTGGTTTATGTTTAATAAGCATTTTTAATTTTATTGCTTAAATCGCATTTTCTCGGCGAGCTGAGCACTTTTTCTGAATTGTGCCGCTCCCGTCACTCTGGTTAGGTTGGCATAAAAAAAACGCTCTCGGGTGCTTTAGAGTGCCGAGTTATTCACTGCGCATGAAGAAATGACCACCTCCAACGTTTGGTTTATGTTTAATAAGCATTTTTAATTTTATTGCTTAAATCGCATTTTCTCGGCGAGCTGAGCACTTTTTCTGAATTGTGCCGCTCCCGTCACTCTGGTTAGGTTGGCATCGAAAAAAACGCTCTCGGGTGCTTTAGAGTGCCGAGTTTATTACTGCGCATTAAGAAATGACCACCTCCAACGTTTGGTTTATGTTTTATAAGCATTTTTAATTTTATTGCTTAAATCGCATTTTCTCGGCGAGCTGAGCGCTTTTTCTGAATTGTGCCGCTCCCGTCACTCTGGTTAGGTTGGCATCGAAAAAAACGCTCTCGGGTGCTTTGGAGTGCCGAGTTATTCACTGCGCATGAAGAAATGACCACCTCCAACGTTTGGTTTATGTTTTATAAGCATTTTTAATTTTATTGCTTAAATCGCATTTTCTCGGCGAGCTGAGCACTTTTTCTGAATTGTGCCGCTCCCGTCACTCTGGTTTGGTTGGCATCGAAAAAAACGCTCTCGGGTGCTTTAGAGTGCCGAGTTTATTACTGCGCATTAAGAAATGACCACCTCCAACGTTTGGTTTATGTTTTATAAGCATTTTTAATTTTATTGCTTAAATCGCATTTTCTCGGCGAGCTGAGCACTTTTTCTGAATTGTGCCGCTCCCGTCACTCTGGTTAGGTTGGCATCGAAAAAAACGCTCTCGGGTGCTTTAGAGTGCCGAGTTTATTACTGCGCATTAAGAAATGACCACCTCCAACGTTTGGTTTATGTTTTATAAGCATTTTTAATTTTATTGCTTAAATCGCATTTTCTCGGCGAGCTGAGCACTTTTTCTGAATTGTGCCGCTCCCGTCTCTCTGGTTAGGTTGGCATCGAAAAAAACGCTATCGGGTGCTTTAGAGTGCCGAGTTATTCACTGCGCATGAAGAAATGACCACCTCCAACGTTTGGTTTATGTTTAATAAGCATTTTTAATTTTATTGCTTAAATCGCATTTTCTCGGCGAGCTGAGCACTTTTTCTGAATTGTGCCGCTCCCGTCACTCTGGTTAGGTTGGCATCGAAAAAAACGCTCTCGGGTGCTTTAGAGTGCCGAGTTTATTACTGCGCATTAAGAAATGACCACCTCCAACGTTTGGTTAATGTTTTATAAGCATTTCTAATTTTATTGCTTAAATCGCATTTTCTCGGCGAGCTGAGCACTTTTTCTGAATTGTGCCGCTCCCGTCACTCTGGTTAGGTTGGCATCGAAAAAAACGCTCTCGGGTGCTTTAGAGTGCCGAGTTTATTACTGCGCATTAAGAAATGACCACCTCCAACGTTTGGTTTATGTTTTATAAGCATTTTTAATTTTATTGCTTAAATCGCATTTTCTCGCCGAGCTGAGCACTTTTTCTGAATTGTGACGCTCCCGTCACTCTGGTTAGGTTGGCATCGAAAAAAACGCTCTCGGGTGCTTTAGAGTGCCGACTTTATCACTGCGCATGAAGAAATGACCACCTCCAACGTTTGGTTTATGTTTTATAAGCATTTTTAATTTTATTGCTTAAATCGCATTTTCTCGGCGAGCTGAGCACTTTTTCTGAATTGTGCCGCTCCCGTCACTCTGGTTAGGTTGGCATCGAAAAAAACGCTCTCGGGTGCTTTAGAGTGCCGAGTTTATTACTGCGCATTAAGAAATGACCACCTCCAACGTTTGGTTTATGTTTTATAAGCATTTTTAATTTTATTGCTTAAATCGCATTTTCTCGGCGAGCTGAGCGCTTTTTCTGAATTGTGCTGCTCCCGTCACTCTGGTTAGGTTGGCATCGAAAAAAACGCTCTCGGGTGCTTTAGAGTGCCGAGTTATTCACTGCGCATGAAGAAATGACCACCTCCAACGTTTGGTTTATGTTTAATAAGCATTTTTAATTTTATTGCTTAAATCGCATTTTCTCGGCGAGCTGAGCACTTTTTCTGAATTGTGCCGCTCCCGTCACTCTGGTTAGGTTGGCATCGAAAAAAACGCTCTCGGGTGCTTTAGAGTGCCGAGTTTATTACTGCGCATTAAGAAATGACCACCTCCAACGTTTGGTTTATGTTTTATAAGCATTTTTAATTTTATTGCTTAAATCGCATTTTCTCGGCGAGCTGAGCACTTTTTCTGAATTGTGCCGCTCCCGTCACTCTGGTTAGGTTGGCATCGAAAAAAACGCTCTCGGGTGCTTTAGAGTGCCGAGTTATTCACTGCGCACGAAGAAATGACCACCTCCAACGTTTGGTTTATGTTTTATAAGCATTTTTAATTTTATTGCTTAAATCGCATTTTCTCGGCGAGCTGAGCGCTTTTTCTGAATTGTGCCGCTCCCGTCACTCTGGTTAGGTTGGCATCGAAAAAAACGCTCTCGGGTGCTTTAGAGTGCCGAGTTTATTACTGCGCATTAAGAAATGACCACCTCCAACGTTTGGTTTATGTTTTATAAGCATTTTTAATTTTATTGCTTAAATCGCATTTTCTCGGCGAGCTGAGCACTTTTTCTAAATTGTGCCGCTCCCGTCACTCTGGTTAGGTTGGCATCGAAAAAAACGCTCTCGGGTGCTTTAGAGTGCCGAGTTTATTACTGCGCATTAAGAAATGACCACCTCCAACGTTTGGTTTATGTTTTATAAGCATTTTTAATTTTATTGCTTAAATCGCATTTTCTCGGCGAGCTGAGCACTTTTTCTGAATTGTGCCGCTCCCGTCACTCTGGTTAGGTTGGCATCGAAAAAAACGCTCTCGGGTGCTTTAGAGTGCCGACTTTATCACTGCGCATGAAGAAATGACCACCTCCAACGTTTGGTTTATGTTTTATAAGCATTTTTAATTTTATTGCTTAAATCGCATTTTCTCGGCGAGCTGAGCACTTTTTCTGAATTGTGCCGCTCCCGTCACTCTGGTAAGGTTGGCATCGAAAAAAACGCTCACGGGTGCTTTAGAGTGCCGAGTTTATTACTGCGCATTAAGAAATGACCACCTCCAACGTTTGGTTTATGTTTTATAAGCATTTTTAATTTTATTGGTTAAATCGCATTTTCTCGGCGAGCTGAGCACTTTTTCTGAATTGTGCCGCTCCCGTCACTCTGGTTAGGTTGGCATCGAAAAAAACGCTCTCGGGTGCTTTAGAGTGCCGAGTTATTCACTGCGCATGAAGAAATGACCACCTCCAACGTTTGGTTTATGTTTTATAAGCATTTCTAATTTTATTGCTTAAATCGCATTTTCTCGGCGAGCTGAGCGCTTTTTCTGAATTGTGCCGCTCCCGTAACTCTGGTTAGGTTGGCATCGAAAAAAACACTCTCGGGTGCTTTAGAGTGCCGAGTTTATCACTGCGCATGAAGAAATGACCACTTCCAACGTTTGGTTTATGTTTTATAAGCATTTTTAATTTTATTGCTTAAATCGCATTTTCTCGGCGAGCTGAGCACTTTTTCTGAATTGTGCCGCTTCCGTCACTCTGGTTAGGTTGGCATCGAAAAAAACGCTCTCGGGTGCTTCAGAGTGCCGAGTTTATTACTGCGCATTAAGAAATGACCACCTCCAACGTTTGGTTTATGTTTTATAAGCATTTTTAATTTTATTGCTTAAATCGCATTTTCTCGGCGAGCTGAGCACTTTTTCTGAATTGTGCCGCTCCCGTCACTCTGGTTAGGTTGGCATCGTAAAAAACGCTCTCGGGTGCTTTAGAGTGCCGAGTTATTCACTGCGCATGAAGAAATGACCACCTCCAACGTTTGGTTTATGTTTTATAAGCATTTTTAATTTTATTGCTTAAATCGCATTTTCTCGGCGAGCTGAGCACTTTTTCTGAATTGTGCCGCATGGTTAGGTTGGCATCGAAAAAAACGCTCTCGGGTGCTTTAGAGTGCCGAGTTTATTACTGCGCATTAAGAAATGACCACCTCCAACGTTTGGTTTATGTTTTATAAGCATTTTTAATTTTATTGCTTAAATCGCATTTTCTCGGCGAGCTGAGCACTTTTTCTGAATTGTGCCGCTCCCGTCACTCTGGTTAGGTTGGCATCGAAAAAAACGTTCTCGGGTGCTTTAGAGTGCCGAGTTTATTACTGCGCATTAAGAAATGACCACCTCCAACGTTTGGTTTATGTTTTATAAGCATTTTTAATTTTATTGCTTAAATCGCATTTTCTCGGCGAGCTGAGCACTTTTTCTGAATTGTGCCGCTCCCGTCACTCTGGTTAGGTTGGCATCGAAAAAAACGCTCTCGGGTGCTTTAGAGTGCCGAGTTATTCACTGCGCATGAAGAAATGACCACCTCCAACGTTTGGTTTATGTTTAATAAGCATTTTTAATTTTATTGCTTAAATCGCATTTTCTCGGCGAGCTGAGCACTTTTTCTGAATTGTGCCGCTCCCGTCACTCTGGTTAGGTTGGCATAAAAAAAACGCTCTCGGGTGCTTTAGAGTGCCGAGTTATTCACTGCGCATGAAGAAATGACCACCTCCAACGTTTGGTTTATGTTTAATAAGCATTTTTAATTTTATTGCTTAAATCGCATTTTCTCGGCGAGCTGAGCACTTTTTCTGAATTGTGCCGCTCCCGTCACTCTGGTTAGGTTGGCATCGAAAAAAACGCTCTCGGGTGCTTTAGAGTGCCGAGTTTATTACTGCGCATTAAGAAATGACCACCTCCAACGTTTGGTTTATGTTTTATAAGCATTTTTAATTTTATTGCTTAAATCGCATTTTCTCGGCGAGCTGAGCGCTTTTTCTGAATTGTGCCGCTCCCGTCACTCTGGTTAGGTTGGCATCGAAAAAAACGCTCTCGGGTGCTTTGGAGTGCCGAGTTATTCACTGCGCATGAAGAAATGACCACCTCCAACGTTTGGTTTATGTTTTATAAGCATTTTTAATTTTATTGCTTAAATCGCATTTTCTCGGCGAGCTGAGCACTTTTTCTGAATTGTGCCGCTCCCGTCACTCTGGTTTGGTTGGCATCGAAAAAAACGCTCTCGGGTGCTTTAGAGTGCCGAGTTTATTACTGCGCATTAAGAAATGACCACCTCCAACGTTTGGTTTATGTTTTATAAGCATTTTTAATTTTATTGCTTAAATCGCATTTTCTCGGCGAGCTGAGCACTTTTTCTGAATTGTGCCGCTCCCGTCACTCTGGTTAGGTTGGCATCGAAAAAAACGCTCTCGGGTGCTTTAGAGTGCCGAGTTTATTACTGCGCATTAAGAAATGACCACCTCCAACGTTTGGTTTATGTTTTATAAGCATTTTTAATTTTATTGCTTAAATCGCATTTTCTCGGCGAGCTGAGCACTTTTTCTGAATTGTGCCGCTCCCGTCTCTCTGGTTAGGTTGGCATCGAAAAAAACGCTATCGGGTGCTTTAGAGTGCCGAGTTATTCACTGCGCATGAAGAAATGACCACCTCCAACGTTTGGTTTATGTTTAATAAGCATTTTTAATTTTATTGCTTAAATCGCATTTTCTCGGCGAGCTGAGCACTTTTTCTGAATTGTGCCGCTCCCGTCACTCTGGTTAGGTTGGCATCGAAAAAAACGCTCTCGGGTGCTTTAGAGTGCCGAGTTTATTACTGCGCATTAAGAAATGACCACCTCCAACGTTTGGTTAATGTTTTATAAGCATTTCTAATTTTATTGCTTAAATCGCATTTTCTCGGCGAGCTGAGCACTTTTTCTGAATTGTGCCGCTCCCGTCACTCTGGTTAGGTTGGCATCGAAAAAAACGCTCTCGGGTGCTTTAGAGTGCCGAGTTTATTACTGCGCATTAAGAAATGACCACCTCCAACGTTTGGTTTATGTTTTATAAGCATTTTTAATTTTATTGCTTAAATCGCATTTTCTCGCCGAGCTGAGCACTTTTTCTGAATTGTGACGCTCCCGTCACTCTGGTTAGGTTGGCATCGAAAAAAACGCTCTCGGGTGCTTTAGAGTGCCGACTTTATCACTGCGCATGAAGAAATGACCACCTCCAACGTTTGGTTTATGTTTTATAAGCATTTTTAATTTTATTGCTTAAATCGCATTTTCTCGGCGAGCTGAGCACTTTTTCTGAATTGTGCCGCTCCCGTCACTCTGGTTAGGTTGGCATCGAAAAAAACGCTCTCGGGTGCTTTAGAGTGCCGAGTTTATTACTGCGCATTAAGAAATGACCACCTCCAACGTTTGGTTTATGTTTTATAAGCATTTTTAATTTTATTGCTTAAATCGCATTTTCTCGGCGAGCTGAGCGCTTTTTCTGAATTGTGCCGCTCCCGTCACTCTGGTTAGGTTGGCATCGAAAAAAACGCTCTCGGGTGCTTTAGAGTGCCGAGTTATTCACTGCGCATGAAGAAATGACCACCTCCAACGTTTGGTTTATGTTTAATAAGCATTTTTAATTTTATTGCTTAAATCGCATTTTCTCGGCGAGCTGAGCACTTTTTCTGAATTGTGCCGCTCCCGTCACTCTGGTTAGGTTGGCATCGAAAAAAACGCTCTCGGGTGCTTTAGAGTGCCGAGTTTATTACTGCGCATTAAGAAATGACCACCTCCAACGTTTGGTTTATGTTTTATAAGCATTTTTAATTTTATTGCTTAAATCGCATTTTCTCGGCGAGCTGAGCACTTTTTCTGAATTGTGCCGCTCCCGTCACTCTGGTTAGGTTGGCATCGAAAAAAACGCTCTCGGGTGCTTTAGAGTGCCGAGTTATTCACTGCGCACGAAGAAATGACCACCTCCAACGTTTGGTTTATGTTTTATAAGCATTTTTAATTTTATTGCTTAAATCGCATTTTCTCGGCGAGCTGAGCGCTTTTTCTGAATTGTGCCGCTCCCGTCACTCTGGTTAGGTTGGCATCGAAAAAAACGCTCTCGGGTGCTTTAGAGTGCCGAGTTTATTACTGCGCATTAAGAAATGACCACCTCCAACGTTTGGTTTATGTTTTATAAGCATTTTTAATTTTATTGCTTAAATCGCATTTTCTCGGCGAGCTGAGCACTTTTTCTAAATTGTGCCGCTCCCGTCACTCTGGTTAGGTTGGCATCGAAAAAAACGCTCTCGGGTGCTTTAGAGTGCCGAGTTTATTACTGCGCATTAAGAAATGACCACCTCCAACGTTTGGTTTATGTTTTATAAGCATTTTTAATTTTATTGCTTAAATCGCATTTTCTCGGCGAGCTGAGCACTTTTTCTGAATTGTGCCGCTCCCGTCACTCTGGTTAGGTTGGCATCGAAAAAAACGCTCTCGGGTGCTTTAGAGTGCCGACTTTATCACTGCGCATGAAGAAATGACCACCTCCAACGTTTGGTTTATGTTTTATAAGCATTTTTAATTTTATTGCTTAAATCGCATTTTCTCGGCGAGCTGAGCACTTTTTCTGAATTGTGCCGCTCCCGTCACTCTGGTAAGGTTGGCATCGAAAAAAACGCTCACGGGTGCTTTAGAGTGCCGAGTTTATTACTGCGCATTAAGAAATGACCACCTCCAACGTTTGGTTTATGTTTTATAAGCATTTTTAATTTTATTGGTTAAATCGCATTTTCTCGGCGAGCTGAGCACTTTTTCTGAATTGTGCCGCTCCCGTCACTCTGGTTAGGTTGGCATCGAAAAAAACGCTCTCGGGTGCTTTAGAGTGCCGAGTTATTCACTGCGCATGAAGAAATGACCACCTCCAACGTTTGGTTTATGTTTTATAAGCATTTCTAATTTTATTGCTTAAATCGCATTTTCTCGGCGAGCTGAGCACTTTTTCTGAATTGTGCCGCTCCCGTCACTCTGGTTAGGTTGGCATCGAAAAAAACGCTCTCGGGTGCTTTAGAGTGCCGAGTTTATCACTGCGCATGAAGAAATGACCACCTCCAACGTTTGGTTTATGTTTTATAAGCATTTTTAATTTTATTGCTTAAATCGCATTTTCTCGGCGAGCTGAGCGCTTTTTCTGAATTGTGCCGCTCCCGTAACTCTGGTTAGGTTGGCATCGAAAAAAACACTCTCGGGTGCTTTAGAGTGCCGAGTTTATCACTGCGCATGAAGAAATGACCACTTCCAACGTTTGGTTTATGTTTTATAAGCATTTTTAATTTTATTGCTTAAATCGCATTTTCTCGGCGAGCTGAGCACTTTTTCTGAATTGTGCCGCTTCCGTCACTCTGGTTAGGTTGGCATCGAAAAAAACGCTCTCGGGTGCTTCAGAGTGCCGAGTTTATTACTGCGCATTAAGAAATGACCACCTCCAACGTTTGGTTTATGTTTTATAAGCATTTTTAATTTTATTGCTTAAATCGCATTTTCTCGGCGAGCTGAGCACTTTTTCTGAATTGTGCCGCTCCCGTCACTCTGGTTAGGTTGGCATCGTAAAAAACGCTCTCGGGTGCTTTAGAGTGCCGAGTTATTCACTGCGCATGAAGAAATGACCACCTCCAACGTTTGGTTTATGTTTTATAAGCATTTTTAATTTTATTGCTTAAATCGCATTTTCTCGGCGAGCTGAGCACTTTTTCTGAATTGTGCCGCATGGTTAGGTTGGCATCGAAAAAAACGCTCTCGGGTGCTTTAGAGTGCCGAGTTTATTACTGCGCATTAAGAAATGACCACCTCCAACGTTTGGTTTATGTTTTATAAGCATTTTTAATTTTATTGCTTAAATCGCATTTTCTCGGCGAGCTGAGCACTTTTTCTGAATTGTGCCGCTCCCGTCACTCTGGTTAGGTTGGCATCGAAAAAAACGTTCTCGGGTGCTTTAGAGTGCCGAGTTTATTACTGCGCATTAAGAAATGACCACCTCCAACGTTTGGTTTATGTTTTATAAGCATTTTTAATTTTATTGCTTAAATCGCATTTTCTCGGCGAGCTGAGCACTTTTTCTGAATTGTGCCGCTCCCGTCACTCTGGTTAGGTTGGCATCGAAAAAAACGCTCTCGGGTGCTTTAGAGTGCCGAGTTATTCACTGCGCATGAAGAAATGACCACCTCCAACGTTTGGTTTATGTTTAATAAGCATTTTTAATTTTATTGCTTAAATCGCATTTTCTCGGCGAGCTGAGCACTTTTTCTGAATTGTGCCGCTCCCGTCACTCTGGTTAGGTTGGCATAAAAAAAACGCTCTCGGGTGCTTTAGAGTGCCGAGTTATTCACTGCGCATGAAGAAATGACCACCTCCAACGTTTGGTTTATGTTTAATAAGCATTTTTAATTTTATTGCTTAAATCGCATTTTCTCGGCGAGCTGAGCACTTTTTCTGAATTGTGCCGCTCCCGTCACTCTGGTTAGGTTGGCATCGAAAAAAACGCTCTCGGGTGCTTTAGAGTGCCGAGTTTATTACTGCGCATTAAGAAATGACCACCTCCAACGTTTGGTTAATGTTTTATAAGCATTTCTAATTTTATTGCTTAAATCGCATTTTCTCGGCGAGCTGAGCACTTTTTCTGAATTGTGCCGCTCCCGTCACTCTGGTTAGGTTGGCATCGAAAAAAACGCTCTCGGGTGCTTTGGAGTGCCGAGTTATTCACTGCGCATGAAGAAATGACCACCTCCAACGTTTGGTTTATGTTTTATAAGCATTTTTAATTTTATTGCTTAAATCGCATTTTCTCGGCGAGCTGAGCACTTTTTCTGAATTGTGCCGCTCCCGTCACTCTGGTTTGGTTGGCATCGAAAAAAACGCTCTCGGGTGCTTTAGAGTGCCGAGTTTATTACTGCGCATTAAGAAATGACCACCTCCAACGTTTGGTTTATGTTTTATAAGCATTTTTAATTTTATTGCTTAAATCGCATTTTCTCGGCGAGCTGAGCACTTTTTCTGAATTGTGCCGCTCCCGTCACTCTGGTTAGGTTGGCATCGAAAAAAACGCTCTCGGGTGCTTTAGAGTGCCGAGTTTATTACTGCGCATTAAGAAATGACCACCTCCAACGTTTGGTTTATGTTTTATAAGCATTTTTAATTTTATTGCTTAAATCGCATTTTCTCGGCGAGCTGAGCACTTTTTCTGAATTGTGCCGCTCCCGTCTCTCTGGTTAGGTTGGCATCGAAAAAAACGCTATCGGGTGCTTTAGAGTGCCGAGTTATTCACTGCGCATGAAGAAATGACCACCTCCAACGTTTGGTTTATGTTTAATAAGCATTTTTAATTTTATTGCTTAAATCGCATTTTCTCGGCGAGCTGAGCACTTTTTCTGAATTGTGCCGCTCCCGTCACTCTGGTTAGGTTGGCATCGAAAAAAACGCTCTCGGGTGCTTTAGAGTGCCGAGTTTATTACTGCGCATTAAGAAATGACCACCTCCAACGTTTGGTTAATGTTTTATAAGCATTTCTAATTTTATTGCTTAAATCGCATTTTCTCGGCGAGCTGAGCACTTTTTCTGAATTGTGCCGCTCCCGTCACTCTGCACAGCAAAAACTGGAGTGTTGAAATTTCAGGGTTAAACATGTCAGAGTTGATTTCAACTCTCAAAGTGTCATTTTAACACATTCTGATTAAAATGGTGTTCAGTGTTGGAGTTATTTAACAGAGTTATTCCAACCTAAGCAAATCAACTCTGTAGAGATGTAAAGTGCATCTCGGCCGAGTTAACTTGCTTGATAGGCCCCTGGGCTTCAGTCCAGGTAACCCCATGTGTTATGCCCCTGGGCTTTCAGCAGGGTGAACCCGTGCATCATACAATAGTCTCCTGTGCGTGGCGTGGTCAACCGTCGTTTATTTCGCTGCTGGAATCAGGAATGGATGCGGAGTTGGACTTTTACACGAGAGGTAAGCTACAAAATCAAACTTGTAGGAACAATAACATTGAATTAAACATCTGCTGAGAATATTTATGTAACTTTGCTAAGCATTTTTTGTGGTTGGCACTGGACAGCGAACGTTTGGATTTTTTTTTTAATGCAATGTTAACTTCACCACTAACGTTACCACTTGCTAAAAAATAAACATTAATAAAAAAACGGTTTCCTATGTTATCCTTTGCATTTTACCAAGTCTCACGCGTGCTTGAGAGGTTGTATAAACAAGGCTTCATATTTAACTGTCGAATATAGTTTGGGGCTAACGTTAGCACATGTTAAAAAGCTAACTTGAAGTTCATGGCGGGTGCATGGCATGAGTCCGACTGCCCAATACTCCCTCTTCCCATTTCTCCGACCATACACTTGTTAATTTCTGCGTCCATTAATCTAACCTTAACCCTAATCCTAACCATAACCCTCTAGAATAAGTAAGGGATAAACAGTTCAGAGGTTGTTATGGAGAAATAAGCCCCGACAGGATGAACTTTGGCTCCAACACGAAGTGAGGAGTTAATTCATGCAATTAACCCCGCACTTTGCATAGGAGCCACGGCTAGAGTGAAATAATTAGCCTAAACAATTGCAGTTGGGTGCCTGTGTGGCAGACTCCCTGTGCCACTGCACCGAGACGAGTGTCCGAGGCTCTGATCATACAGGTGTGGTTAATAACTCTGATTAATGGGTAATGTAGGTAATGTAGTGGGCAGTCAGACTAAAAAGGGTCAACTTTACTGGTGCTGTGTTGTGTTTGTTTGGTCGCTGAAAACCAGCTTTTAACAGAGGGGAATGTTTTAATAAATCAGTTTTGCCTCAAATGTAAATGTTAATTACGGTAGCATGTGCTGCAGTCACTACAGCTAGTCGCTGCCACGTTCATCAATGAGAGCGTTTCCACTGGGCCTGCTGTGGCATGTTTTAACAGCCTCCCAGCAGCTGCTGAATGTGTTTGATCTTAGACATGCAGTGAAATTAATAATGAAACAATTTCTTGCATGATACACAACGTTTATGTGAGTGTTAAATAATTATTTCTTGCATGTTAAGTGTTTACTGACATTTGTTTGTTGTTGCATGTCTCAGAAAAATGTTGATCCAGGTTCGGTATTGCCAACAGCAGAAGTATGTGAAGTTGGATGAGGTTGATGGATGTTTTGATTTTGTGCAGTTCCATGTCAAAGGTTTGTTTTTGTTTTACTTATGCTTGGTTTGATATAAAGGGCAGAACAACGCCCCTTTCTTTTAAGATTTGGACTGAAAAGGGAATGTATTTTATGCAGGGGATTATCTCTGAATTTGTTTACAGTGGTGGATTAAATTATTGAATGTGAAATGAGGCAAGATCAGTGCTAGCTTAAAGGTCCACTCAGATGTATCTTGTCTTTTCCAGTCATCGAGAGATTTTGCCTGCCACCTGACGCAAAATTAGTGTACAAAGATGCAACAGGGACAGAAGTTGATGAGGACATTTTCAGTGACCTTGTCAGCCAAGGCAATGTGACTCTATCAGTTTTCTCAAATGACGGTGAGAAATGTAAAGGGGTAAATTACATAATGCAAAGTGTAAAACACTAATGCAAATTTATAAGTACAGAAATACAGTAAACAATTTCAATTTAATGTTTTCAGAATTAAGTCATTTAATACACTTAAAGGTGGATCAAATATTCAATATCATTCTTTGTGGTTACACAACAGGGACATTCAGCCTGACTTTTATTAAATGGTTTAAATGTCATTTTAACTGACATAAATCCAACATGAATACCAAATGTATTTTTGATTAATCTAATTCATGCCTTTAAAACAATTTCTGAAAATATTTCTGAATTGCCTATCAAGACTGAGAATCAATTGATTAAATGAGTTGAGTCTATGGTGTGCCGTTGGCTTGGTTAGATCAAAAATCTTCTATGACTTTTTGTATACTGCAAATAAACACCCCACCCCCCTTCTTTTTTTTTTTTTTTTTTTTAGAATTTTCCGATTGCTCCTTGTCCTCTCCATCCGATTATTCTGATTCAAGCTTCAGTTCATGTG
This sequence comes from Syngnathus typhle, assembly GCF_033458585.1. Lineage (NCBI taxonomy): Eukaryota > Metazoa > Chordata > Actinopteri > Syngnathiformes > Syngnathidae > Syngnathus > Syngnathus typhle. Next base: position 12,390 of record NW_026871986.1, on the reverse strand, counting down.
CAAGTACATCAACTATACTCCTAGATGAGGTTCCTAGGAAGAAACCAAGACTTGAGGGCCCACTTACTGCAGCATCTGCTAGAAAGGTTGTGCTAAGTACTCACAGGTTTCTTAAAATCAACATTTGTCATCCTTAAACTCTAGAAAGGCAGTTTATCACATTTGTTTTTTTGCTTCTTTTTCAAAGTTGATTGAAGATGTCCTTGGTACCAGCTCAGGTGGTGAAGAGGTCCTCCAAGAGTATCACACAACAAAAACTCTAACAGATGCTACCAGAAGAAAGTTGGTCAATATAATAGTGGCACACATGATTGATAAACACGGGTATGTGTGTTCTATTTGTCTGTACTATCCTTTTTTTATTAACAAGTTAACTACTTGGCCCTTGTATTAATGCTAATTTGATCTTTTCTCAGGCAACTCCCCAGCAAAGCTGTTCGAGAAGAGTACGCTCTTGGGATAGTGACAGTGTTCCCGTCCCTCAAAGACCCATACTCCAAGAAAGGCTATGTATAGTCACTATTATTGTACTCTCTGTTTACATAATTTTCATGTTTTGTCTACATTACAGTAACATTTAGATTCTGAAATTTCACAGTAGCTTATGAGGTTGACATCACATTAATTTTGAATGTATTTCCATTTTAGGAACATTTCTATGATGCTGCAAGCAGCACCGGATACATTTCTTGGCGTCTGAAAACGATTCAGAGAAAGATTCGAAGAGGACATGCATCTACAAGTAGCTCCACTGGCTTTTCCCCAGGAGGAGGTCAGTCTATCTATCTATCTATCTATCTATCTATCTATCTATCTATCTATCTATCTATCTATCTATCTATCTATCTATCTATCTATCTATCTATCTATCTATCTATCTATCTATCTATCTATCTATCTATCTATCTATCTATCTATCTATCTATCTATCTATCTATCTATCTATCTATCTATCTATCTATCTATCTATCTATCTATCTATCTATCTATCTATCTCTCTATCTCTCTCTCTATCTCTCTATCTCTCTATCTCTCTATCTCTCTCTCTATCTCTCTCTCTCTATCTCTCTATCTCTCTCTCTCTCTCTCTCTCTATGTCTCTATGTCTCTATGTCTCTATGTCTCTATGTCTCTATCTCTCTCTCTACGCAACTGTCTTTCTTTCTCTAAGTACCCCTCATTTTTCTTTCTTTCTTACAACTTCATCTAGGGTGTTTCTTGTTTTTTTTCTTGAAAGAATTGTGTGCTTTTTTTCAGGAGGCCCAAATGTGCGCAGGTCCATTGTTGTTGACCAGCAGCTTGATGGGAATGCATACCAGGAAGCCATCTCCTTGCTCAACCATACAACAGACAGTTCCGTAATTTTTCTGAAGATGAGAGAGACCTTTCAGAATTGCCAAAAACTCATCCACGACTCAGACAAAACTCAAGATATCTTCTCCATCTTCCCAAGATTCCTGGATACAAAGGGATTGGTAAGTATCAAATGGGATTTTTAGAATGCCTTGAAATGTGCTGAATGTGGTAGTAGTACATTTGCTTTCTTATAGATGAATCAAGACTTCACACTCCTGTTTGAAGAGGAGGTTTCCAACCTGCTGCTCCAGAAATGGGATCCGTTCTTCAGAGATAACGTCATCAAAGAGGCCAAGCGGCTCACCCCAACACCTGAGCTGCGCCGAATGCTGCAGGCCGCAGAGTCTCCAGGAAGTGAACTTGATGAGGCACCAAGTGAGTTTTGTTCGATAGAATTTGTTATAAGCAATTACAGTTCAATAGTCTTGTGATTAATAAAGACCGATTGATTTTATGTTACTGGACTTCAATTGTTCGTTCATTCTGTGTATTTCTTTTTCTTTTTAAAGTTGGGTTAAAGTCGATGGTGTTGAGTACAAAGGTGGACTTGTTGTTTGCAGTTCCATGGAGGAAGACATGCCAGTCTTTTGTCAAATAGATGATGTACTTCTGGTTGAAGATGACGTTTATTTTTTGACAAAAAAGCTATTTACAGAGATGTTTGTTGAACACCACCATGCCTTCAAAGTTTTACCAACTGAAGAGAGGTGTGTCATGAAAATGACTGAACTCAAATGTCACAAACCATTTGATATTCAAAGCTCATATGGTAAAGCAGATGAAAGTTTGTACATTATACCCTCGTTTATTATGTTTTAACTGACTGCATTGGGGGAAAGTTCTTAAAATAAATGGTAAGCAGATGGAGGTTTGTACATTATACCCTCATGTTTTAACTGACTGCATTGGGGGAAAAGTTAAAATAAATTGTGTTTTTGAAAATGCATTTTTCTTGGAATTGTCATTTTAATGGTTGTATTGTACTGTTTTTTTTTTAACTATGTAGTGTCAATTTAACCCAATTTAGGAAGTTAAAAAGGAGCTTTGATATAATGTAAATCGATATTGTTAATTTAACCCAGTTTAGAGAGTTAAAAAGGAACTCTGATATAGTGTTAATGTAACTCGATATAGTGTTAATTTAACACAGTTTAGGGAGTTAAAAAGGAACTCTGATATAGTGTTAATGTAACTCGATATAGTGTTAATTTAACACAGTTTAGGGAGTTAAAAAGGAACTCTGATATAGTGTTAATGTAACTCGATATAGTGTTAATTCAACCCAGTCTAGGGAGTTAAAAAGTAACTCTGATATAGTGTTAATGTAACTCGATATAGTGTTAATTCAACCCAGTCTAGGGAGTTAAAAAGTAACTCTAGGTACAGTGTTAAATAATTAACTATTTTGAAAGTGTTAATTTAACTCTGTAGAGTGTGGAGCTATATAAACCCACAAAAAGTGTTAAAATTGACTCTGTGGGAGTTGATTCAACTCTCCAGTTTTTGCTGTGTGGTTAGGTTGGCATCGAAAAAAACGCTCTCGGGTGCTTTAGAGTGCCGAGTTTATTACTGCGCATTAAGAAATGACCACCTCCAACGTTTGGTTTATGTTTTATAAGCATTTTTAATTGTATTGCTTAAATCGCATTTTCTCGCCGAGCTGAGCACTTTTTCTGAATTGTGACGCTCCCGTCACTCTGGTTAGGTTGGCATCGAAAAAAACGCTCTCGGGTGCTTTAGAGTGCCGACTTTATCACTGCGCATGAAGAAATGACCACCTCCAACGTTTGGTTTATGTTTTATAAGCATTTTTAATTTTATTGCTTAAATCGCATTTTCTCGGCGAGCTGAGCACTTTTTCTGAATTGTGCCGCTCCCGTCACTCTGGTTAGGTTGGCATCGAAAAAAACGCTCTCGGGTGCTTTAGAGTGCCGAGTTTATTACTGCGCATTAAGAAATGACCACCTCCAACGTTTGGTTTATGTTTTATAAGCATTTTTAATTTTATTGCTTAAATCGCATTTTCTCGGCGAGCTGAGCGCTTTTTCTGAATTGTGCTGCTCCCGTCACTCTGGTTAGGTTGGCATCGAAAAAAACGCTCTCGGGTGCTTTAGAGTGCCGAGTTATTCACTGCGCATGAAGAAATGACCACCTCCAACGTTTGGTTTATGTTTAATAAGCATTTTTAATTTTATTGCTTAAATCGCATTTTCTCGGCGAGCTGAGCACTTTTTCTGAATTGTGCCGCTCCCGTCACTCTGGTTAGGTTGGCATCGAAAAAAACGCTCTCGGGTGCTTTAGAGTGCCGAGTTTATTACTGCGCATTAAGAAATGACCACCTCCAACGTTTGGTTTATGTTTTATAAGCATTTTTAATTTTATTGCTTAAATCGCATTTTCTCGGCGAGCTGAGCACTTTTTCTGAATTGTGCCGCTCCCGTCACTCTGGTTAGGTTGGCATCGAAAAAAACGCTCTCGGGTGCTTTAGAGTGCCGAGTTATTCACTGCGCACGAAGAAATGACCACCTCCAACGTTTGGTTTATGTTTTATAAGCATTTTTAATTTTATTGCTTAAATCGCATTTTCTCGGCGAGCTGAGCGCTTTTTCTGAATTGTGCCGCTCCCGTCACTCTGGTTAGGTTGGCATCGAAAAAAACGCTCTCGGGTGCTTTAGAGTGCCGAGTTTATTACTGCGCATTAAGAAATGACCACCTCCAACGTTTGGTTTATGTTTTATAAGCATTTTTAATTTTATTGCTTAAATCGCATTTTCTCGGCGAGCTGAGCACTTTTTCTAAATTGTGCCGCTCCCGTCACTCTGGTTAGGTTGGCATCGAAAAAAACGCTCTCGGGTGCTTTAGAGTGCCGAGTTTATTACTGCGCATTAAGAAATGACCACCTCCAACGTTTGGTTTATGTTTTATAAGCATTTTTAATTTTATTGCTTAAATCGCATTTTCTCGGCGAGCTGAGCACTTTTTCTGAATTGTGCCGCTCCCGTCACTCTGGTTAGGTTGGCATCGAAAAAAACGCTCTCGGGTGCTTTAGAGTGCCGACTTTATCACTGCGCATGAAGAAATGACCACCTCCAACGTTTGGTTTATGTTTTATAAGCATTTTTAATTTTATTGCTTAAATCGCATTTTCTCGGCGAGCTGAGCACTTTTTCTGAATTGTGCCGCTCCCGTCACTCTGGTAAGGTTGGCATCGAAAAAAACGCTCACGGGTGCTTTAGAGTGCCGAGTTTATTACTGCGCATTAAGAAATGACCACCTCCAACGTTTGGTTTATGTTTTATAAGCATTTTTAATTTTATTGGTTAAATCGCATTTTCTCGGCGAGCTGAGCACTTTTTCTGAATTGTGCCGCTCCCGTCACTCTGGTTAGGTTGGCATCGAAAAAAACGCTCTCGGGTGCTTTAGAGTGCCGAGTTATTCACTGCGCATGAAGAAATGACCACCTCCAACGTTTGGTTTATGTTTTATAAGCATTTCTAATTTTATTGCTTAAATCGCATTTTCTCGGCGAGCTGAGCACTTTTTCTGAATTGTGCCGCTCCCGTCACTCTGGTTAGGTTGGCATCGAAAAAAACGCTCTCGGGTGCTTTAGAGTGCCGAGTTTATCACTGCGCATGAAGAAATGACCACCTCCAACGTTTGGTTTATGTTTTATAAGCATTTTTAATTTTATTGCTTAAATCGCATTTTCTCGGCGAGCTGAGCGCTTTTTCTGAATTGTGCCGCTCCCGTAACTCTGGTTAGGTTGGCATCGAAAAAAACACTCTCGGGTGCTTTAGAGTGCCGAGTTTATCACTGCGCATGAAGAAATGACCACTTCCAACGTTTGGTTTATGTTTTATAAGCATTTTTAATTTTATTGCTTAAATCGCATTTTCTCGGCGAGCTGAGCACTTTTTCTGAATTGTGCCGCTTCCGTCACTCTGGTTAGGTTGGCATCGAAAAAAACGCTCTCGGGTGCTTCAGAGTGCCGAGTTTATTACTGCGCATTAAGAAATGACCACCTCCAACGTTTGGTTTATGTTTTATAAGCATTTTTAATTTTATTGCTTAAATCGCATTTTCTCGGCGAGCTGAGCACTTTTTCTGAATTGTGCCGCTCCCGTCACTCTGGTTAGGTTGGCATCGTAAAAAACGCTCTCGGGTGCTTTAGAGTGCCGAGTTATTCACTGCGCATGAAGAAATGACCACCTCCAACGTTTGGTTTATGTTTTATAAGCATTTTTAATTTTATTGCTTAAATCGCATTTTCTCGGCGAGCTGAGCACTTTTTCTGAATTGTGCCGCATGGTTAGGTTGGCATCGAAAAAAACGCTCTCGGGTGCTTTAGAGTGCCGAGTTTATTACTGCGCATTAAGAAATGACCACCTCCAACGTTTGGTTTATGTTTTATAAGCATTTTTAATTTTATTGCTTAAATCGCATTTTCTCGGCGAGCTGAGCACTTTTTCTGAATTGTGCCGCTCCCGTCACTCTGGTTAGGTTGGCATCGAAAAAAACGCTCTCGGGTGCTTTAGAGTGCCGAGTTTATTACTGCGCATTAAGAAATGACCACCTCCAACGTTTGGTTTATGTTTTATAAGCATTTTTAATTTTATTGCTTAAATTGCATTTTCTCGGCGAGCTGAGCGCTTTTTCTGAATTGTGCCGCTCCCGTCACTCTGGTTAGGTTGGCATCGAAAAAAACGCTCTCGGGTGCTTTAGAGTGCCGAGTTTATTACTGCGCATTAAGAAATGACCACCTCCAACGTTTGGTTTATGTTTTATAAGCATTTTTAATTTTATTGCTTAAATCGCATTTTCTCGGCGAGCTGAGCACTTTTTCTGAATTGTGCCGCTCCCGTCACTCTGGTTAGGTTGGCATCGAAAAAAACGCTCTCGGGTGCTTTAGAGTGCCGAGTTTATTACTGCGCATTAAGAAATGACCACCTCCAACGTTTGGTTTATGTTTTATAAGCATTTTTAATTTTATTGCTTAAATCGCATTTTCTCGGCGAGCTGAGCACTTTTTCTGAATTGTGCCGCTCCCGTCACTCTGGTTAGGTTGGCATCGAAAAAAACGCTCTCGGGTGCTTTAGAGTGCCGAGTTATTCACTGCGCATGAAGAAATGACCACCTCCAACGTTTGGTTTATGTTTTAATTTTATTGCTTAAATCGCATTTTCTCGGCGAGCTGAGCACTTTTTCTGAATTGTGCCGCTCCCGTCACTCTGGTTAGGTTGGCATCGAAAAAAACGCTCTCGGGTGCTTTAGAGTGCCGAGTTTATCACTGCGCATGAAGAAATTACCACCTCCAACGTTTGGTTTATGTTTTATAAGCATTTTTAATTTTATTGCTTAAATCGCATTTTCTCGGCGAGCTGAGCGCTTTTTCTGAATTGTGCGGCTCCCGTCACTCTGGTTAGGTTGGCATCGAAAAAAACGCTCTCGGGTGCTTTAGAGTGCCGAGTTATTCACTGCGCATGAAGAAATGACCACCTCCAACGTTTGGTTTATGTTTAATAAGCATTTTTATTTTTATTGCTTAAATCGCATTTTCTCGGCGAGCTGAGCACTTTTTCTGAATTGTGCCGCTCCCGTCACTCTGGTTAGGTTGGCATCGAAAAAAACGCTCTCGGGTGCTTTAGAGTGCCGAGTTTATTACTGCGCATTAAGAAATGACCACCTCCAACGTTTGGTTTATGTTTTATAAGCATTTTTAATTTTATTGCTTAAATCGCATTTTCTCGGCGAGCTGAGCACTTTTTCTGAATTGTGCCGCTCCCGTCACTCTGGTTAGGTTGGCATCGAAAAAAACGCTCTCGGGTGCTTTAGAGTGCCGAGTTATTCACTGCGCACGAAGAAATGACCACCTCCAACGTTTGGTTTATGTTTTATAAGCATTTTTAATTGTATTGCTTAAATCGCATTTTCTCGGCGAGCTGAGCACTTTTTCTGAATTGTGCCGCTCCCGTCACTCTGGTTAGGTTGGCATCGAAAAAAACGCTCTCGGGTGCTTTAGAGTGCCGAGTTTATTACTGCGCATTAAGAAATGACCACCTCCAACGTTTGGTTTATGTTTTATAAGCATTTTTAATTTTATTGCTTAAATCGCATTTTCTCGGCGAGCTGAGCACTTTTTCTGAATTGTGCCGCTCCCGTCACTCTGGTTAGGTTGGCATCGAAAAAAACGCTCTCGGGTGCTTTAGAGTGCCGAGTTTATTACTGCGCATTAAGAAATGACCACCTCCAACGTTTGGTTTATGTTTTATAAGCATTTTTAATTTTATTGCTTAAATGGCATTTTGTCGGCGAGCTGAGCACTTTTTCTGAATTGTGCCGCTCCCGTCACTCTGGTTAGGTTGGCATCGAAAAAAACGCTCTCGGGTGCTTTAGAGTGCCGAGTTTATTACTGCGCATTAAGAAATGACCACCTCCAACGTTTGGTTTATGTTTTATAAGCATTTTTAATTTTATTGCTTAAATCGCATTTTCTCGGCGAGCTGAGCACTTTTTCTGAATTGTGCCGCTCCCGTCACTCTGATTAGGTTGGCATCGAAAAAAACGCTCTCGGGTGCTTTAGAGTGCCGAGTTATTCACTGCGCATGAAGAAATGACCACCTCCAACGTTTGGTTTATGTTTAATAAGCATTTTTAATTTTATTGCTTAAATCGCATTTTCTCGGCGAGCTGAGCACTTTTTCTGAATTGTGCCGCTCCCGTCACTCTGGTTAGGTTGGCATCGAAAAAAACGCTCTCGGGTGCTTTAGAGTGCCGAGTTATTCACTGCGCATGAAGAAATGACCACCTCCAACGTTTGGTTTATGTTTAATAAGCATTTTTAATTTTATTGCTTAAATCGCATTTTCTCGGCGAGCTGAGCACTTTTTCTGAATTGTGCCGCTCCCGTCACTCTGGTTAGGTTGGCATCGAAAAAAACGCTCTCGGGTGCTTTAGAGTGCCGAGTTTATTACTGCGCATTAAGAAATGACCACCTCCAACGTTTGGTTTATGTTTTATAAGCATTTTTAATTTTATTGCTTAAATCGCATTTTCTCGGCGAGCTGAGCGCTTTTTCTGAATTGTGCCGCTCCCGTCACTCTGGTTAGGTTGGCATCGAAAAAAACGCTCTCGGGTGCTTTGGAGTGCCGAGTTATTCACTGCGCATGAAGAAATGACCACCTCCAACGTTTGGTTTATGTTTAATAAGCATTTTTAATTTTATTGCTTAAATCGCATTTTCTCGGCGAGCTGAGCACTTTTTCTGAATTGTGCCGCTCCCGTCACTCTGGTTAGGTTGGCATCGAAAAAAACGCTCTCGGGTGCTTTAGAGTGCCGAGTTTATTACTGCGCATTAAGAAATGACCACCTCCAACGTTTGGTTTATGTTTTATAAGCATTTTTAATTTTATTGCTTAAATCGCATTTTCTCGGCGAGCTGAGCACTTTTTCTGAATTGTGCCGCTCCCGTCACTCTGGTTAGGTTGGCATCGAAAAAAACGCTCTCGGGTGCTTTAGAGTGCCGAGTTATTCACTGCGCACGAAGAAATGACCACCTCCAACGTTTGGTTTATGTTTTATAAGCATTTTTAATTTTATTGCTTAAATCGCATTTTCTCGGCGAGCTGAGCGCTTTTTCTGAATTGTGCCGCTCCCGTCACTCTGGTTAGGTTGGCATCGAAAAAAACGCTCTCGGGTGCTTTAGAGTGCCGAGTTTATTACTGCGCATTAAGAAATGACCACCTCCAACGTTTGGTTTATGTTTTATAAGCATTTTTAATTTTATTGCTTAAATCGCATTTTCTCGGCGAGCTGAGCACTTTTTCTGAATTGTGCCGCTCCCGTCACTCTGATTAGGTTGGCATCGAAAAAAACGCTCTCGGGTGCTTTAGAGTGCCGAGTTATTCACTGCGCATGAAGAAATTACCACCTCCAACGTTTGGTTTATGTTTAATAAGCATTTTTAATTTTATTGCTTGAATCGCATTTTCTCGGCGAGCTGAGCACTTTTTCTGAATTGTGCCGCTCCCGTCACTCTGGTTAGGTTGGCATCGAAAAAAACGCTCTCGGGTGCTTTAGAGTGCCGAGTTTATCACTGCGCATGAAGAAATGACCACCTCCAACGATATATGTTTTATAAGCATTTTTAATTTTATTGCTTAAATCGCATTTTCTCGGCGAGCTGAGCGCTTTTTCTGAATTGTGCCGCTCCCGTCACCCTGGTTAGGTTGGCATCGAAAAAAACGCTCTCGGGTGCTTTAGAGTGCCGAGTTTATCACTGCGCATGAAGAAATGACCACCTCCAACGTTTGGTTTATGTTTTATAAGCATTTTTAATTTTATTGCTTAAATCGCATTTTCTCGGCGAGCTGAGCACTTTTTCTGAATTGTGCCGCTCCCGTCACTCTGGTTAGGTTGGCATCGAAAAAAACGCTCTCGGGTGCTTTAGAGTGCCGAGTTTATCACTGCGCATGAAGAAATGACCACCTCCAACGTTTGGTTTATGTTTTATAAGCTTTTTTAATTTTATTGCTTAAATCGCATTTTCTCGGCGAGCTGAGCGCTTTTTCTGAATTGTGCCTCTCCCGTCACTCTGGTTAGGTTGGCATCGAAAAAAACGCTCTCGGGTGCTTTAGAGTGCCGAGTTATTCACTGCGCATGAAGAAATGACCACCTCCAACGTTTGGTTTATGTTTAATAAGCATTTTTAATTTTATTGCTTGAATCGCATTTTCTCGGCGAGCTGAGCACTTTTTCTGAATTGTGCCGCTCCCGTCACTCTGGTTAGGTTGGCATCGAAAAAAACGCTCTCGGGTGCTTTAGAGTGCCGAGTTTATCACTGCGCATGAAGAAATGACCACCTCCAACGATATATGTTTTATAAGCATTTTTAATTTTATTGCTTAAATCGCATTTTCTCGGCGAGCTGAGCGCTTTTTCTGAATTGTGCCGCTCCCGTCACTCTGGTTAGGTTGGCATCGAAAAAAACGCTCTCGGGTGCTTTAGAGTGCCGAGTTTATCACTGCGCATGAAGAAATGACCACCTCCAACGTTTGGTTTATGTTTTATAAGCATTTTTAATTTTATTGCTTAAATCGCATTTTCTCGGCGAGCTGAGCACTTTTTCTGAATTGTGCCGCTCCCGTCACTCTGGTTAGGTTGGCATCGAAAAAAACGCTCTCGGGTGCTTTAGAGTGCCGAGTTTATTACTGCGCATTAAGAAATGACCACCTCCAACGTTTGGTTTATGTTTTATAAGCATTTTTAATTTTATTGCTTAAATCGCATTTTCTCGGCGAGCTGAGCACTTTTTCTGAATTGTGCCGCTCCCGTCACTCTGGTTAGGTTGGCATCGAAAAAAACGCTCTCGGGTGCTTTAGAGTGCCGAGTTATTCACTGCGCATGAAGAAATGACCACCTCCAACGTTTGGTTTATGTTTTATAAGCATTTTTAATTTTATTGCTTAAATCGCATTTTCTCGGCGAGCTGAGCACTTTTTCTGAATTGTGCCGCTCCCGTCACTCTGGTTAGGTTGGCATCGAAAAAAACGCTCTCGGGTGCTTCAGAGTGCCGAGTTTATCACTGCGCATGAAGAAATGACCACCTCCAACGTTTGGTTTATGTTTTATAAGCATTTTTAATTTTATTGCTTAAATCGCATTTTCTCGGCGAGCTGAGCGCTTTTTCTGAATTGTGCCGCTCCCGTCACTCTGGTTAGGTTGGCATCGAAAAAAACGCTCTCGGGTGCTTTAGAGTGCCGAGTTATTCACTGCGCATGAAGAAATGACCACCTCCAACGTTTGGTTTATGTTTTATAAGCATTTTTAATTTTATTGCTTAAATCGCATTTTCTCGGCGAGCTGAGCGCTTTTTCTGAATTGTGCCGCTCTCGTCACTCTGGTTAGGTTGGCATCGAAAAAAACGCTCTCGGGTGCTTTAGAGTCCCGAGTTATTCACTGCGCATGAAGAAACGACCACCTCCAACGTTTGGTTTATGTTTAATAAGCATTTTTAATTTTATTGCTTAAATCGCATTTTCTCGGCGAGCTGAGCACTTTTTCTGAATTGTGCCGCTCCCGTCACTCTGGTTAGGTTGGCATCGAAAAAAACGCTCTCGGGTGCTTTAGAGTGCCGAGTTTATTACTGCGCATTAAGAAATGACCACCTCCAACGTTTGGTTTATGTTTTATAAGCATTTTTAATTTTATTGCTTAAATCGCATTTTCTCGGCGAGCTGAGCACTTTTTCTGAATTGTGCCGCTCCCGTCACTCTGGTTAGGTTGGCATCGAAAAAAACGCTCTCGGGTGCTTTAGAGTGCCGAGTTTATTACTGCGCATTAAGAAATGACCACCTCCAACGTTTGGTTTATGTTTTATAAGCATTTTTAATTTTACTGCTTAAATCGCATTTTCTCGGCGAGCTGAGCACTTTTTCTGAATTGTGCCGCTCCCGTCACTCTGGTTAGGTTGGCATCGAAAAAAACGCTATCGGGTGCTTTAGAGTGCCGAGTTATTCACTGCGCATGAAGAAATGACCACCTCCAACGTTTGGTTTATGTTTAATAAGCATTTTTAATTTTATTGCTTAAATCGCATTTTCTCGGCGAGCTGAGCACTTTTTCTGAATTGTGCCGCTCCCGTCACTCTGGTTAGGTTGGCATCGAAAAAAACGCTCTCGGGTGCTTTAGAGTGCCGAGTTTATTACTGCGCATTAAGAAATGACCACCTCCAACGTTTGGTTTATGTTTTATAAGCATTTTTAATTTTATTGCTTAAATCGCATTTTCTCGGCGAGCTGAGCACTTTTTCTGAATTGTGCCGCTCCCGTCACTCTGGTTAGGTTGGCATCGAAAAAAACGCTCTCGGGTGCTTTAGAGTGCCGAGTTTATTACTGCGCATTAAGAAATGACCACCTCCAACGTTTGGTTTATGTTTTATAAGCATTTTTAATTTTATTGCTTAAATCGCATTTTCTCGGCGAGCTGAGCACTTTTTCTGAATTGTGCCGCTCCCGTCACTCTGGTTAGGTTGGCATC